>NC_091487.1:28608521-28923521 GCF_947461875.1 Haliaeetus albicilla | reverse complement strand
CAATTTTAAAGATATGCTTTCATATTTATAATTACAATATACATCAGGAGTATCAAGCTTTTCAAAGGTCACTGTAACCATATGAGAGGGCATAATTCCCAGACGCTATAATATATTGCAGTTCTATTTCTTACTCATTGCATGGAGATCAGTGGTTCAGCAATAGTAATACAGAATGAAGCTGAGCTCCGCTAGATGGAGCCAACGCGACATCTCAGGGTGGGTTTGCTTTCCTTTTGTAAGTATTGATGTCATTTTGCTGCAGCTGGCACCTCAGTTCTGCACCAGTTCTGAAAATATGGAAGAGGACACCAGATCTCATTCTTCAGGCTTTCTGCAGACACAGACCTTGCACATGTGTAACAGTTGTAGAAACTTGAAACAGTTAGTGTTGGGGTACTTGTAGTACATGAAGCCTGTTGTTCAGACATCTAATTTCCACACAGATTTTTCTCCTCAGTTCAGGACTTTTAGCTGATCTAGCTGCAAATTGTACAGGGGAGTGAAATTGTGCTTAAAAATACCATCACAACTTTAAGTCTTTAATGGGTACTGGTGTTCTATAATATTATAAGATAAACGAAAGGATGTGGTTTATTGTATACTGTACAACTAACTTTATATGTTCTCTAAAAGCCTTTGTGAAAATTATGGTTGAGCTTGGTTTATTAAAGAAAGCAACAACAGCAAAACTTTTAATTCCTTAACCAGTTAACTGGCTAGTCTGTGAAGCTTCATTTCTGTTCCCTGTGGTGACTGCTGGCTTGAAAATTTCAAATTTGTCAAGTACACAGGGCTAAATTAGCAGTACCAGTTGAAGGCGGGGAGATTTAGGAATGGAGTTCTGGGTAACAGGACAGTTCACGCCCAAGCTGAGCAGTAGTAGCAATGATGTTTCCCCTGTTTGAGAACCTGATTGATCAAATGACTGACATCTAATGCAACAAGACTCAATACACTGTGGTAAGTTTTGATGTCAGTAGATTTTGGTAGTCTGTGCGATAGCCGAAATTCCATCATTTACCACTCTGGGCCACCCACTTGCTAGTTCCAGGCTGACCTTGTTCCAGTTCCCTATTGGCAGGCAGTCACCAGGAGGCTAAATGGAGATGAATCCGGTGTGTTTACTGTTGGCTATACAGCTTAAAGTCTGCTCCCTCAGTGAATTTTGAGCATGTATGTGGGGACAGAGGCAAAACAGTGTTGTGATGTGTCAGAGGTTTCCAGAAATAAATTTGGGACTTTCTAGTTGCCTTTGTGCTGTGAAAGCAGACCTGTGGTGATGAAAATATGCTGCCCATTTTAGGTATGACAGACTGTGTGACTTCTCTTACAGCCAGGGTTTTCCAGAGGGGAAACTAGGTGAAGAGGCTGAAAATAGGGTGTAAGCAAGTACATTTGAGGGGGGGGTTTCCATTTTCCAGTCAGTCACTTTTTTGTAGTAGCCGCAATTCAAATAGAAAACTTTTTAGCTTTCTATTCCTTCTTTTCTCCTAACGAGTTTTCTTTAGTGCATCTGTGTTTCTTGCAATGAAATGATTATTCAGGGAAACAGTTTGAGTTGTTTTGAGCTCCAAACATTTTTTTCCCAACAATGTTTCAAATTGAATATGTAATGCATTTGGAATTTATTTTTTTTTCACCCCACTGAGGAATAGTCTTTTGTCTTTTGCAACAGCATCATTGCTTTATTTGATTTTATTTCTCTCACTTAAGATTAAATGCGATCGGAGTAGAAAATTAGGAGCAAAGATTTGGTTTGCTGAGGATCTCCCAAAAGTAGTCTGTTGTGCTGTGATTAAAAAAAAAAAAATCTTTTCTGTAATTAGTTTTAGGAAAGAAAATCAAACAACTTAGGTTTGTACATCAGAATGGCAGTAAACACTATTTACAAATATGTTGAAAAGATGGCTTACATGAACTATAAAACTGATTATCTGTGATAAGGAAATACCAGTTACACATTAAAAAGAGACATCAACTCAGATCTTCATGCACAGCTACTGAAAGGTCTATTAGGATGTCGTAAGATGATCTAATATAGTGAGCTGCAACCTTGCAGGCTGCTGTAGAAAGAAAATGTTGTAACAAGACTGTCACCTTTTGTACCAGTGTGTATATGATGTTTTGAGTTGGATGCCTGTTTACCCTGGCTACGTTTAATTGGGAGCTATGCCATTGAGCCTGAGTTGATATAATTGATATACTGAGAGGCAGAATCAAGTTTCACTGTGATGACTTTCATGTTGCAGCTGCTCCCAGGTGTTTCTCTAAAATACACAAATGCAGTAATTTCATTCCCTTCTTGGATACTTCATACCCCTGATAAGCCTGAATGTTGTGCAGGGGGAAGGAAGCACATGGGAGATGTGTATGTGCTGTCAAGAAGGCAGGAAGAGATGGGTTTGTGGGCATGTAAAGTCCCCACACTAGGTCTGGGCTAAGTGTGTAAAGGGGTTTTACATGTTCTTCTAGAATATAAGAGACTGGAGAAGGAAGAGGAAGTGACCCATTCATCTCAGTGTTGTTTTTGCAACTGAATGAGGTTGTGCTGTTTCCAAGGAGCCTTGAAAATAAAGCTCTATCTCTTACTTTTAGATTGATGCCTTTTCTTTTCTATAAAGCTTTGGTTCTTCTTCCACGTGTGCATGTTTCCCAGCTCCATGATTTGCTCTAAAGCCCTGTGTGGTATATGTCAGTCCTGTTCTGAACAGAGTAGTTTATTACTTCCAAAAAAACCTATGTACTCCAAGCTCTAAGAAAACTATGTCTGATGCAGTCTGCTCTAACCCCATCTGGCAGAGCCCTCACTCCCAAGTTCCAGTGTGATCTTCTCATTCTTCTACATGCTTTGTTTACTCTCAACTTGTGGTCAAAGTCAGCTAAATTGCCTGCACTTGAGCTGTTTCGAAGGTGAGATACCCTTACCTGCCCTGAGATGCCTGCATGATTATGGCTGTCCATCTTGCCCCTGGGTGTCATGGCTTCTTTGCCTGAGATCAGGGAGAAAGAGAAGGCTAGTTAATTCAGTTAGGCCTGCTGTGTCTCCTGAGAAGATCAGGGGCTGAAGCGGAGAAAACCCCTTCCCAGCAAACAGCTGATACCGTGTGCACAGTGTGGGCCACAGCCCAGGCTATTTGTGCTGTTTAGCTCCTCTACCTCTATTCCCAAGTAAGTTACCTCCTCCCTGTCACTGCCAGGGAGCAAAGAACTTTCTGAGGGGAGGAAACATGGAAGGAAGGAGAAGGCTGAGTGGAATTTCTCCCGTGAGTTCATGTGCATCCTTCCCTCCCAGATGTGTGCCACATTTCAGCAAAAGGATCAGATTCCTAGTTAAGTGTTTGTCCTCTGCAGTAGGAGTGCAACAATTTGGCATGTTGCTGAATGCTGCAAAGCCTCTTGCACTGGAATGGGGGCTGGTTTGAGCAGAAACAGTTCCTGTGGTTTCTTCTCAGGTGGGAATGACTGGAAGTCCTCTTGTCACTTCTGTGGCAGGGTGGGTCACTTTGCTAGGATTTGGTTTAAAATGACAGCACCTGGATTCAGAGCTAGCTTCAGCTAGAAGCGTGCTGGCAGGATGAAAATCCTGATGGTGCCAGCATGGGTTGAAATCTTTCTATTAGTTCTGGAGAAGGATATAGGGGTGGTGAGCTGTAGTTAGGCTTAGGATTAGGGCTAAACCGAGGCTTCAAGACGGTAGAGACTTCTGAGCTTGTGCTTTTTTTTTTCTTTTTGCTTTTTTTTTCTTTCCTTCCTCTTCTCTAGGAGGCCCAAGAATAGGATGAATGCTGAGGTTGGCTTAGATGAGCAAGTTATGACTAATTTTTGGATGGGTATGAGTTACTGAATTGTAGGTAGGCTGGGGTTTCAGTATAGCAAGGATGGAGGAACCTGTTATTGCTGAATCTAGAAAGTCCTGAAAGTGTGGTGTTTGGGCATTAGTGTTTTGGACAGCAGGTGCTGGAGAACTTGAGTTATTGTTGGAGTCTTACAAGTTCATTAAGATTGAGTGCTGGTGGAGATGAAGGGCTTCTTGGTAGCCTTTTGGGTATGCGCTGGTGTTGGGCTATGGATAAGACTAGGGTAAGAGTTAATGTTTAGGAGTTAAAATACTTGAAGCACTCATTCAATGTGGCTGTGGTTAGGCCAGAGTATTAGATTAGAGGTGGCATCAGTAAGGACAAATGTGTTATCTAGTCTGCAAAAACATGGATCAAAAAACTTACTTCTAACTGCTCTTTGATTATAGGACAGCCAGTGCTGAACAGTTCAATTCTACAGGTTTTATAGAATAGCAGATTGACAACTAAGCCCATTGTTGCCTTGTGGCTAATTTTTACTTATGGGAAGGATATGGTCATTAACTTGTGGATAAGGATAAGGTTAGCGTTGCAATTATAATTAAATACACTGATATCAAGCCTGAAGACTCCTGGATCATGAAGAGTCCTGTGCAGTCATAGGTCTGGAGAAACCTACAAAGGTGAGACACAACATTTGCAGATCAGGTTGAACAGCTTTTTTTTTCAGTTCTCTGCTAAATATGGGTCACTGAACTCAGTCAGGATAGAGTTAGTATTCAGTAGAGCAGAATCCTGCATTGCCTTAAGACCCAGGTTTGCCGCTAGGTCTTGTAACATCAACAAGGATGGAGGAGAGCTGGTGAGTGGGGCTCAGGGTTAGCTGTGGGCTTGTTTCAGTTGCAGTGTTTTGGCTAGAACTAGGGTTAGTTTGGGGATTAGAAAGAACACTAGCCTCAGAGCTTGATCCACTACTGAATCTTGTAGGTCTAGTAAGCACAGAATAAAGACGGGTAATGGCTTATGGTGGGTGTTGAGACAATTGCAGTAGTAGAGTGTCCAGACAGTCTGAGAGCACTGCAGCCCAAGCTGCAGCCTTTATCCTCCTTACTTTCTGTCCTCCTGCCTCCATTTAATTCAGGGTTGGCGTTACACTCTTCTTGTGATATGATCTGCTAGAGGGGAGGGAACTTCTGGAAGGAAGGAAGAGGAGGGGAAGAGGAGAGACCGAATGGGAAATGGGTGGTGAGAGGCAAAGGCAGTTGGAATTTTTCTAAGGTTTCTTTTGCATCTTCCCTTACCCCAGAGGCTCCTGATAATGGAATCAAACAGAAGCACAGAGAGTCTTTTGGCAGGAGGATGAAAGACTAAGCTGCTTCCTTAGCAGCAAGAAATAGATCTAGATGAAAACATAGATTTGGCGCATATTTCTTTCCCTCAATTACCTCAGTGTTAGAGAATCTTTCTTGGGGGGTGGGTCAAATCTTCTGGGGTGGTCCACAGTCTTCCTTTCCTTGATTTGTATAGCAAGGAGTGAGTTGGGACTTTGTTCAGGTCACTTGGTCTCCTTTGCCATCAAATGGTGCAGCAAAATTAGGCCACCCTGCAACACAAGAATGCTCCTTTCTTCCAGTCCACTGTCTAAACCTGTTTCATTGTCCTCCACAGCCTTTTTAAACTACAACTTTGTCACCTCTCTATTTGGAAAATCTTCTAATATGCTACATTCTTCATATTCCAGTTAGTGCAATCAAGTAAGAAAAATCTGGTTCTAATCTTATTTTTTTGAACACCAGTTGTTTGGTTAAAATACGGTTGCTAACCTTAACTTGTTTCCACTGTAGATCGCCTGAAGATCTTGCTAAGCAAAATACAAACATGGTTTGCTGATGGCAGTGATTTTTCTCAGATCTGTATCTTCCTTACATTAGCTAGAACATATAAGAAGAAAGAGAAATACAAGAAATTGAAAAATTTCACCAAGGTTTAAGAATGGCATACCTTGATAAAGTTGTTCTTTTTTCTTGTTCATTAGTTGATCACAGAGGCAGACAGGACCATAAACATGAAGTCAGAACAGTAACTGTTAACTAAAGAATTAAACTAATCTGAATTATCTGAGTAGCTAATTTTTAAGGAGATTATTTTATCAGGAACTTCTTGGACACACAGTCCTTCACTTCCAGCTCATGCATTCCACTAAGTAGGATCTTAAGAGATGTTTATGTAATGCAGACTACATATACTAACATCCTTTTTTAAGTGTTCTCTGTCTCTGAATATTGCTAAGTTCTTTGATAATACTTCTAAAGTAAAATTAGCATGAGCACATGTTGATTTAAGACACTTTGAAATGTTACCTCTTGGAACTTAGGCATTGTCGAATGGTGCTTTACCATTTGGTATTTTGGTCCATTACCAAACATTCTTCTAAGTCAAGGAGCTGGTCTCCAGCTGTGGTCAAAACCAGATTCTTCTGATGCTGCAGAGGCCTGTGTGGAATTGTCTAATATAGGGCTTCATTATAATTTATGATAATTAGAATTGCTTAAGAAGTTATATAGTTTCATGTTATCTATCCAATACCTTATTTCCTAAATTAGATCTGTTTTAGAACATCATCAACTTGAACAGATTTTTTTATTACACTATGATGATCCTTTAAGTTGATACAGTTCCTCCATAAATCTGTAGAATATAAGTGTACTTTTTTCCTGTAGTGTGCATTGTTTCATCTTTCTGATGCTAAATTTAATTTGGTTTTGTATTCATCATTGGTGTGGCTGCTTCTGTGCTATTCCCTTTCTTAAATATTTGTAAAATATTTCATATATATGGGAATTAGTATAGAACTTTGAAAGGTGCTGCTAATTTATTAGCATGTCCGTTTGTTTTTTCTATTCTGCCTTTTTTAAATGCTATAACTAGTTCAGTGTTCTAGTAGCTTGTTATGAAGTCTTGTGGCAGGTTTTTTGAAAATCTAATTAATGCCATCTGCTTCTATTTTACCTACATTTTCATTGACACAAGGAAAGAATTTTTAGAGATACTCTTTTGCAAAAGGCGTGCACATTAAACTCTACCAGATCATATTATTCCAGAGGGTTTGCACAATTTTTAGTGATTGGTTCAACCATATTACAGTGTACAGATGCTGGGTGCATAGGTTTATAAGTCTCTGGATTGTTTCTAGAAATATAGGGGTAGAACATGTGGTGCCATTCTCTGTCCCAGAACAGTTGCTGTTTCTCTTGAGACTGCAAATATTCGTTAGCATATGCATTTGGTGGCAGTGTGATTTTTAAACTAGCATAACTAGCCTTACCACCCTGCCAGCTGTTCATTCCTGCCCCCTTTGGCCCCTGCAAGTGTGCCAGGAAACAAGGGAGCACAGCTCCATGGTAAGCAGGGCACAAACCCAGATAATAGTGTTTTGTTTTCTTGTGGGTGTTTTTTCAGCTGGATCAGTTCCTTGTTCAGTTTTGCTTCAAACATCTGTAGCAGCATAGCAGGGAAAGCAGCATGGAGGTATATCCGGCTGTCTGATATTCAGGTAGCATTTTTCCACATGGATGTTATGGGCTGTCTGTAATTAAGTGCAAGTCTGCCTCACTTACTTGGGACGGTGTCTTTTCTATCAAGTTCATGATTCATTGCTTTTATATTATTTCACTGTCTTTCTGTAATGCCCGTTACATTGTATTCAAGCATTCAAGTCAATCTTTTCCTTGTTTAGCATTCTGTTAGGTGGTTTGCCTTAAGACAAAAAGGTTCCAAAATAGCATTTACAATTTTGAAAGCACTGTGAATTAAAAATTCTGCAACTGCCTTTGCAAGTTTTTTGTGTTTGTTTGTTTTAAAAGAAAGCTTGGTATGGTCCATTTCTATACTCTTGTACTTAGGATGGCAGCCTTGCAAAGATGAGGGCGTTTTTCCACTGAGGACAGCAGCACAAACTGCTTGTTCCTCCCTCCATGTTAAGTGTGCTCAGGAAGGACGTTTCAGAAGTGCACTGCCTGGATTGTTGAGGTCCAAGTTTTGCACTGGCCTCATGACTGACCCTCTGCTGTCTGATATAGGCAGGCAGGAACAAGTCCCAGGAGAACACTGCCTGCTGTTGATGGAGGACTATGAACAGGCAATACAGAGCACATCTCAGCCAGGTTGTCAATGCACCTGCAAGCACTTTCTTGTTTGTGACGGTATCTCTGAAAGCTACAGCCACAGGAGTTTGAGTCCTGGATTATTTGTTAACTTTAGAAGCATGTAACAGAGGGCAAACAAATTGTATGCAATCCAGAGTACATAGTGATACCAATACACAATAGTGAGAAAAGCCTTCCTGCTCATAAGGGTTTGAAGGGGATTTCCAAGCTTTGAAACTGTGGGGGAAATATTCAAACCCTTCAGGCATAGCAACAAACAGATTTAAGAGTGCTTGAACGAGGTGCCTTAAAAAAAATTGGCTGGATTTCAGCTTGACAGCTGAATTTTATTTCTCACACTCTAAATCTCATTCCTGTGTTTTTCTTCTGATACTGAGAAACATTGCTGAAAAGAAAGCAACCCCCATCACTTTTTATTTTATGAAACTGTTAGAAAGTGAATGTTTTCACTTCTCTAAAAGCTGGTCTTACGTGTTGAAAAACACTGTTTGATACTTAGGATAGAGTTACACAGTACTTAAGTGCAGTATAATATTCTGTTAATTAGACTTTGCTCTTTCCTTGCACTTTAGTATGTTGCCACTTAATATGGAGAGGGGAAGCACTGCTTTTTCTGTTGTACAAAGCTTAAACTGTTGTGAATGCTTCTGGAAACAATATATGTTGAATACCATAGTTTTGCACTTTTTAATTTGACTTTAGTGTCTCTCCACCATTCCTGATGAGTGAGCATAAACTTTATTGTTTAGAAGAAGTGACAGGCAGCCTTTCCTGCAGTGATTTTAATAGGTTTTGGTAGGGTTTTTTATTTTTTTCTTTTTTTTTTTCTTTTCAAATTTCATGTGTTGGCATGAACATAATAGCCTTTCTTGTATTTAAAAGTTCTCTGTGGATTTGCTCATTTATCTCCTTTGTATGTTATATTACTTTGGGGTTTGGCATTTAGATCAGTAGACATTTTGGATTGTTGCAGAATTTGAGCAATACCGTTATTTTATTTCTAGTTGCCAACATATTTCCTATTTAGACTTGAGGAGAAAAATGCTCAAGTGATCTAACCTTTCTGTGATCTGAAACTTGTCATATACTTAGATCTGTTATAGATGTTAAAATTATTTCAAAATGCTAATTTTAATTACGCTCATTGCTCTTATCAAAGGACATGCTTGTATAGCTATGTTTTCTTTGTTTTGTCTTCAATTGTGATGTTTATTTCTATGTTGCCGTATTTAACGTAGTATATCTGTAAATAATAATAATGAATTCCTCCCCTCATTTTTGTTGTGCTTTTGAGTTTGTGCACTGTTATTGGAAGAAAAACATACATTTCTGTCTATAAATGTATTTACAGAAGTTGAAATAGTGTTAATACTTTTACAGAAAAGTCCTATTTTTAGATTTATTACTACTGCTATTTCCAATATTATTGGCTGTGTAAGCCAGACTTTTGAAGTCTGAGGTCACACTTTTTTAAAAATTATTTTTAAATGAATGTTTAAAATAGCAAACTTAATCTCTTTTCTTTCTTTTTCAAACAATAATTCCTGTACTTCTGTTTTTTAAAACTAACCTTTATCTATTGTTTTGCTGCAATACCTCAGGTTGAGAGAGAAATCCATAAAATGTTGTAGTTTCACAGTCCAGTAAGTTAGCATAGTCACGGCTACCTGTGGGAAAAGGTGATCCCAGTAGTCTCCCTTGCTACCAGTCTCATTCCTATTCCATGTCCTGGCTGAATTTTCATGCCAGGACAAACCTCTGTGCTCTGACCTCAACAGCCTGGTGCAGGCTAAGACTGTTAATTGGCTCAGTTCATGGTGGATCAGTTCTTCATCCATGTCAGTCATTCTCCTTGTGCCAAAAAATGTGTGTGTGTGTAGGTAGAGGGGGCAAGGCTAAGAATGAATGGCTGAGGGAGGGGAGAAGGTAGAAACACCTCTTTCTGTGGCAGCACCACTACATACCATAAAATGATGGTGAAATAGTGCATGAGTCATTCAGCTGGTGTGGAGTACCAAAAAATGCGAGACTGTGTTGTGCTTTTGCCGAGATATGAATGGAATTGAGCCACACACACTAGTGGTTAAAAAAAAAATATTTTAAATGTCTTTAATTCTTCACATCAAGGTAAGTTCCATCATGGGTTTGTTATGGCTGGCTCTTACTTCCAAATCGATTTAGTCAGTGTGGTGTTCATTTGCAAAGATAAGTTTTCTTAGTAGAAGGTGCAGTGAATCATTACACACGGTTGCGTAGTTGGCATTCCCCTATTTTCCCAGCTAGGCAATGAATGAAATCAGGTGGGTTTTTTAAAATTCCCTTTGCTTTTGGTATGTGGTGTGAAACAGGATATCACTGGAGCCTCCGGTGAGCACCCCGCTGCGTTGCGCATATTCCAGCTGCAGGGAGACATGTGCATGCAGTGCACTGGCTGCTGTGGGAAGTCTTGCAGTGAGGTAACAGCCTTGCTGCATTGCAACACTTTTCTTTGGCTTCCAAGCATTAAGAGGGTCATGTCAATAAGCAATGCTGAATGTGTTTTTAAAGTTTTGTCCCTTCAGTTGCCAAGTCTGTTGAATCGAGTTTGAGTAGTGTTTCCAAGGCTGTGAGAATGGACTTTTCCTTGGAAACTTTGTGAGATGAACCTGGTCAGAACAAGATAGAAATCAGTGTAAGGTTTGCTGTGTTTGTTTTGGTGCTCTTACTTGCAGGGCATGGCGGGGAGAGAGAGAGAGAGATGTTCTGCTACTTATTGGTGTGTTGAAAGGATTCATCAGAAGTGCCCCTTGTCATGTTCAGCAGGATGTTTCCACGTAAATGTTCCTGCGGCACATGCCAGGGTGTATGTAGATCACGCATTGCATTCTCTGTTTGGAAGGGGAAGCCCCTGTGAATAGCTTGCTTCTTTTTGCTTAAACCAACCTTCACATCATCACTGTACTGCCTGGATGATTGTGTCTGGCTTCTCTTGAATCAGCTGTACCCTAGCTGCAGCTGGGCTCTACTTCATTTATGGCTTATAACGAAGATCTTCAATTTCTTCTTACAGTTGGCTAGTGAAGGAAATATCTTTAGAGAATTGTGGGTGAATCATCTCCTTATTACTGTGGCTGTAAGATGTGCATAAAATCCAGACAAATCCTGATCTTTGAAAGATCAGCATTCTTCAAATTGTATATTTTCTCTCTTTGTGGTGGGTTGACCTTGGCTGGATGCCGGGTGCCCACAAAACTGCTCTGTCACTCCTTTCCTCAGCAGGACAGGGCCGGGGGCAGGGGGAGAAAATAAGATGGAAAAAAACTCGTGGTTCAAGATAAAGGCAGTTTAATAAAGCAAAAGCAAAGGACACATGCAGAAGCAAAGGAAAACAAAAGATTTGTTCTCTACTTCCCATCAGCAGGTGATGTCCAGCCACTTCCTGGGAAGTAGGGCTTTGGTACATGGAACAGTTGTTCCAGAAGGCAAACATCGTAATAATGAATGCCAGCCTCCTCCTCCTTTCTCTTAGCTTTTATTGCTGAGCAGATGTGATATGGTATGGAATATCCCTTCGGTCAGTTTGGGTCAGCTGTCCTGGCTATGTCCCCTCCCAAGATCTTGCCCACCCCCAGCCTCCTGGTGAGGGCAGGGGGAAGTGATGGAGAGACAGCCTTGATGCTGTGCCAGCACTGCTCAGCAGTAGCCAAAACACTGGTGTGTTATCAACAGCTTTCTAGCTACCAGTACAGAGCACAGCACTATGAGGGCTGCTACGGGGAAATTTAACTCCATCTCAGTCCGACCCAATACACTCTTATAGTGTAAGTCTGTGTGTGTTTGAGTAACCCTTTGTATTGTGTCTGGATGATGTAATCTGCTGATTATTCCTAGGCTTCGCCCTTTTCCTTCCCTGTGTCCGGAGAGGATGGGAAATATGCCGACTCAAAAACTCTCACAGGGGAGCAGACCAAGATCTTCTTTATTGTTCTTTATGTATTTTTTTTTCTGGAAAAGGAAAGGAGCACTCTTGTGTGTTGCTGGGGAAATATGGATGGCAAGGAGAAAATGAACCGATCCTTGGGGATTTTTAGTCTGTCTAAGGCTTTTCACTGCAGTCTTCTGTATTTGGTGACATAAATTAAACTTGGCCATTTGTCTTCTGTACTTATTCTGCTATTAACTCCTCACCTCCCTGTGTGGATAAGAGTCTCCTGTGCCAGCAAACCATCTCTCCTTGTATTGCACAGTTTACTGGCAGTGAGGCAAAACAGTTGAGCAGATCTGAGAGGCTGGCAGGGGCACACTGTCAGGCACATGTTGAGAATGGAGTAGGAGACATGGATGGGAGGAGATGGCAGGGAAAGGTGGAGTGGCCAAGGCAACAACACTGAAAAAGCTGCAGCATCTCCCCAGCTCCAAAAATAGACTCCAGAGAGCCATGAGCTGGCTTCTGAGAGGTGCTGAGCATATCCTGGCGCCTCTCAGTAGGACCCTCGTGGCAACTCCTGCTCCATCTGCCCTGCTGGGAGAGGAGAGGGAGCCAAGCAAAGAGTGGGCAGAGGGGAGCGCTGACCCACCGAACTCCCCTGCTGCTCCACCAACTCGTGCTATAGTGTTCCCTCGACAAAACACTCTACTCTGCCCATCAGGGAAAACCCACCTCTTCTGGAGGTGCTCTATAACTATTGTCACTTGAAATAAAATACGACTTTAAAAATTCTCCACAAAGTGTTTGTTTTGTATTGAACTGAGGCCTTAAAGACAAGATTCCATGTACACTATACCTTATAAAAATGTCTACTTGACTGTAACCATGTTAAGTGAAATAATACTGGCATTTGTTGGCATTAGGAAAATAACTCTCTGTTGAAGTGTTTACTATGTGTTTTTCATCTGCTTCCACTTTCTTTTGTCTTTCCCATTTTCACTCATCTTTCTCTCAAAGCTCTCCTATTTTACCTTTATTCAGTCTGCATGTGTTTTCCTTCTCTGTATCTTTCCCACATTTCAGACAGCCATCCAGTATTACAGTGATGATTCATCTGATTTTGAACCATGGGGAAGTCCACTGGATGGCGTAAGCCCAGAAGTCAGGAATCCTTGTTAGGTTTTGCATTTGTTTCTCCTCCCTCTCCTACCACCGCTTTTGGTAGTGGCTTCCTTTCTGTGTCCATCCTGTCAGATGGCAATGAGAATATTTATTCATCTATATAAAATACATTGAGATTGGGGCAGGGGGAAACACTTCACAAGTGCCAACAATTTCTTTTTGTTTTCTTGCCCAGCTTTTTATACTTTCTCAATAATAACATTTATTTAAGCCATGGAGAAATGAAAGATCACATAAAAGGCAATTAATTCTGGTGGTGCTAGACTAAGCCCCGAGTTGTCTGTGTTCTCTTCAGTATGCTTTTGACCAGTATGCCTCTGTTCCCTTGGAAATTGTGTGTGAAATTTTAACATCTTATCTCACTTGGTTGGTTTGTACTCTTAATACAAGTAACCCTTTTCCTAGTATAATGTCGTAAGCATTCTGACTCAAGTTGGTAATCATTTGTTACTGCCTGACAGCAATGTATTTTCTGGGCAAATAAATTCTTTCTTTCATTCCTTTCTCCGAGGAAGAATTGTATATGCTGTATAGGTTTTTGTTTGGATGCTGAGGGGATGTTTTTTATTTAGACTTGTATGTTGCCATATGGCTACATGGGAGAAAGCAAGATTAGAAAAGTACTCCTTGAATTTTGGGCAGAAGGCATGAAATTTGCAATTGTTTTGAGTTCCTATGAAAGTTCATTTATAGCCTTGGACTGTGAAACTTCTGTTACTGATAAGTAAGTCTTAATTGTTGCTAGAAAGGTCATTTATGAAACCAGGTCACTGCCCCTGAGGATGGCTTAGGGTTCCTGTGCCTATTAAAACCAGTCAGAAGCAGGAAGTAGAAATCTTATGCAAGTGTCTGCTAAAAACACTAAATCTTTTCTCAAAAATCAAGGGAGAAATTCCTGAAGATTTTATTAAAGCTTTGTATTCCATTCTCCTCCTATGAGGTCTCAAGCCTAAAGCAGTTGTGGTTTTCCTTCTGTTGGAAAAACTGGATGGATGCTGTTGGTTTGCTCAATCACTGCATTATGTTTCTGACATTGTTTTGCTAGCCTTAAAGCTGTGTATTTCTCACAGATGGACTGCTGTGTTTCTAAATGAATGTTTATTTAAATATTGACTGGCATTCAGAGATTTCAGAATTCTTACGGAGAAACTAAGTATGACGCTTATTTTACACTTGGAAATGTTAAGTTAGTAGTAGTGTCACAGTCTACTGGTTTGTAAAGTTGCTTTCTTTCTGCAGCTGTTGCATAACAATGACTATGGCATGTATCTTTATGTAAGTGTACAGTTCAGATTACAATGAAAATCTGGATGATTGTAAAGTTTTGGTTTTCAGTTGTAATGTAATTTAAAATTATAATGGAAGTATCCACTCTAATGCCTATGGCTTAAAGTTTTTTTTTTTTTTCTTTTTTTTTTTTGTGTGGTTGTTTTAGGAAGTACGCAAGTAAAGATGTGAAGTGTAGCCAATGAAGGAAAAGTGAGACATTTAGGCTTTGTTTCTTTTTTTAATAAAAAGTGAAAGAAATCTCTTTCTGTTAAACTCAACTTATTATTCCCCTGTGTTTGTTTTTTATTTATTTATTTCAGGAATTTGAAGCCTTTCAAACATTTGTGGAAAATCGACTTCCATTTGATATTGTTATTGATGGACTCAATGTTTCCCACATAAAACCCAGAAAGATGCACTGTGAAAATGTAAGTGCTGGTTAAATATTCATTAAGAATTTTGTGTGTGCTGATTGTAAAAGAATGAGTGCCTCATTATTACTTATCCTCTTGAGAAAATGATCAAACATTTTTGTAGCACATGTTACAATGAAGTTCAAAGAGTTATCTAGACTTCACAAATTAAAAATTATTAGTGGGAAGATGGTTCTTCTTGCATATTTGACTGTATTAGCCATAAAAAAATCATACCAAAATTTCCTCATATATGCAATGCTCATAGTTATAGCTAAGGTATCCATAATAACATTATTAGGGCATACACTGTGTGAGTGTGTATGTTGTCATAGTAATAGGGATTTGGGGGAACAGAGTAAATCTACCATATAGAAAATTTAGTCTAATGTAGTTATGCTGGTAAGAGTTCTTCTTAAAATAACCCCTTACTTAGTTCAAACCACATCCTGTACAAGTTTAAACTTTATTTCATTCCTATTATCTTAAGCATTTGAGTCCTGTTCTTACAAGGGCAGCTCAAACTGGCTTCAGTTCTTTCCACTTGGTGATTTGTAGAAGAATAATCCTGCTGGTTTTACCAATACCTATTATTGAGAATTCTTGGTATTCCCTTTTAGCATTTCAGTAAGAAATGGTTTAAGGTGGGTTTTTTTTGTTAATCAAATATTTACTTTAAATTAGGAGTAACAAAGTAGCTGCTCACATATATATTCCAAAGCTAGAATTTTAAGTTTTCATGCTCTTGAGATTAAAACTGTTATAAACGAGTTTGATAATAAAGGAAGTAATTTACTTCTAGTAATTACAAGAAATACATTTTTGTTCTAAGAACTACTTTAAAACTATTCTTAAGAAGCAGGATATGCTTTCATATATGTCGATGAAAGCAGCTGAGGTAGGGAGGTTAGATAAGCTTGCTGAAAGATGTTTGTTTGAGAGCAGCAGTGAAGTTTCATGAGCTACTGGCTCACAAAGAGGGTACTTTCCTTACTATGCAAATAGAAAAGGAAGTTTACAAGTTGTTTGGATGGGATCAAGGGGGAAGTGTTGATTATCTGAGAAGAATCCCAGGCAGCATGTAGTGGCACAGTGTTTTAAGATCTAGAAAGACAGATCTATGCTGCCAAAGAGGGGGAAGAGAAACCATGTCCTTCTTCAGTGTGGGCCTGTCCCAGTGTGGGAGCTCTGAACAGGATCCTGAATGGTCTGTAAAAGCTGGAGGCAGTGGAGCAAAGAGCCGAGCCAGCCTGGTTTTGATGGATAATTACTGCTGATTTCTCATCAGAAATCTTACTGGGAGGTATTAGCATGCTGAGCAGCAAAAACTGCCTTTGAGTTCCTCCTTAGCTTCTGCTGTATTGGAAGGACTTTGGGATCCATGATGCCAGGGAGCTCCAGAGGGACCGTATGGCGGCATCAACTTTCCATTTAGGTTGTTCCATATAGATACAGATCAGATCTCTCTTGAATCCCACGTATTTACAGATGAGGAGGATTTTTAGGAAGATCTGTCTTTCCTTCCTGTGCAACAGAACAGTAATGTGAGCTCACCCCATCTTACCTCCAGAATAAGATTCTCTTAGCTAAGATTTACTTGTTCTACCAACTATGTTGCTGTTATTTACTGCTGCATTTTGTCATGCACAAAAAATGTTAGTCATTGGAGTTTCCACCAGCTAGTCTTTTGCTGCTTCTGTTATCTGGATCCTGTTTGTGAGAGTGTGGAGTCACTACATGAGATAGGATGGACATGCCCATTACTCCTGCCTTATACCTGTAGATATTCACTGGCTGGATAGTGGGTATGGGAAGTGTATGTTTGCACTCTAAGCAACAAAATAGCTCCTTCACTGCCCAAAAGAAGTACTCTTCTAGACACATGAACTACTAAAGACTTTTTCCTGTATTAAGCCTCTATTCATTGAGGTACTTTTAAATTACTTTTTATGATAGATATCTTTATACATGATTATAGTATTAACTATTGAGTTTACAGTTTCTTTCAGCTGGAAACATTGTTTAAATGCGAGATCGAGCTAGACCCTAGCGAATGCTGTTTTATTTCTTCATGACTCTGAACTTCTGTGTTGTAACATGTCAGGAAAGGACTGTGTCTTTGTTCTGATTTTGGAGACTTCTGACAAGAGCGTGTGTTCTTGTTTTCTTACTCTTTTTTCCAAGACTGCTAAAAAAAGAAAGAAAGAAAGAAAACAACCCGCGAAGCAGAGCAATCCTTTCTTCTGTCTCCAAACTTTTCTTCCAGATGAGGGAAGGGAAGGCTGCAGGAATCTCTGCATGTGTTGCTCTCCTGGTTACTGGTGTTGCTGCCAAGTAGTCCCCCATCTGTGAATGCTGACCTCTCTGAATGCTGTAGTCTGTCCTTTGAGGGCTGACTCTTGCCACAAAACATCCTCTTTTGGAGGCTGCTATCCTCACGCCAGAGGCAGCTGAATGGAAAATGTGGAGTGGCAGGTCTTGGGGTATTCACAGCCTGCCTTATTAAACTCTTCAAGGTACAGAGGGAAACATAGTGCATAACTGAGAGGATGGAGAGGAGAAATAAATGCAAGAGAAGGTGGAGTCAGAGCACAAAGGATGGAAAAAGCTAAGAGTGAAGGCCACTGAGGTCAAGCTGGCTGGCTAGGACAGCATGACTGGCCCATTTTGAAGAAGAGGGGCATGCTGTGACTCTTTAGTGACCTCTTCTGTTCGACTTGAGAGGTAATAAAGGAGCAGTATTTCCAAGGACCTGTGTTTAAAAGCTGCCCAACCCGTGTTTTACTTGTAAAAAAGCTAAATTATTTTAAGTCTCTAGGTAGGAGTCAGTCTGTGCTCTTTTCAGGGGTTCATTACTGCAGCTGTTAGACCCAGTCAGGGTATTGTTGTATAAACTTTTCTGTTCCAGTGTATAGTTAGTGTGCACCAATGGTTAAAAGAGAAAATGGGATTGTTGCTCTCCATTTGTAACACACTGTAAGCATTACTATTAGCAAATTGTTAGGTGTTTTGGACCACATCCCTTATGTGATTTAGAGAGAAGAGCAAAGCAAAGGACATTGTTAAACACAGGAGAAGGCTTAAGATTTATGTGACAATAATATGGTAACTTAAATGCTTTCTGGTTTTTATATAAATTTAACAAAAAATACTGTTCCACTTTGTGATTTAGCTTTAAGAACTGTAACTGTTTTGCTGAAGACCAACTCTAGCTAACTTGTAGTCGTATGATTAAAATAAGAAAACATTGATAGAATATTCTTTTCTTTTTTCAAACATCCTAACATTTGTAATTCCATTTAGGCATTCCTTAGGCATCTTGGGAAAGGGCTGGGTTGTGTGGACAGGACACAAGTGCCTTGAGGGATGAGAAGGAAAAAAAGTAGAAGTTGGAGGAATGATTTTAATTCATTTAATTCCCAAAGTGTTCTGACATTCTGGAAAACTAGATATGTGACTTCCAGTAGCCCCAGACAACGTCAGTCCTCACAGCCAGCACTTACTTAGCAGATCATCATGAATATTATTGACTTGGCAGATTTACAGCAATATTCTGTGGCAGTTTCTCTAGTATATAAAACTGTGGGTTTGTAATTACAATCCCCTTTTTTTCCAGGTTAGTTTTATACTAGGTCAGTTTCCTGGTACATATCACCATGTGGCTGCATCAATTACTGACAAAAAGAGGAGGTAGCACAAGGGTGGGAACAAAGATTTTTGAGAGTGAGATCATCTGATATGAAGGCACTGCACACACAGTGACTGTAAAACTGCAACACTGGACATTAGCCAGCACCTCTTTTCAACCCTTTGCTTTTTTAGTGCAGCATTTTAAATTGGACATTAAAGTTGACTACAAATTAAAAGGTGTTATAGAATGGAAATTATTTTTGCTGTATAATCCAGACAATAGAAACAAACTCCCATAAAGTCTAAAAACATTCAGTCTTGTCTTTTTCCATTTTTTTTCTTCATTATGCTGCTGTTTAAGGCTGAACCTGATGCGTATTTGCCTTGATGAGTCAGTCACTGTTTGTCCCGCAAACATGGTAGTTTATAAACTGAGATATCCTTGCAGTTTAACTAGCAAAGTTGATTCAGGCTGTATCATGACGTTGAGTTAATCCTTTCCTCCAGATGTATCTAATTACATAAATCCTTAGCTAGCACAATGACATTTGGTACTCCCTGTCCTCTGCTGCCTCCACCTTTCACCTTGTAAAGGTCAAGAGAGGGAACTTCCACACAGTAATTGTCCGGTTCTCTTATTAAACACGAACTGTTATATAATTTGGAAATGTATTTTTTTCCTGTTTATCACAGTTTTCTGTAGAAGTATTCCTTGGAAGTGAGGGGCAATCCAAGTGCAAGCAGGATATCTGGGCTCTGGAGTATCTCGCTTTGCTTGCGGGAGAGGATTGAAGGGACTATGATGAGCTGTGCTCCAGCTGCCCCTAGACTGTGAAGGGCTGGGGTGGGGAGGCGAGAGAGAGAGGGGTGAGGGAGTATGATCAGCAAGTGCAATTTAAAGAGTACTATGCTATTTTTAATTTACATTGAGATTGGTATATGGTAAATGAGGTCCTTTTTTAGCTGTACCCAGCTGGTGTTAGATGTAACTGTATATATATTTCAAATGTGTGTTGGATCAAAGCTAACTCATAATTCCTGTCTTCAAACAGTTTGGCAGTTGGGGTCAGCTCTGCCCTAACTTCACCCTCTCTAATCTCTGTATTAAACTCAGGCATCTAAAAGATTGGTAAAATAGTTCCAGATTGAGTTCCTTAAGGCTGACAACACACAAAGGAATAGTTTTTGCTCTTGGCAGATACTTCAAAGTGATTGCTCCCAAACTTAATCAGCATGTCTATAAATGGACTACATAAGTTCATATAATTGCCATGTAAATTGCAGTAGGCCTGTACGACAGCTGACAAAGCCAGATCCTTGCTGTTCCCCTCCCCTCCCATCCCATCCCATCCCAGTCTGGTGGCAGCAGCTGGCATGCCACCCCTACCACACCTCCCGCCTGCAGCAGCAGTCAGCTCCTGCCAGCAAACCTAGCAGACATGCCCTCCTGCACCTCACCGGCTGCCACAAAAAGCCAGGCTCTGACTGCTGTAGTTGGGGGTGCTCTGTGACAGGCAGAGGGGATGGGGGACATGCCTGGCAGCTATTGCGTGTGTCTTGCAGGGGAAAAGCAGCAGACTTGGTGAGTGGAGGCTTCTCTCTGAATTGGAGAAGGGTTCTTTGACTAAATGAATTGTGTGGTCACAAGTGGCATAGTAATCATGTGTGAACAGATTATTGCATTTTGTTTTTCCGTATGTTCAATATTTTTAAATTAATAGTATCAAGGGGATTCAAAGTTGAAAACTAATATTCTAGTTTTAGTTATTCCAGTGGTTCTGTAGTAGTTATTCCTGGACTCCCTGCCTACTTTAGCAGTATGGGAAAGAGTGGGTAGAGAGAGGCTGCAGCCTTGAAGGGAAAGCTGGGAGTGAGAAAAAAGTGTCGTCAAGATAGGGGAGAAAACCAGGATGTAGGATACTAGTGTACAGAAAAATGGTGAATGGTCTTGTTACATTTTTTAAAAAAACCCAGCTGTGGCCAGAGAATTGAAGAACCTTGATGAATTATGCTTCATAAATTCAGCTGAGAACTATCATTTTGGTATGCACTTTATTCACATTTTCAAGGCTCGTTTTCCAAGTATAAAGACAAATATCAAGATAAAAATAACGCTTCAAATTAAGTTAAAGTTAAAAAAGAGGGGAAGAAGAACCCAAAACAGGGCACCTATGACCCATCATTCTCTTGGGTTAGTAACCCACATCGACTTTGAAGCATAATTTTGTTTCTTTGAAATCTCTTGTGCCTCTAAAGCCTCTATGATGAAAAAAGGGGAAACAAAGAAAGTATTGGAGCTTTTAGTGTTTGGGGAAGATAGTAAAGCTTTCTCTCCTGAGTCCCGCTTACTAAAAATTATCTTGAGGCCACAACACACAAAGAAATTAACACCTGTGAATACATATATAGTTGACAAATACATGTACTAATATGCTGAGGGTTTCATGCGGTAATTTTTTCCAGTCTTGAAGACTGTCTTAACTGTGCAACTTGCATATGAGAGATCAACTGCACAATTACTGAGACAGTGATACTTGATACAAAATATGAGCGCTACTAATGAGCTGTCGTGCAAAACAAACAGTTACTTAAAAATTTGCCCCCAAAAAAGTCGTGCATGGAAAAGAATTTTTTTCTTCTTTGATTCATTTGGCAGCATCTGTGATTTGTTCAAGTACTTTACTGTCTGTAAATGAAGCAAGAATTAAGTAGATCCATGAGTCATTCTCTGTTCAGAATCAATACATCCAACAGAGGTCTTATTTGTCATACTGTGACAGTTCATCAATTCTTCCGCCCACCAACTCTTGTCTTACCACTCAACAAAGCAGTCAGATGTGTGTTTGTTCATTTGCTCCTAGCCTTTTCCATCTCTTTTTTTTTTTTCCCTGTCTTCTAATGGTAGTCCAAGTTTGCATTTCCACAATAACAAAACATTTGCCCTATTGCTCAAGATTGGAGAGATTTGTGTCTTTGTAACATGTGTTTCATTCTTTAGACCTGTGCTTTCATTTCCTTTAAGCATTGCACAAATCGTAAAGATGAAGATTTTTGGTATTTTCACTGAAAATCACCTTCAGCCTCTGTGTAACATGATCTTAGAAGAGAAAGGAGTTCAAGCACTAAGGGGTACCCTTGAAACGTCACCTATTTTTAGTGTTAAGAGATACGTGACTGGAACATTCAGCATTGTGTTCATTTCTCATCAGTTAATTTCTGGGGTTCCTTGAATATCTCAGCGGGTGGACGAGTCAAGTTCTTCTCCAAAGCCACATATGAGAGATTGATACTGATATGCTGAAATCTTCCCCCTCACCCCTTATATTGGGGCCATCTTAAAATAGAATAGATCAGGCTAGAAAATTTTGGTCGCCAGATTCAGAAGAGTAAGGCTGTTAAGCTTCTCAGGAGAGGTGACTGAGACTAGACTCATTTGCCTCTGAAACCTAGGGGAAAGGCCTGGCCTGCAAGTCTTCCTTCTCTCCTCGCAGTTCTTCTGAAACCTGACAGTTTCCATCTGTGTCTAAAAGAGAAATAAAAGGCATCTAATACATTCAACTTGGTATACCAGTACACAGTAAGTGAAGGTGTATTGCACATCAGTGTGTCAGAGGTTCTGGAAGTACTTCTGCAAGTGGTCGGCATGTATGCTTCCACCAAGGAAACACATGTGCTGACTACGTACCTTGAGCCACCCGGTCTGGCCCTTTCCATAGGGGTATGCTCCAACATCCTTTGCTGCTTCTGCAGCACTGAGAGGGGAGAGTAGGAGGTAGGTAGGTCTTCTTAAGAAAGGAAATACAAAGTCAGGCTGGCTACCTGTTAATACAGGGAAACTTTCTCAAAACTTTTAACTTCCCAACCTTGTGAAATGGGGGGCAAGCTGGCAGGATTCCCTGACTAAATGCCTCTATAGGTGACTATAGAGCCGCCTCAATAGGTCAACTCTAAGCACCTATTTTTCCTTTCAGAGGTTTCCAGTCTGTTTTTGTGTTTCCTGGTGAATACAGCAGCAGAAACTGAGCATGTTAAAAAATGTAACTATCAGGCATTTTGACAACTTCTCCCTGTTGTTTTCTCCCAAAGTCAGGTACTTTGTGGTGTTGCCTCCCCTTACTATTTGTAACCTCTGTTGCTGGCTATAAAACTGAATAAAACCCCTCTGATTAAATTAATGATCTCCATCAGTTTCTGTCTGGCATTTATAATTTCTACCTTTGTATTTGGCAATAACAGCAAATCAAAAGTTAAGGTAAGTACAGAAGCACCCAAGCACTCCTTTTTTATGAGGGGAATTACATCATACCTTTCGTAACAAGAATTCTTCTAATCACTAGGAATATAAGCTTGAAATTCAGCAGAGCAGAATGAACGTGCCTTGATGATTCATGTCCCAGTGAACGTGGTAACTGTAGCAACAGGCTGTTGTATGTTGTAGGGAAGTCCTGCTAAAAGCTGGGTGATGAAGTCAAATGAAGGCGTCTTCTGAACTGGATGAGTCTCTATCTTGCTGTTTGCACTTCTCCCTCAGAAACCACAAGATGAGTTTTCTTTGGGCAGCCCAACTGATTCACCTAATCATGGAATTTTATCAGTGTGGCAATAAGAGGTGTGCTGGGCCTCCAAATCAGAAACCTGGTCTTTAGGGTACTGAACAGCTTCTTTAGAAGTGATTCTTGTATGGGAAGTCTCCATAATAGTGAGAGACTATAGTGCTATTAAGATATGGGAAGCAGGCCAGAAAATGTGAAGGTTGGGTTACTATAGGCCAATTCTGTGTAAGAGTAAGTATTTGTTTTGAGCCTGAGGAGTGCTGGGTTTTAGTGTCATCTTAAAGGTAGTGTAGGTAAAATCCTCAGAACAACAATTGCATTCATTCACGTACATCTGGATTTATTTATATATTTTGAAAAGCAATCAATTTTTGGTTCACATGGCTTTTACATCTGACATGCTATTTTTAGTAAAAGTAGAAAAGAAAATGTATTTGGAAGCTGTGTTATCTGAAGGAGAAAAGGTACAATGAAACAAAAGCCTAAACTGCATTTGGATTTCTTTATGAAGTTATGAAAGCCTAAATTTTTTGAACAGTAGGTTATCCCAGGGATTTCAGTATATTGACATAATGATTAATGATCCAACAATCCATTAAAGGGCATTTGTTGTTTTTTCTCTAGTTGCATTCTACTTGTAGAGCAAGAGTGGAAGAGACATTTACATATAGGTAATTAAATATATTTAAATTGAGGTTATAAAATTATTACAATCTGCAGTGAAGTTTAAAACCAAAGTTGAAGTAATTTTATTGGGTTAAATCTTAGACTCATAGAAAGTCAAGTACAATTGTCCATAGCTTTTAATCTAAATCTCTTCATAAACTGATTGGTTTATGTTGTTTGGAACATGGAAGTAGGAACTCCTCTTTGAATCTAGGAGACCAGTTTCACCAGGATTAAAATTCTGCACTGGGAACACGACCATGCTGGCAGTATGATTTCTTAAAACCAATTCACAAGAATTCCTATTTCAAATTGAACTTATGAAAAATTGTAGGAACTCTTAATTCTTATCCAAAATACCGTTGCCCATTACAGGTGACCTTTTGCATCAAACAGTTATTATCACCTTTTTCCGGTATTGATTTTGTACATCAGATGCAGAGGCGACAGGCAAGAGGCTATCCCTATTCTTTTACTTATTTTATTTAAGGGTATGTTTGTGCAGCTCCTCCAAACAAGGGAGGGGGAAGGGGCAGGGCAAAAAAAAGTCAAAATAAAATAGTCTCCAGACTAATTCAGAATTACGCCTTTATCTGTGATATGAATCTAAATTATATCAAATTAGATTAAAATAATGTGTTTACATGTGCTAATATAAAGGGTAGATCTCATTCAAATACCTGTGACTTCTCTGTAGGCTGCTACCAGGACCATGCCGTAAGTGGAGTCAATTTCTAGAAATTATAAGAAAATTTTTTATCCTCTTTGCTATTAAAAAGATAAGAGCATTCCTTTTGTTTCAAACCAAAGTATCTAACCTGTCTAATCAAGACAGTGGTCAGAAGTGGATTAGGAGTGCAAGAACGAGACAAGTTTGGAGGGACGATTCCAGTTGTTATAGTCTCCCAGGTTTTGTTACTGATTTAGGAACTTCTGGATGAAGAAATTGCATCCTGACTAGCAAGTTTAATTGCTATTGTTGGCGTTTTCTTTGATAAATTTATTTAATTACCTTCCCAACTTACTTTTGCCTTTGGTTTTCAAACCATCCTGTGGCAGTGAGTCCCACAATTCTACAGGATATGATAATGCATGTGCTTTTGTTTGTTTTAAATCTGCTGTCTGTTAATTTTGTATGATGGCCTCTGCTGCTTGTGCTGAGAAATGGTGAATAGTCCTCATTTGTGCTTTCCAGCAAACTTGCCATTTTACAGACCTTCTCAAATAACTAGCATATATTCTTTCTATAAATTACCTGGAATAAAAAATTGCAAGATAGGTATCACGCAGATTTTTGTTTCTTTTTCATTTTTAACTATGTTCCTTTCTTGATAGTGCTTTTGTTCTACCTGGGTGTATGTGATGACAATCAGGGCTACTATTAGGCTAAAGAGTAAGCCCCTCAAATTGGACTTGGGAGACCAGCATTTTATTGTGTAATGGTTGATCTCCTGTTTGACTGTGAGCAACTCTGTTTGAAGTATCCTGGTCTTGCAGGTTACCTGTAGTTAATTATAACACATCAAAGTTTCCTGTGGATTTTTCACTGTTTTTAACAATACATTCTTATTTGTCATAGAATGAAAATTCCTAATAAGCTTTTTTTTTTTTACTTATTTAAGTGTAAGAGATGGGATGAATGTAAGATTTTAAATAAAATTGAAAATTAGTTGCACCTTAGAAAGGTTTGGGAGTTTGTGTGTGCCACTGCAGCAATCCATTGCAGTCTCCCATGGATGATGGGTGGTGTGCCTCTGCTGTGGTTAAATTACAATATAGCAACAGAGATAGCAGGAGCAGGGAACAGTAATTTGACATCATCTGTCTTAACTCCCCACGAGGAATGCAATTGAAACATGGTCTGGAATAGTACAAAATGTGAAATGCCTAGCAGCCTTGCAGGCATGTCTATTAATGGTCATAATCAGACCTGATCTATGCATACAAAACGTAATTAAGCTATTATCATACATGCTGGGACTTGTAAATTATTTTGTTGCTTGGTATCATGTGAGCAACAGGAGTGATGAGGTAAGAATACTAGTACCAAGAACATAGTAAGAAAGCTATGGCTACCTTTGCTGTTGCTGTTCTTTAAATTTCCAGGAAAAAAAGCCACCCCACAGGCTGATTTCTAGCATAGGCAATGCTACATGGGTTCTTCCTCTGTCATATAGAATAAACCTTAGGAAATACAGGGATTTTGGGGACTGCTTCTAGGAGAATAGTCATAGCAATGTGACCCAAGCTGAAATAAACTGCAGAGGAGGTCCTGAGTTGCAGGATCTCCTGAAAATGAGCCTCGTATCTGCTGAGTCACCTCATATGCACGTCATGGTAGTGTTGCAGGTCAATCAATGGCTTACTGCTGTGGAGGTCGATCTTGTGTATAAGCTCATCCTTATCTCCATGTGTAAAGAAAGAGAACTTTCCTTAGTACTTGCAGAAACTCTCTAAACACTTTTCCTTATTTGCTTCTTAACCTGATAATCCCCTGTTGCTTACGTGATTTTACAATTTTTTAGATCTTCTGGCTTGTATTTTTCTAAATGATAAAGAGTGAACTCAAATGAACTGGATGAACCGTATATATGTATTTACTTATTAGTAGTCATGGTGCTAACTGTTACACAATAGAAATCTTCACTCCCCATCCTCCTAGAAAGATGCCTACCTCAAGATCTTAAAAATTAGTCATTGAGAAACATTAGATGAAGATATAACCTTATAAAACATCATTTGAGTTCTCCTTTTTGTGTGCATCTCCATCAAATAAACATTCATATTCTCTATTCTATAAATATTATTTCCTAAATATGATCCCCCAAAATTACATTTTAAATCACTTCGAATGCTTAATCTCTGGCATTGTACTTACTGCCCTGTCTCATTGTTAGGAAACCTTCCTCTTCTTGAGAAATTCTCTGTTTCAAATCATTTACATATTTCATACTAATCTTCACAAGTATCTACTGGTTTTTCCTTTCCACCCAGAGATACTAGCTTGTGATGCTGTTTCTTCCTGATGTATTATTCACCAGTCAGTTCTTAATGATCCAAATAGTTCTTTTCACAGTTCTAGCTAGAAACATGCATTGAAGTTATAATGAGTCAGGTAAGTCAGAAGCTAAAGAGGTCATCAAAATTATGTAAACATAATACACTCTATTTTCCAACCAATTTTATAAAGTATTAACTGATACTTCTGTCTAATTTTTCCAAATAATTTCTACCACTTCCAGGTGCTCCATCTTCTTATCCTTGCACAATGTTTCCTGTAGTGACTGTTAAAACTGCACTTGTGCTTCTGTCATATTGACGATACCAACTTTTATGTAAATCAGGAAATATTAGTGATGCTTTTGTCTGTCCTCATCATTGTCTGGCATTCATCCATTTACCTGCTCACTTCTATGATCGCCAAAAAGGAAACAGTGAGTTGGCAGTAATATTTCTTCTGCCTCTAATATTTTGAATCTTTTTGAGTCTTGCGCTTTTAAGGAGTCATGTTGACATGACTCCATGAGCAAGCTGTGTACCTTGTGTGCCATAAGCTCTCTAACAGAAGTTAAAAGCCAGTTCAGTTCCACTGGTTCTGTGGAGTTGTTCCTGACTTACGTGGTATACCAGTGTGGGAAGAGCAACCTTGCTGATGCTTTCTCTCCTTGTTCATTTCCTAATTGTGTGATATTTGGGTAAACTAGGTAGTGCTTACACTGTACACTGGGGAAAAAAAAGTAGAAGTGTGATGCAGGTGCTTGTTAGAGCTGTGGTTCATTGGAACTTGAGCTTCTACATTCAGTGCAAGTTTGACAAAAGTACAGTGGAAATAGGTGTTCTTTGAATACTACCTATACTACTACCTGATTGATTGATTGATAGGAATTTTCTTCCACCACAGCCCTAAGCTGCCACACCTTTGAGTAAATAAAATGTAGTAGTAGTAAGAGGGTTGCAAGTAAGTAGTCATAGACCAGAACCAGTCTTAATGATGTTGATTTACCTGCTTCTTATTAGGAGCAGTTGTCCTGGGCTTGTCTAATGTTAATGTCACTATGCTGCTTTCAGCATCTGAAATCATTTACATGATATCCCTGTAAAATATTGCACTGTACTGCTTAAATCCATCTATGTATGATGGCCCTAAGTTTCAATAGTTAAAGGAAGTGGCTTAAATAAAAGAACTGGAGGCTTTTGACATTTTCACTTCTCACTGATATGTGTGTATCTTCATATTTTCATGCCTTGCAGAGTGAAAAGCTCTAACTTTCCATTGAATGGGCATCCCCAAATGGGCTTTCAGAAATACGAATGCTATAGGTTAGGGATTTCTTTTTTCTCATCCCACTCACTCTCATTTCCACAAGCCCATTCACTCTGCCAGCCTAGCTAACATAACCAGTAATATGACACAGAGTTTTAGCCCTTAGCTATCTGATAAATTTGGTAAACAAAATACTTATGAAACTATAGCACTGTCTTGCACTTGAGCACTGCTGTTTGGTCCTGGGTGCTCCAGGAGTTGTTAGGTGGTTATCTGCATCCTTTCCATGGAAATGGACAGAGCAGGGAAAGATGCAACAGAATTCCTCAAATGCACTGGGTGGTATGGTCATATGCAAATACCTGGAAACCATAATGCTGAGTCCCCAAACCAAAATTTGCTTAAAAAAGATAGATCCTTTTATGAAGTAGAGGGTAGATGGTTCTTACTTGGCTTCTGTTGTCTGAGCCGTTCTGGTGGTCATATTTTCATATTCTCAAGCTTATTTCTCTTGACTACAAGCACAAAAAAATGACTAAGTAAACAAAGATTTTTATATAACCAGTTGCTCCCAGGAGGTGGAGCTTTTAGACAAATGCCAAATAGCATCCATAATTCATTTGTAGGAGCTGACAATATTATCTGTTTGTCAAATTGCTGTATCTTATCTCCTGAGTTAAAGAAAAATACTTCAGATACAACAGTGGCCTGCCCAGTGTCCAGCTATTGAGTATTGCAGACTGTTATCAATAAACTTATATTAAAAGCATTGAAGTAAATTAGGTCTTGTGGATTGTAGCTATTGTGGGGGGCTTTCAGACCATCACTGCCTAAGATCTCCAGGCATAGATATTGCTTGTATTGTTACTAGTAGTAAAATGGCATGAGTCTGCAGTGATGTACAATCAAAGTTAATGACTGTGTTAAGAAAAATAATGCTAACCCATAGTTTACATTCCCTTGTGATACACTCTGCATCAGATTTTTGCTGTTTTTGCAGAAACAGTATGTTACTTACCAAGTTGTGCAGCCTTGATCCAAATGAGACAGCTGAACCTCTGCCTCATGGGACTGGCAGTGCAAGGTGTACTAGTGTATATGAAAGTCCCCTAAGTTTTCTCCAGCCTGGTAAATATAAGTTATGCTTTAACCAATATTAAACAGATTCCTTCCTTGGTCTCTCCTTGCTGAACGCCTTGGTGCATGGTCTACCTGGGGTAGGTGGGCCTGACTGACCACACAGCTGCTCCTGCATCTCAGACCTTTGTGCTTTAGTTTGCTTCTGCTGATTTTTGTCCTGTTGAAGGGAACATTTTATGTGTCCTTTCATATTAAACAAATCTTTTATCTTTCTGACCTTCAAAGAGAAATCACCACTCGAGTAGTGTTTATTAATGTATTTATTTGTGTTAAGAACTGCAAAATTGTTCTTATTAGAACAATTGTTTTTGAAGGTAGCTTCTTCATCTCTGAATAGTAATCTGTAGCAGGCAACTGGAAAATAGTACTAATGAGAAACAGAAGAAAAGCAGTGTGAAAATTGTGTTAAAATGTTTGCTGCATGTTGTAGTCAAATTCTTTTTTTTGACTGCAAGCAATCGATTTACTGATGGGTTTCCTTGGTTATTGTGTCATTCTACCTGGACAATAAGCCTGTTGACCTGTGAGCACAGAAATAGTCTTTATTTTAAAGTTTTTGTGGAACTCTCAAGTTTATTAAAACATAGGATGACGCTGCGGAAGCATAGGTTTAATGTGCCTTGAACAGCATTGTGCCTGTGCCTTCTATAACAGTGATCTCCCCAGCTGCTCCCACACCTTTCCTCAAAGAATAAAAGTACCATCTGGGACTTTTTGAACCACAGGTTGGAGAGGGGGAAAACACTTAACATCAGACTAGGTCAGTGACGCTGTGTAGACATCTGCATAGGACAGTGGTGAGAACTAAAGTATTGGTATCTTTTAAACTGTCAGTTTCAGTCTTACAAAGCCGATTTCAGTCCTGCGCCAAGTTATTTCCTATCTATGGAAAGGATCAGTCAAGCTTATGCTTTCATTTTCATAACACGCTATCACCACCGCCACCACCACCACCCGGAGATCCTGCTCACATTTTGGATTTTCAACACTTAGATGTAACTTCTGACCTACACTGTGAAAATCTAAGACTGGCACAGCTGCATTTAGTTCACAAATGTTCCTTTCTAATAGCTAGTTTTTTACGTTCTTTCTAAAATGAGAAATGATAAAAGAAACTCTCTTATGGCCTTAGGTCATTGTATACAGCTGCTACAGTAACAGTAGAAATGCGAGAGTACCTATGTAATGGCAAAGGCTGGATTTACAGTGAAAGATGGCAGACCCCTGACACTGTGACTTCAGCTAGGACAATCACTCCATATACAGTCACTGGCTCTGATAGGTAAAGTTTCACTTCTGAAACCTATACAAAAATAAGTAAAACCTCGTACCTTTTCATTTTTATGAAAATAAAGGTGAAACAAACCTCACGAAAATAAAGGTGATGTATATGTAGTACTTGGTGCAATGAAGCAATGTATAGTGATCAGTAAGAAAATTCTGTTGAAGAAACAGCAGTGCAGGCAGAAGGATGAGAACAAAGGATAGTATTGATATGTGGAAATGCATAGGTAACACTTCATGTCCTTTCAACTTTTACATGTTTATTTTCATACTCTTGTATAATCATGGATAGACAGAATCACATAGCTCATCTCCTTGGTATGGAGGGTTGATACTGATAACCTTTTAATACTTTGCAAATCTCCAGGTTTTGGTACAAAACAGTGCTCAGGAGAGGTGTGGATAAAAAAAAATTAATGTAAGATGCCCCATATATATTGTCAAGATCTTGGTATTTATTTGTTGCAAGAAAGAATATGAGTAAGAGGAGAGATGAAAGTATACAATCATATCAGCTACATAGAAAAAATATCTCCGAGAAGATCAGAAAAAGAGAAATATATTTGGCCTTTTAAATGACTCAAGAAAAGAGGACATTCAGAAAATTCAAACTCATGAAAGGAAACATTTTACTGTCAGTCCACAATTAAAATACAAAACTTACAGCAGCTAGGACTGGGCTCTAATTAATTGTGAATTGAACATTTCCTAGTTACTGCCTTATCAAAATGCTACTTTGGATTTCAGAGTCACCCTTTCTCTTCCATCTTTATGCCTACTTCATAACTGCTGAGCCAACATCGAAGGGTCTGCTTGCATGTTTAAACCAACATTTCATTTTTTGTAAGTAATTGGGAAAGAAAATGGTACTGTAGCTGGTTAACAGAACTTTTGGATTGAGAAATTTGACTGGCACTACAATGACTTACAAAATTCAACTTCCAAAAATGCCATTATGCAACTAAAGAATGTTTGTTTGTCCACGTATTTCTTGAATTGTTTGTTGTAAGAGTCAGAAAAAATTGCCTGTTTTTCTCTTTTGCAATTTATACTATCAAATTCAGCAATTCCCCCATTGTCCCATCTCTTCTTTAGCCATCATTTCTGGAGTTCTTGGCATTGTTCATTTAATAACATGCTATGCTAACTATTGTCACTATCCATTTTTCTTTCTTTTATTCATGGTTGACTTTTATTCATCTAAAGATCATGATGATGAAAATATTACCATTCAAAAGGAGTGACATTCAAAAAGTGTGAGCAAGAATGGTCACACTAAAAGGTGTGGCAGGAGTAAGGTCTGACAAGGTGGCTGAGATCTTTTAGAAGTGACAATCCATTCTGAAAAGCCAGACTCCATAAAGCTAGTGTCTCCTCCACCTGATGATCCCACTCCTGCCTCCCCATCCTTCATGTCATACACACGATTTAAATTCTCTGTTTAAGTTGTGTATATATTTCTTTGGTCTCTGCACGTATCCTGCCTTGATTCTGTTAATTCTCATAGGAAATACTGCTTCACTATCTATCAAATCACTACTTGTCATGCCTTTGGGAATAAGATAGAGCAGGATATGGCCATAATTAGATTGTATATTAGAAAATACGTTTCAAAACCTTTTTTTCTTACATGCCTCTCTGCTGGGAGGGATAGGGACCTATCCCTGTCTGCATAGGAGAAATTCATAACAGTCTTTCCAAACCTAAAGTTAATTTACACAGGTTTGGTTTGTATTGTGCTGCTCTCTGAGCTGGTCAGTAGAATAATGAACAGGGGCGGCTCTTCAAGCTTGTTTGAAATTGGAAATTTTACCTACAGTTTATAATATAGCAGTATATAATGTCAGAGCCTATTTACAAACATATTACGTCTACGTTCATAACAGTTTCAGAGATTATCTTGAGCAGGTTGCACCTTCAGTTGAAATCAAGTAGAGCTGTAATTAAAGATATCTCCATTACTGGCATAATAGCCAGGCTGCCATGAATACAGGAGAACAGAAATTATGCTATTACTTCTGTACCTGACCTGAATCTGTTTATGGTTACTCTGCTTTACTCTCCCCACTACCCAGGATTCAAGAGGGCTCATTCGCTTGGATGCAGTCCATGGAGTATCCTTGTAGTTAATTTTGACCTGGAAGTAATGTGTCCACATTCATTCAGTGCTGCAGCTGAGCCAAGTCCTCCAGTCAGTGGGAACACTGGACTGTGCAGGACTTAGTACCCAGTCAGTTTGGACCTGGCTGCAGAAGCATCCTCAGGATGCCTCTGAATACAAACTTATTCTTTAGGCAGCAGAGCTATATTTAGGCATCACCTCATCTGAGCAAACTGAGCTTACTGTACCATCCTCAATCTATATTAAATCAACTCAGGTATCTTTGCTTCCGTGGTTTAGTTTTCCTACTCAATCAATAATCTGCCTTTGATTAATGGAGTTGACTGTGAAGTCAAGAGCAAAAGCTGGCATCTAAAAATGAACCGCAAATTTTAATGAATTGTGATAGGGAGTTAAGACATATCTCTAGTGAATGCGTCAAGAGAGGATAAGTCAATTCTAGGTGTGGAGTCAATGTAGACAGGTTAAAACATGTTAAACATTGTGTGATTGCTGTCATTGATGTGTGAAGTGCTGTCACTGGTAGAGTTTTGCATGGTGATGTGTGTGTTGCATCAATCTAAATAGTCCTACTGTAACAGAGGATACAAATACTCCCAACAATATTGTTTCTGCAGTATTGTAGAGATCCCCAGTGTCCTAAGGGATAATTCCCAACAGTTAGCTGTTGACTGTCTGAAGAGCATAAAGTAAATGAGGCTGATTAAGCTTAGTGACTGTTACTTATTCATCCATTACTGCTTTCCCTTCTAAGTAGCTACCCCCTTGCTAGTCGGGGCAGGTAATCTGTAGGGGATCATGAAATGTGTATGCTACCCCTGCATTTGGACCTGGAGACTAATTTACATTGTGTCATCGGTAATAATGTAGAGAATATAAGAAGCAGCTTCCATTGTGTTTGGTGCTGTGATAATGGTATTGAATCTGCTTTGGTGAAATTACCAGGCTCAGTAAGAAAGTCAAGGCTTTCTTGCAAGCAGCACTCTTGCCTTCCCTGGATAACTGGCTGTGCCGTGGGAAAAAAATCCAGCTTCCCATCATATTTCTCTCTCCTGTGTGTGATACTGAGGTACACAAGTTCTTTGAGCCTCTTTGTCTACAATATGTAAAAAGGGAAATAAAAGTGATGAAACTGTAAGTCAAATAAATGTGGTGATGGTGGGAATTGATTCCTTGCTAGCCTTTGGAGAGAATGTTCATGCTCAGCCCCACCTGACTGTACTTATGGCAGCTCTGTATCTGTGCTCAGCATTGAGATTTCCTCTGCAGTTTCACAACTACAGTGTTGGGTGAGAGGCAGCACTAGCAGCAGGTGAAAGTAATAGTAATAGAGCAGTTTGTGGCTGTTATTAGCAGATAATCTGATTGTAGATGTGTTTTGCTTTTAAATGGCAGTTAGTAAAAAAACATGTTTAGAAAATGGCAAACGTATTTTATTAATAACAAATCCAATTTAAACTTTTTGGGGGATGATTACTCCTTCATGCTACACTGAATGGTGTGCTTCCCCTCAGCGGTGTTCAGGGATTTCTCATCTGACAAGTGGGAAACCACCGGTAGTGTCCAAGGAGAAAGGCTGTCCTACAGCAAGCTAACCTTTGAAACTGGGACATGTGGCACAGCATGATCTAGTGATCAGAATGGGTGACTGGCAGTGAAGCCTTAGGAAATCTGTATCCTGCTCTGCTCATAGTTCCTTGTATGAGGTAGAGTAATTAATCTGCCTTGTGCTCCATTATTCACTTGTGTAAAATGGGGATGTAAGTATGCATTTACTTTATAAGGCTATTGTGAAATTTAAAGAATTAGGATTAATCTTGCAGTATGACAAGGATTCCCTGCTCTCCCAGCCTAACTCCCATGTTCGATCCCCATTAAATTGTGCAGAATTGTGAATGTGGGTCACTGCAAAACTATTTCTAGCAGTTTGTGTAGAAAAGTTCCCTTCTGATGGGAAACTGTTAATACTTATTCTTACCTGAAAAGTGGCTCTTTTAAGGTATAACATGCAGATTTTTAAAATGTAAAACCGCCAGTTACAGCATCCTCGGATGCTTTATTTCATATTTGCAAAGCTCAGGCTTTGCATCAGCATGATTCTGTGGAGTACGTGTTCTCTGTCCTACCGCTCTGCCTCCCCACCTCTTTTCACTCCAGCTTCTCTGATCCAGAAGTTCCTGCCCTGGTGTGTAAGTGCAGTTGTGATTGTGCTGTGATCTGGTTGACAAAATGGCTGAACAAATAGGTTGTATCAGCACAACAGAAAAAAAAAAGGTGCATTGTGATATGAGGGCAGGAGCTTGGTGGTGGAGGGGAAATTCCATAAAATGGCATGGCTGCAGAAACAAAAAAGAACTCATTTGCGTGTGGGGAAATAGCTCATATCTCTGGGACTGTCCCAAGGAAAGATAAATGCGTACACTCAGCCAAAGTATTGTACAAGTGTGCTAGTTTTTCATTGATTCACGGACTAGGGTGCAGACATCAGAGTTAGAACATGCACACTGGATACATACATTTTTTTAGTAATCAAAAAAAAATCATAGAAGAACAACCACATTTGGAGATAACTTGGTATATTTGTGAACAGCTGGTCTTGACTCTTCTATTGATCTGTGTGTAGTTTCATACTTCTTTGTGGCTGTACCCTGGCTCCATCAGAGTCATTTGCTAAAGTGAACACAAAATTGTTTGCATGTTAAGTAAAATGTTAAGGTTTAGGAGAAGCTTGAGAAAGATCTAATTAAGCGAAGACTGGAACAGCACTGGAATAATTTAAATGTAACTGATAAATGATGAAAGGGATTGCAAGCAGAACATATTCAGTAAGTGCTAATAAGCATGAGTTTCTTGGAGAAGGATCTAGTGATCTTCACAAACAGTTGATTAAGATGTCTGTGTAGTTCAGAAAGAAACATGGATCCTGATGTGCCCTGTCAGAGGAAAAGAAAATAAGACTGAATGCAATGATAGTTATCTATATAATCCAGTAGTAGTTCTAGTGCCTTGTGTGGCCAGTGATTTGTGCAGAACAGCAGTAATTCCCAGCTTCTTGCTTCTCTGCCTCACCCACATCTTGCCATATGAATTGAAGCAGCCAGTCTAACCATGCTTATTTTCCCTTCTGTGCAAAATGGCATCTTATAATTCCTGGTTTTAGAGAAAATGTGGTTTTATATGTTCTGCTGTCCAAATCTGAAAGATACTAATATTCATAAAAGGTCTTTCTTTCACTAATTTTGTAATCCTCACTTTCAAGGAAATGAATAGCATAGGGAATGTGCGTGTTGTATATTTTTTGATGTTTTATACAGATTGCCTTTTGAACAGATTATCCAACTGAGCATCTGATGTTTGCTGCCTAAATAATGTGGGAACATTCAAAGGGTGCACCTACATGGAGCTTATTGCACATAGCATATTTGCATTGTGTAGTGGCAGATGATAATTTTTAGATAACTTTTGGAAATACTAGATTAATAAAATGTCTTTTTAAGTGAGAGATCACTACTGTCGTTTTTTTGTGAACAGTATTATGTTCAGTTTCCTCTATGACTAAAACAAATGTTGCTGTGTGTCTCACATCTTCCTTTCTTGAGAAGCAGCCAGGCGTAGGAGTAGACACACTTAGGAAACCCCCCCCCTCACGTAAGTTCTGTGACTCCCTGTAGACCACCCCTGTTAAGCACCCAAGCCTAAAAAGATAAAATGCTCTTTAGTAAAGTTGCATCAGGCAAAGGACCATGCAGAACAAAATTATTTTTATTTTGTGAAAGCAAAAATAATTTCTGAAAGCAAAAATAGTTCCTATCTTCTGTGTTCTAGTTGTGCAAGTAAAGGTTAATTTCTGTGGTAAGTAGAGGAGGGACAGCGTGCTATTGCGCAAGCAGGAGTTTCTAAATTTTTAAATGGTGATTCCCATTAATTTTATCACAAGTTAAGCCTGTTTTGAGTTTTTACATTGCAAAACTGTAGCTAATTTATACCAATCTCTCATTTTTTCCCCAGAAGCACTTCATACTAGAGAACCTCATATGCTAATAGTATGTAGTAGAAGAAAGTCCATATGACTAACAGGTACAAAGTGCCACTAGTTATTAACCCTTCAGAAAGAAAGACTTAAGGGAGCTGGATCCAAGCCAGTCAAGTTTTTTATAAACTTGGGAATAGCCCCAGTTGACCAATCCGTATCTGGAAATCCAGCTGCCTTTGTGTTGAACCACAAGCGTAATTAAAAAGTATTTCCTTTTTTTATTGGGGGTAAACTCCAGCAGTTCAAATACTGGCAATTCTTTATTGTCTTGCAATACCACTAGTGCAGCTATGTTCCTGGGATTCTTTTTGACTCATAGTCTGCTTTTAGGACTTTTTTCTTCTTTTGTACCATCAAGATGCTCTTGCTGTCAAGTTTTTTATTTTATACTTTGTGGAATCACTTTCTAAAGTGTTCTTTGAAAAACATTTTAACTTTTTTTTTTTTCACATGACTTTCTGCTAACCTTCCCTTAATGTAGCGAAACATGAGGCAAGAAGAGAAAATATTTTCATTTGAAATTTGTAAGGGGTTGCTTAAGTTACTCATGGTTGATTTTTCTTCACTCTTGACTTCTCTACATGAAAATGTGTGTGGATGCAGTAGATACATTCCTAACTTTTATTAAGTTTAATGAACTCAGCTTAAACTTAATTCTCCTTTGGTATTTGTATCCAACTATTTGCAGGACTGGGCCAATGCATAAGAACCGGAAAATAAAAGTGACTGTAAACAAACAAAATTGATGAGCCAGTTTTTACTGCCCACATGAGACATTCCAAAAAGAAATGTCAATATTGAAAAACTGAATTTCAGTTTCTCAATTTTTAATGTCATAATTTAATAATCAAATAAATTATGTGACATAGAAGATAAGTTATTACATAACACAGTTACTTTGAAAGCCTTCCAGTAACATAAAAATGGTGGCTTCCGTTTGTATCTTTCAATTCTGTGTTCCAGTAAGAATTCTGAAATGTATCTCCAAAGATTCAGGGCATGCACCAGAGAGCATGCTGGTTTTATTTTTACCTGCCATTTTATAGGCAGAAATTATGGCATTTGGCCTTTTCCTGCTCACGTTATGTCCTGTTTGTTTTAATCAGGGAAAGGCAGATTGTATGCATGCATAGCCAATGTCCAGCATGATCTCCTGGAAGCAGGAAGTCAGTTCCAACAGGTACTGTTAGGCTCTTGTGCTTTGCATTAGCACCAAGACCCTGTGTCTCCATGAAGACAGATCCTTCAGTCCCTCAGAGTCAGTGCTGGTAACAGCAGCTTATAGGTCAAAAGTTAAAATTAATGTAGAAAATCTTCTGGCCTCCCCTCTCAGATCCAGATTAATGGCACACTTAATTTGATCCACCTGCAGGTCCTTTGCTGAGACAGGCAGTCCCATGCTTCCTGTCCTCAACATCTCCAGCGATGTGTTCCCATCAGTCATCGCCTTTGACTCCGGTCTATCAGTTGTGTAGCTGCAAGCTCAACCCTGAAAAAAAAGTGTCTTTTGTTGGATCAGTGAGCTCGTGGGTAGTTGTGGTATTAGATCTGATGCAACAGAAGTAGTGGGAACATGCAGCTCAAGAGAGGATTGAGTGGGACCACCCCTTTCCACTGGTACTTGCAGGTAGATCAAACTAAATGTAAAATGGTACCCAAGAGTTAGAAGAACAATTCTTTCTAGTCCCTGAAACAAAAGATAATTATATTAAATAATGATAAGGATCACAAATAGGAGGAAAGAAGGGGAAAGAGCAAGAGAAGGAGAAAGGCAGTTAGAGGCATTGCAGGGACAAGAGATAACAGGGAAGAGGGAAGTAGCTAGAAAAGCAGGAAGAGGGATTAGAGAAGAATCAGGAGATTGTATATTGACAAATAATGGCAGCAAATACAGGTAAAAATTAGGAAGCACCTTTCCCTGGTGGTTGAGCATATTGTTCTCAGCCTTTAAAAGTGTTGGATGCTTCAGTCTCAAGAAAGAGTTCTCTCTTTCTGGGCAGAATTGAAATGCCATTGCTTTGTGAGGAGTCCACAGTAATAACCTGGATGCTGAAAGCCAGAACCTTTGCCCTCCATGATCTCTGTCTGGGTGAAGAAGGGAGGGAAAGCCACAACAAGCGCCTGTCCTGAGAAGCATTTATTGCTGAACAGGCACAGCCCTAAGAGGCTGGTGAAAAGTCCCTCTGAAGAGAAGCTGGTGCAGCAGTGAATTTGCCACCTCAGGATGTTGGTTCATAAGTGGGAGGCTACTCTGGATGTGGCTTTCATAAACCCTCAATCCTGAGGTCACAGATTTCCTTTTACTGGTGCTTGCTTCTTTCCCACAGGGCAGCCCAGATCGCATGTAGTTCTCTAATTTCGACAATAGGTGGGGCAGGTAAAGCAGGATGGTTTAGGACTCGGTCTTCCTCTAATACCAACAAATGCTGAATAATTTCCAAAAGTAGGTATTACTTAAATCCCAATGTGATTCAGTTCCCTCAGCTGACTCTGAATTTCTGAAATCTCCATACAACTCTTCCTGAGTTCATTCATGTCATTCAAGCTGCAAGAGCTGGGAAAAGTTTATAATAGCAATGTATTTTCTGTGTGTTTGAGAGCAGCTTCCTACAATGAATTGTTTTGGGGTTTTTTTTTTTCTTTGACATTAGGAAATTAAATTAGTTATCTACTTAATTTGCATTGCAGTTAAGAACTATGGGAAATGAGGGTATGCTAGAAGTTCCACTAGTTGAGACACAGATGTGAAAGTGTTTTCTGTCAGTCTCTTTTTACAGCTGAGAAAATCTTTGATTTTGCTTTGTTTTCTGCAGCTATTTGATGCTGTCAACTGCCTGGCAAAAGACAATGCCCGGCTGCTTGTGCTGGGCCGCAAACACATGCTGAGTAACTCTTCAAATTGGAAAAGAGAGATTATGAAGGAGATGCAGAATAAGGCAGACTTCTTCTTTGCTGAAAATATGTAAGTTTAAGAAAATGGCTAAATGTAATGGAGATCAACACCTGATTCATGTGCATTTTAAATCAGTATGAACAGCTGTAGTTTTTAGTACCATTAGTAGTATCTCCAGCTCTGTGTGTGAAACACATCCCTTGCTATACTTGCTTCAAAAAACTAATACATATTAAAAGTTATGTTATGAAGAATTTCATCACTTAGAATCACGCTGACATCTGTGTGGTTTATTAGGATTTATAACTGTTAAAACCACTGCCAAGACCACAGTGGTCTGAACTTACAGAATACCTGATAGCATCAGTGTACAGTCATGGTCTGCTGTCTTACCCTTGCATGGGGGGAGATGAAGTTTATGCCTGGCCAATGTTGCTTGGTAACCCAGGAGTGTGGAGAGTCTGGAGCGCTGACTTGCTTGCTGCTCCTGGAGGAGAATATTTCTGTAAGTGGAAATAGACCCTCTGCCTCTCTAATTTAAGAAGCACGGCCCCCTTGCTTTTGCCCAGTCAAGCCAGTCCTTGTCTCAAAACAAGGTACTTGCCTCTGCCTCAATGTTGTTTCTCCTTGCCCTGCTTTCCTCATATAATGAGTCTCAGTTTTCCTTAGCTTCCAGCTCCCCCTAGTCTCCATCTGATTTGGGCACTGTTGATCCTTCACCTGTCTCTGCCATTTGTTCTGTGATTCCAGTTCCCAGAACTTCTGACCAAGTTCCTTGTCCCAACAGCCAGTCCAAGTTTCTTCTTGTCTGGCTCCTTGTTTCAGATCTGTTCTCCTTCATTCCCTCTCTGTTCTCTTTGCTGTTGAATCACATCGCTTTCTTTCCTGCTATTTGAGCACCAATAAAGGGGACTCTGTTAACCACAGGTTGGAAATCCTCAATAATCTTGTGTCTTGTCACTTACTATTACAGTAATCCACAGCACTCAAAAAGTGGTTTCAAGCAGAGTTCTGCTCAGCTGCTCCAGGTATAGGGTATCTCATGCCCACTATAAATGTATTTTGAGAGATTTTTGCCTAAAATTGTTTCCGTTTAATAGCAGCTAATGTTGACTATATTTTCCAAATAATCATAGGACCTTTTGGAAGTGTATTTACCCATGTAAAGACAAAGATTCACAGATCTGTCCTGTTGTCTACATACACTTTATTATCAGTTGTGATGATTGATTGTATTCCAACAAAGTTTTGGGGGTACCCTTATGAGTTTTAGCAGTTCTGTTCCACATGGCACTGTTAGGTGATAAAAGCTTATATTGTTGTATTATCAAATTGTGATAGGAGGGAAGAATGCTCTGTGTAGTACGTTTGGTGCCTGGTGGTAAGCAGTTCTTTATGTTACCAGGGAACTAGAGTAGTGATGGGAATTTTCAGTGTTGCTGATGAATAGATCTCAGATCAGCATTTGATTCATTTCCTGCAACCGCTTACTGCCTCATGAATGACGTCTGTCTTTTCCATTTGTTTTGTTAAGCTCTGAAGATGATGCCTTCTTGTTATATGCCACTCTTCAATCAGGCAAGCATTGCAAGTTTGTTACTAGAGACTTCCTCCGGGATCACAAGGCTTGTCTTTCCAACAGTCTGACGCGTCATCTGTTCCGTAAGTGGCAGCGTGGACACCAAATAGTGTTTTCCCCTTCTATAGAAGGAAAGCATATAAAATTTTTGGTAAGTTTTCTGCTGCAGTCAGAAAGCACACAGAGCATATTCATTAAAGATACACAATTTCAAACTCTAGAAGCAAAAAGATTCTTGGAGTCTTAAGTGGATTTGTACCAATGGGCTCAAAATGCCCATACTTACTGAAAATTCACTGTATTCACAAAGCATGCCACAAACATGAAAACTGTCAGAAAGACAAAAAATGCTGCCTAAATGTTTAAAATGTAAATGCAAATGCATGTTTGTGTATACAAATCTTTCCATTGCTGTAAAACATAAGAGCCAATATTTTTTCATTTATTTTAAACTTTGAAATACCTTATTATCCTCTGTAGCACTATTATAAAATACCATGCTTCTAATTGTACAATATCATTTCTTTCATTTTATTTTAAGGAAGCAGGAAAATACAGGTATTTCAGTATTCACTGTAATATTAGCCTAAAGGATGTATAAAGTTTCATGAAGGAAAGCCCAAAACAGTCAGGTCAGGTTTGTAGTCAGTATTCAGCTGCAGAAATTACAGTCTTCCAAGCATAGTATCATCTTATAGCAGAATACTGTACTGTTATTGTCTAGGAGACATGTATCCTTGTGAGCCATGAACAGTACCTTAACAGGAGTGCAGCTGTTTTAAGATTTTTCTAGGGAAAAATTCATCACATGACACTCCATATCATGCAGTTTTTTGTTATCTGGTCTGTGTGCATTGTTATTGCCTACTAAAAGGAATACTGCATCTATGCAGATAATTTTCTTGCTGCTCTGGTTAAAACTGTAAAATAATATTCATTACAGATCGTACAGATGCAGGCTTATAAGAATGACAGCTTTTCATTCAGTGTTGCCATATATACGTTTCTTTTTATGGAACCAAGTACTGAATGTAGGGTTCCCTGAGTAACACAGCTTTAGCTACACCTTGTTTCTTTCTTTTGTACAAAAGGGCTAGTAATTTTCACATTTTAATTCCCAAACAAGTGATTTAGATGATTGACATTCCAAGTCTTAGCTGTGTTCTAGGTTATTCTGGAAGCTGTCGTGGAAAAGTAGACTTCCAAGACTATACATACAGGGTGATAGTATGTTCTGAGAACCATAACTGCCAACCAGTAATGTTTCTTTTGTATTTGTGTTATATATGTTGAGTTAGTATACCTGTAACATAATAGACCAGAAAAATAGTTTATTGTATTTGTTCAACTAGATGCTCTTGAAAGTGTTAGTGATAAACCCTTTTCTTACATCCTCCTCAGAAGAGAGCAAGTCTGTTATGTAAAGACGTACACTGGAAGAACAAACACAAGATGTCATTAGTGTCATTAAATCCTATCAGTTCAAGCCTATAAACTCCACATCCTGAGTTAATTCCCATGTGATGTCATTTAACTGAACAGAAAACAATCATTTTGCTATTTCTAGAAATTGAATGCATTATATTCACATCATTATTATCTGGTGGAGATGGAAGATAGAATTTTAACCATTTATGATGACTCCTAGACCACAAAATACTAAAAGATGTAGTTTTTCCTCCAGTACTAAAATCTAGAATTTGTTTGGTGTAAGGAAATAAATGAGAGTTGTTAAAGAGATGAATCTATGGAGATTTCTAAGGTAAGTCTTGGAAGTTATAACTATCTGTAAGTGGTATTTTAGTAATACATTGTGTGAAGTCTAAAAAAAATGTTTTTATCTGTCTTTATCCAACAGCCTGCTTTCTGTTATGACTGTGTGGTACAGACTACAGGTGATACATGGCATATCCCTTATAAAGACACTTTTGAGGAAAAATATTCCTATCGAGTACCAAGAAAATGGCTTTGCATTCAACAGAAGTGATGAAGAATGTAATTGCACAAGCTGAAGCTGCTTTTTTTTTTAATCACTGTTGCTGACTAGGAGAACTCAGCAGTACAATTATGGGATTAATGTGTGAGGCCTATAACTAAGGAAAATTCAGTAACTGCGTTTTGTCAAAATCATTCCTGGAGTAAATCTGTTAACATCAATGGTGGTCCAGCAGGGATGAATTAGGTCCATTATTTCCGTCTTTGCAGGCAATTTCTGTAGCCTCTCAATGTGATTTGAATTAAAACTTGCTTTTCCCTCTTGGAATTTCAGGTTGTGGTTTTTTAGTCTTTTTTTTTTTTCCTCGAATTTTTCTTCTGCACTGAAATTCATAAACTCTGTACTTCGAAGAAGTTAAGCAGGACTTCCGAAGTACCTTCAAAACAGGCAAGGCTGACCTTGCAACAGTGTCGCACAATGTCTATAGCCAATAAATGGAGCTAAGGGGGCCAAATGGTATGTTTACTGTTTGGCAGACGCACATAGCCCTAATACTTCGTCCCACTAACTAGAATTTGTTTGATTACATAGAATGCAAAAGATTTGTTGTAGCAATGTATATTAAGATTTTGAATGGAAGAATTAGGAAACAGCCAGTGTGATATTGTGTGGCTCTTTCACATTCTTAAATTTGCTGCTTCTGACAGGGTTTCACGTCACTGGAATAGTTTGCTTATGGAAATGCATGAATTTTCTAAACAAAAGTTGATCATAACTAGAAACTCGTACAGGCAGTAATAGGATAAAACTGAATTTTGTACAGATATTTTTATAAAACCTATTCCAAGTTAGAAATAAAGCAAGGAAAATAGTGTATATTACAGGAACAGTGTTCTAAGTTATTACTTATAAGTGTTTGTATAGTAAACATGTTCATTTATTGCACTTACCACTTTAATACAAACTTTTCTTCCCAAAAAACATAGAAGTGCCACATTAATCTCAGATGAAAGATCATGGTTTTGTCAGATTTGTCATTCACACTGAAAAATCCTCAGTTTGAAACTGAGCTGAATCATAATGATCTTTTTGCATAGTATTTGCAGTTTTGAGCTTTTGCAGTGTCCCATGACAAGCTCCCTCCGGACTCTTAGCATTCAAGCATGTTCTCTGCTATTTTTTTTTTTTTTTTTTTAACATCAGAGAGGTATCCTGACACTTTTCTACTCTTGGTTTGTAAACCAGCAGGTGCAATTTGCATACAGTCATGTCCTTCAGGTACTGTGCAGAAAGTGTAGAAGAGCTGGATACCTCTTAAGGTAACCTAGAACCTTGGTTTTAAATTCCTCATGTTGTTGGTAGCATTTCTCACAGACCCCTTTTCTGACAGAACATGCCAGCTCCTATATGTCATCTGCTTTCTGGAGTCTCCAAGGGAAAGCAGAGAGATTGGATCATCTTCTCTCGCTCCTCAAACCAGTTCACTTCTAATTTGCCAGAAAATTGTTTCTACAATTCTGTAAGTCAGAGAATTGCCACATCTCCTTGAAAAGGCAAATACTGCTTTGTTAAAGTAAGTGTCTTCTGTACAGGACTGCTTAGTTAGCAACTGTTGCTCTGTATGAGGATTACTTACCCTCTGTATGAAGTTCCACAACAGCATCAGCTGATCTGAATCAGTGATGTTACAGTCCCAGTTTGGGACTAGATCTGGTGGTTGTACAGTCCTAAGCAATTCAGAGTTGGGTCAGCTGAATGCAAACCCTTTAAAAAAATTGTTTTGGCTAGGTCAAAACTAGTGGTGGTGTAGGGAAATAGCACCATTGTACAAGTACTGGTACCTGTGTGGGAGGGGAGCTAAAATGTCAGGCTGCAGAAGGTGGGCCCCTGCAGTTCTACCTTAGGTCAGCTTTAGCTGACCAGAAACTGCACCTCGAAGTTATCCTTTTCATTGTGGGACATGTTCACCCACTTAAGTTCATATTTTACCTCACCCTGGTCATTAACAGACATGCAGAATATCAACATCTAACTGGAATAAATGCACCCTGTACTTCCTTTTGACTGAGAACAGACATGACCCTAATCAATCACTTGGGTTTCATCTCAAAACTGTTCTTACAGAGATACCATAATACCTTCTAAATAGTGACACTTCCTAAATACACATTCTGAGTGTATTTAGGGGAAGATGGTACAGAATCTGGAATTTATGACAGGAAAATGTCCCAACATTAGTGTCAGAATTGTTGTGACTTTTTTCTTTTTCCTTGTTTGATCCTTATTAGGGAATTAATAGCCTCTTCTCTCTGGAACCAAAGAGGAAATGTTAGTGATCAACCTACAGACTTTTTCAATTGCATACCACCTGTTCATATAGATGTACACAGTCTCCAGAGGCTCAGTTCTGTCTGAGATTAATTATTTGCATTTTCTTTAAGATATTTGTGAAATAACATTGCTTTTGTGTGGCTGTAAGTCTGGAAATGTCAGATAGATTACTGAAACAGGGAATTTAGAGATAACGGTGAATATGAGGATTTGCTTCCAAGTATGTAAAAAGAATTTGGGGGGGGGGTTCATTGGCAATAAACCTGAGAGCCAAACCAAAGCAATCTACCAGCAAATCTACTGACATCTACCAGCAGATCTACTTGACATCTACTACTTGTTAGTACAGTGGTACAGTAAAAATCCAAGGATTTTTAATGTCTGTCTGGTAGTAGTTTATTAGATTGATGGGTCCACGCTGAATGCTAGATGGGCAAGTCCTCCAAATGTTGCAGCAATTGGTACCCCTGAAACCATGGCAAATGCCACTGACTGCCGTTTGCTACCATGCTGAGTGAGAATAGGAATCAGAAGGAGCTAACACTTAGCTTAGCCTACCACGTGCTGTGGAGATGGAGATGCATTGGCAAGATAGACCTGTGTCCTGGTTTCAGCTGGGATGTAGTTAACTGTCTTCCTAGTAGCTGGTACAGTGCTATGTTTTGAGTTCAGTATGTGAAGAATGTTGATAACACTGATGTTTTCAGTTGTTGCTCAGTAGTGTTTAGACTACAGTCAAGGATTTTTCAGCTTCTCATGCCCAGCCAGGGCACCTGACCCAAACTGGCCAACAGTGTATTCCATACCATGGGACGTCCCGTCTCGTTTAGGAACTGGGAAGGGGGGGCAGGGATTTGCCGCTCGGGGACTGGCTGGGTGTCGGTCGGCGGGTGGTGAGCAATTGCCCTGCGCATCATTTGTACATTCCAATCCTTTTATTACTACTGTTGTCATTTTATTAGTGTTATCATTATCATTATTAGTCTCTTCTTTTCTGTTCTATTAAATCGTTCTTATCTCAACCCAGGAGTTTTACTTCTTTTCCTGATTTTCTCCCCCATCCCACTGGATGGGGGGGGAGTGAGTGAGCGGCTGCGTGGTGCTTAGTTGCTGGCTGGGGTTAAACCACGACAACCTGAGGTAAGGCTGAACTGTAGGTACTTTGTGAATAGTGTCATCTCCAAGCTCATCCACTTATTGTTTACTGTGTTAAAAAGATGTCAGTGAGAACAGTTTTCCTCAGGATCCTGCAACACAGACTTCGACTCTCATACGGTTGATCAGAGGTGATGAACACTAAACCAAAAATACGTGATTGCTCTTCTGAAACAAAACCGTACTTTGGAAGCTGACAAAGTTGCTGTGCAGATGGAGAAAACTTGTGGAAGCTATATCCTGCAAGTAGCATGACTTCCCCTCTGTCATGGCCATGGTATTGAACAACTACTACTCTTTCCCTGGTCTAAGTCAAATATTGAATCTTTAATTCCAAACATTTAAGGATTTTCTCACATGGTTACTTTTTGGCAATCAGGCTGAATGCTTGATAATTAGTTCCGTCTTCCCATCCCCTTTTTCTCAAGAGAAAAAAAATCAGACATTAAACTCCAGTGTTACAGAATGGAAGAGCTTCGTACATGGAAGGACTGTGAGGGTAGGAATCCTCAGCCTGGAGAAACAGAGGTCTTGAGAGACATAGGGGTCATAAGAATTATGAGTGCTGTGGAGGGGAAGCACAGGGATCAATTGCTTGCTGTATCTTCCAGTACAGAAGCAGCATCAAACGGTATGGGCAGATAGAAGGTTCAGATGAAACCACACAACGCGTCATTATGCTGAGCAACTCTGCCACAGCATGTTATGGATGCAAGAAGTTCATGTGAGTTCAAGAGGAGACCAGCAAGGGTTATAAAATAACCAGACACTATCTCTGCCGTTGGAAGTCCCTCCAGATGGTTGGCGACTGGGAGCGTTTTCAGGGACTGTATCATTAAAGGCTCTCTGTAGTCTTAATACTTTTCCTTGGGCATCCACTTTTGGCCACAGTTGGAGACGGGGCATGGGTCTAGACAGACTCTGTCTGACCCAGCAGAGACGTTCTTACATTTTCTTGTTTTCCATGTTCCAGTGCTCGCATCACAGCTTTAAACATTGCATGTCTGCCCACAAAGTGCTTCCCTAATGAAGGGGACAAACTCTTTTGTAATACATAGTGAGACATTTTATTGGCCCGTAGCATTAATAAGCAGGAAAAGTATATTGAAAAATTCAAGAAAGCAAACTTTTAATGTATGGCATACGCAAAATGCACCTGTAATGTGCTACTTCAACAAAGAGTAAGCTCATCTAATAACCATCTTTTAAAACAGAGGTGTGGATACCAAAACGCAGCTTTTCCAACTCTTTTAATGACTGACTTTAAAAAAAAGCCTTCCCACAAAGAGTAGGGGAAATCCAAGATGCTGAAAGGCAAAAAGCGCATATATTCATGAGTTTAAATTTGGGGAATTTCCCTTCGTACTGGACATTGATAAAAAGTTATGTCTTTTAAACATCACATTATAGTGCAGCTGTGGCAACAGTTACCCATTATGAATAACTCAAACATCTTTTCTGAGGTTAGTGTGTATTTCTTTGCTTTAAAGTAATACTCGCTGAAGAGAACACTTGGAAATACTTTGTTTAGAAAACGAAGAGGGGGTTTTTGTTTTCCTGGCTGCCTGTACAGCTCGTGATGATACTTTTCTCCAGTTCTCCGATACCTCCGCGCGTGTTCTCTAGCGGCTGCCCAAGGCGTTTGCGGTTTCCCGAGCAGCAGAACTCACTCCATCAGTTCTGTCAGCATCCCCCGCCGGCCCGACCGCCTGCCCCTCCGCTTCCCACCGCCTTTTCGCCACGCAGCCGAGGGCGGCGGGTTGTCAGGCCCCCCTCCGTTAAACGCGTCACAGCCGCCGTGCCGTGGTCTGCGTTTTGCTCATGGCGAGGGCGGCACGTCGTGACATGGCAGCCGCCGCGCTGCCGCGGTCTGCGTTTTGCTCACGGCGAGGGCGGCACGTCGCGACATGGCAGCCGCCCCCCTGCGCATGCTCGGCGGGCGCGGGCGAGAGGGGTGAGGGGCGGGGGGGGCGGGGAAAGGGCCGCGGTGCCCGGGCATGCGCAGGGGTGGAGGGGGAGCGTGACGGTGCGCGAGCGGAGTGTGCTTCGGCGCCTGCGCGGAGCGGGTAACCCGGAAGTGCTTCAGCGGGTGCCCTGTCTGCGCTCGCGGTGGGGTCCTGCAGGCTGTGAGCCCCTCGGCCGCGCCGCCCCCCCCGCCCCCGCCATGTCCCGAGGCTCCAGCGCCGGCTTCGACCGCCACATCACCATCTTCTCGCCCGAGGGCCGCCTCTACCAAGTCGGTGGGTGTCCGGCCCCCGGGATGCTGCCGCTGAATTGCCCCGTCACGGGCCCACGGGCCCGGCCTGCCCACGCCGCCGCCGCTCCCCGCCGAGCGGGGCTGCAGCCGGCTGGGAAGACCTCTTCCGAGGCTGGCTGTCTTTGGGGAGGGCGGGGGGGAAACGTGGCGCCTGCCGGGGCTGGCGAGTCTCGGTTCCCGGCCTGCCTGGTCCTGCGGTGTGCGGGGAGAAGCCTGGAGAGAGCCTGGAGCAGCTGCGATCCCGGGCGTGGCGGCCTGGGAAAGGGATCTTCTCACGAGATAAGGAAAACTTTCAGCCAGGGTAGCCCCCCCCCCCCGCTTCTCCCCCCTCCAGAGTGTCCCCTGCCAGGGGGAGGCACCTCCTGTTACTGGCCGGTGTTCGATTTCAGATGCTCGGAGACCAAACTGACATCTACCCAGAAACTCTTTATTCCCCCTAAAGTGTTTCTTCCAGTTTATCTTAACAAATTTAGGAGCCTTGTGTTTTGGAATCTGAGAACTACAGTAGTTGTTTGAAATGGGACTTGAACTGCCTCAAACCCTGCATGCCAGAGTAACAGAGGCAGTTTTTGGAGATAACTCATGCTCTCTTGTTACAGCCAAATGCCATGTGTTCTGTACATCGTGGCCTGTAAGTTAGCAGCAGCCATGCTTTATTTCCAGGCTTCTTCGAACATTCTGCAGTTAAGCTGCAGCCTAGCTTCATCTTCTTCCATAGGCTACTGAAACTTTTATTCCTATTTTTACAGTGCACTAGATTCTGCAGAATAGCATCATGGTGCTCCTTCTGCAGAATACCCTGTAACAGCATAGTCAACTCGCAGTCTGGCAGGACAGTTCACTGAGAGTGCTCCTGGAGGATCCTCACAACAGGGCCAGATGAATCGTTGGCGATGGCAGCATTGTCCTGATGCTGTCTTCCCCTGGAGCTTAGTGGCTCTTCTTCCCTGGCTGCAGTGACTTCACTGCACGTGCATTGCACAGCACATCCATACGTCCATCTGTTCTCCAGGAAAGGAGGCTGCTGGGACCAGGCTGCATGACTTGTCCATGGTAGCCAATAGTTTCTTCTGTGTCTGCCCTTGAGTTTTTCTCAGGAAGAAGGCTATGTAAAACAGGCTTCGTGGGCAGGCAGCCCAGTCTCAAGCAGTCCTTTGTCCAAGGAACAGCTAGGAAATTGCCTGTGTGTAGGTGTCTATACACAGGTAGAAAGTTACCTCTACTAGGTACCTACATACAGGTGCTGTCTTACACCTGGAGTGTGTATAAGGCTTGTATGCAACTTGCGTAGTAAGCCTTGTACATACAGATGGTAGGGACAGCGCTTCCTCACGCAGGATGTGTGATGGGAGAGTCATGGGCTCCGACATTCCATTGCCATTAAAACAGGCTGGTTGGTCTGCATCGCCTTTCTGGCTGTTTCTGTGTTGCAGTACTATTTGTTAGGAATGGTTTCAGCATCCTGTAGTAAAGAGGAAACTGGGCCTTGATTTTCTACGTCCTGGGTATATTCAACCATTAGGTTAATGTATAAGAAATGTACAGTACCTCCATGTATTTTACCAGTGTCTTAGAAGCAAGTATCTGCATGTGTATTTGAGAGCCTCTGCAGACAACCTGAAGCTGTCTTAAAGATATTTTAAGTACCTATATGCTATGGGAAAAAAAATACCTAGGTGTGCATAGTTAGCCTCAAGCAAGTATGAGCTCACTCTACCCACAGCCAGGCTGATAACTCAGGCATGGTGCCGCACTAGTGTCTCTGTTAGCTAGCCATGGGCAGAAAGCTCATGTTTGCTTGAGGTCAAATATCTGAATCTAGCTCGTTTCTTTCTTTCTTTCTTTCTTTCTTCCTTTCTTTCTTTCTTTCTTTCTTTCTTTCTTTTTGAATCCTGTACATCCTTGTCCCTGTGCTGGATTCAGATTAACTAGGTGCTGTCAAGGATGGGCATGGACACATGTTGTTTTGAGGCTGCCTTAAAACTTGAGGTTTTTCTGGAATTTGGTAGTACCTGAACAGCGATTTCCAGAGTAGTGATATTGGACTGAAATGCCTGTAGTTTGCCTTAGATCTGTCTTCTGCTCCCGAAGCTCAGAAAGCTCACGTGCCCTTGAAGTGATCTCGTATTAGAAAAGTAACAGTTACTTATATATCTCTCGTTGCTGTGGTTAAAATCCCTCAGAGCATCAGTGTTGTCTTGCCACCTATTAGTTCCAGTCTTCAAAGGTGATGTTTCACCTAAGTGGAATTTTGAGAAGTGAAGAAAATTATTATGGTCAAATTTCTGACTGTTGTGATATATTCAGGGAACAGCAAGGGACTGCTGTTTTCAGAAAGAACGTGTGCAGTACTACTGAAATGCTTACATAGCAGAAGACAGACTTAAAACATCACTAGCAATTTGGATTTGTTGTACTGCAAGAGCCACTTCGCTTTTTGGCTTGTCTCTTTGAAAACTGGGCAATGCAGATGGTAGTGGGAGCAGTGCGAGAAGAGGCTGCAGTTCAGCAAGCCTGGTTCTCAGTACTTGTGAGCAAAAACAGTTTGTGAGGGCACCTATTCCTGCTCCCACCTAACTGTCACAGAACCACAGAACGGTTGAGGTTGGACGGGACCTCTGGAGGTCATCTCGTCCAACCTCCTGCTCAAGCAGGGCCACCTAGAGCTGGTTGCCCAGGACTGTGTCCAGACGGCTCTTGAATATCTCCAAGGATGGAGACTCCACAACGTCTATGGACAACCTGTGCCAGTGCTCAGTCACCCTCACAGTAAAAAAGGTTTCCTGATGTTCAGATGAACCCTCCTGTGTTTCAGTTTGTGCTCACTGCCTCTGGTCCTGTCACTGGGCACCGCTGAAAAGAGCTTGGTTCTGTCCATCTTATTTACACCCTCCCTTCAGATACTTGTACACATAAATAAACACGTGTTGCAGAGCCCTGGCCTGGGGCTTCAAACATGATGACCAGTTTGCGGGCAGTGCTAGCTCATGTCTCACTGGGTTCTGTGCTTTGCTGCAGGCTAGCACTCATTCCGGGGAAGGCAAGTGAAGAGGTGAGCAGAGTTGTGCATATAGTGGAGAGAAAGGGGGAACGTTCTTTATGGCATGTTTGGGTAACCAGTAAATGCTCTGATGCCTGAGAGAAATAAATACAGTGCCATAAATACATGGCGATCAGTCCTTCCACAACACTGACTCAGCAGATTGAACATCAAGATTCTGGTATTGCAAGATTTGTTTTTTCATTTTCAGATTATTCCTGTCCTGTTGTGCAGTCTCTTCCATAGACCTGAGTGGAGCTTTTGAAACAGCTGAGTTTCTTGCTCCTGTTATTTTAGAAGATGGTTTTAGCAATTTGCCGTGCTGTTAGACACGTTCTAAATTCCAGTTTCATTCACATAGCTAACAAAAAATTCATCTACATTTAGCTACTGCCTGAAACTTGCCTCTCCTAACCGGATATTAGGAAGTTCTGAATGTTTATCATATATTGACAGATAAACAATTTTTAAAGTAGTTGTTCCTGAGCCTTTTGAAACCATTAATTGACGGAAATGTATTTCATGGATCATATCAAGTAAATCTTAATCCACTGTATTTATCTGAATAACACAGATATGACATGTGCATAGGTTTCATTTTAAAAAGTGAATAAAAGCATTGCAGTGTTTGAACATCGTCAGAAAATATGATAGTAAGGTTAAAACCCGTCTTCTGTGCCTGGTCCATCGTTTCAGTTTTCATCTGTAGCACTTAAAATCTACAAAAGAACATTACATCCTTGCAATGGTAATAACACTTGAAATGCTAAACTTTTGCATGTTAAAAAAATCCTCTGTAAGGATTTACAGTTACTGTAGGTTAAGGTTGGACCGTTTTGGTCAAGTGCAGGACAGCCTTTTTGTTTTAAAATAAATGCAGTTGCTGTTAAGCATTCTAACTGAACAAAAAGGCAACTTATTAGAAATATTTGAAGGAAGCAGTGGTAGTGGTTTTGTAAAAGAGAGTCAATGACTTTAATTCCTATCAGAAGGTTCTTGTGTGCATTGTACTAAAGACCTTAAAGACACAAAGCGTTGCACAAGTATTGAAGTATTAAAAAGGCCAGAACTTGGTGAGATTTCTGTGTTGGGGGGACGTGTGTCAGAATTAATTGTTCTAATATCTCTAATGCTGTTTTTATTAACATCTGTGTATTTTTCTAGAATATGCTTTTAAGGCCATAAACCAAGGTGGACTTACGTCTGTAGCTGTTCGTGGGAAAGATTCTGCAGTAATTGTAACACAGAAGAAAGTACCTGTAAGTAGTCTGTTTTTGAGGGGAGGACTGGAAGGAGGTGAGAAAAAAGGTGGGGGAGAAACTCTGCAACATTGATATTACATTTATTAGCATTGACATATATTGCTGTTTGAATTGAATATCATATTAGCATTCTGCTTACTACAAGTTCTAGCTCCGTTTAGTGCTTGATTGTACATTTCATCACCAAGTCCTGTAATGCTTGTTTTCTCTGTAGTTGATAGGGATAAAGCTAAAATACGAAGTTGGTCCCGCTGTACTTCAGCATGCAGACATTACTCTGGCTTGTAAGGGATGCGTCATCCATAATCAGTTTCCTGATTTCTTTAATTCCTACTCAGAAAATGTTACACCAATAGCATGCAGAACAGATTTTCATGAGTGTTTCAGCAGTGGTGATGTATTGTTGACAAAGGGGGAAAACCGTTGTGTTTGAAGGGCAGCATGCAATAAGAGTACAACTTTTTTTGTATGTATGTTCTCAAAGTTTCTTCAGAGGAAAAAGGACTTCGATTTTGGTCATGCTCTAGCTGTCATCCTTTTCCAGATATTGCGGTTTTTATCTTCCCTATTCTTCTATTTCTTCCTTCGCATGCCTACAGCGGTAAATAGTGGAGAGCCTGAAAGGCAATTTTTAGCTGTTAGTTGATTCTTTCGGGCTCTTCTGTAGATACCAGAGCATCCCGAGTCTGTCTTTTTTTTGTACTTGAAGGACAGCGTTTTCTATTAGATCATTTCCATTTCTTCTTTAGGACAAGTTACTGGATTCCAACACAGTGACTCATTTATTCAGAATTACTGAAAATATTGGCTGTGTGATGACAGGAATGACAGGTATTTAATTCACCATCTTTTATAAGTATCTGAAGTGTGTCAGATTTTTTTATGTAGTTCACCATCACATAAACCAAATAAATGCTCTAGGAGATTTGTTCCACTCGGTCTGGTTTTGGAGAACTTGTCTAGTTCTGATGTGTATATTTAAAGACAACTTAAACTCGGGACTGGAATTTGCATTCTCAAGCAATGCTGCGAATAAACGTGGTACATGTTCAGTGAAATTAATATTAGTTCTTTCTGTCTAGCTGACAGCAGATCCCAGGTGCAGAGAGCCCGCTATGAGGCTGCTAACTGGAAGTACAAGTATGGCTATGACATCCCTGTGGATATGCTGTGTAAAAGGATTGCAGATATTTCTCAGGTCTATACACAGAATGCTGAAATGAGGCCTCTTGGTTGCTGTAAGTATAGAGTATGAAAATGTCTTTTCTGTTTGTCGTGGTTTAACTCCAGCCAACAACTAAGCACCATGTACATCACTCACTTCCCCCCACCCAGTGAGATGGGGGAGAGAATCGGAGAAAAAGTAAAACTCGTAGTTTGAGATAAGAACAATTTAATAGAACAGAAAAGAAGCGGCTAATAATGATAATAATAAAATGACAATAATAATAAAATAATTGGAATATACAAAACAAGTGATGCACAATGCAATTGCTCACCACTTGCCCACCGATGCCCAGTTAGTCCTCAAGCGGCGATCCCTCCCAGGCCAGCTCCCCCCAGCTTATATACGGGACATGACATCACATGGTATGGAATACCCCGTTGGCCAGTTTGGGTCAGCTGTCCTGGCTGTGTCCCCTCCCAACTTCTTGTGCCCCTCCAGCCTTCTTGCTGGCTGGGCATGAGAAGATGAAAAATCCTTGACTTAATATGACCACTACTTAGCAACAACTGAAAACATCAGTGTGTTATCAACATTATTCTCATACTGAACCCAAAACATAACACTATGCCAGCTACTAGGAAGAAAATTAACTCTATCCCAGCAGAAACCAGGACACTGTTTCTTGTCTAAGCTTGCAACTTCAAGTATAAGAAATTCTCACCCATTTTCAAATTGTGCAAGATATGGATGTAACTGAAGGAGTAAGAGGGATGAACAGCCAAATGAGAGAGCAGTGTTTGAAGTCTTGAATTAGAGCCGTGATTTTACCATTGTCTTAGTGTTCGCACTGGAGTAAATAATTTAGCCTCTTTTAAACGTGTTATGCTATTTCACCTTAGTTTTGGGGGCCTGGTCTGTTTGCACTGTATTGTGATGTCTGTGAATGGGAGATGCTCTTTCTACCAGTGTCTTTGTAAATGTCACTGTTAAAACAGACATATGGAGAGTGCAGTTATGCTTGTGCAGATTTTATGGCTTTTTTATCTGAGTAGTATGCATAGGACAAAAATCTGTATAATTTTTGCTCTTAACCATGATATATATAATGTAGAGAAGAAGTGTTTAAAAATACCTCACTTGCAAACATTTCTACACCAGTCTTGTTTTATAACAGCAAATGCAGCTTAAATAAAAAAAGATGTGTGTAAAGTTGGTTTTTGTAGATATTCCAGGTCACCTCTGTGTTCTGAGGTTGGTTCTGACTTGTTTTTTCTCTTACATTTGGCTATGAGCAAATTATAACCATACTGTTAGGCTGACTGGGAACTGAGATGAAACACTGTTTCCTCAATTACTTTTTCATTAACCATTCTGTCTGGGTTTCTTTTTGTTTGCGTCGGGTTTGGGTTTTTTTTTTTAATTTAAGGAGAATAGTTTCAGAATTGATGAATCACTTCTTGTAATCGTAGTAGGCACTAGCACTTCTCACTAAAGCAGTAACATTCAGGGTTGCACCACGGTTTCCATGATGAGGCAATTTTCCTATGCTTGTATGCTTGTAATGTTCAGGAATGATTGTTTCTTTCTTTCCTTGGCATTTCCCAGGCCTTGATACTACTGGAAAGAGATTGGTTTGTTTTTTGTTTTTGTTTTTGTTTTTAATACATGAATAAAAATATATTTTTCTTAACTTTCCTTAACCTTTTTTGAAAAGATCATGGGAAATTTTTCTCTGTTGTAGTAGCAGCTGCTCAGAAGCTTATCAGCTATAACTACTAGTTAAAAGTTACACAAGTGTAAAGCGAAAATAATTTAAAACCTTGACCTTGTTCTGTTTTGGGGTTTTTTTGCAAGTACTGCTTTCAAGTTATTTTTAATATGCATATTGAGACTATACAACTGTAAATCTAGAAGTGTGGGTGAACACAGATGCATTTCAGTGATGTGACCAACTTGTGTTACTTGAAGTCTATCCAACTTGAAAGCACTTAGTCAAATGTTCTTCAAAGACTCAGTTTTATGTTCTGGTATTGCCATACTTCATTTCAGATTTTCTTTTTTCTTTTTCTTTAAGGAAAAGAGGAAAAAGGATGTAATGCAGTGCTTATCAGGATAGAGTTGAGAAATCTAAAGTTGATCTTTTAATATTTCCATTAGTTTCAACATATTTGTAAAGTTGCTCTCTGGTAAAAAAGGCACAAGTTAATAGAACTATTGTTTACACTTTTAAAGCTTCATACAATACACAGGATGTGAATTGTGGTTGTGTTACCTTTGTAGCGGGATTAAGCTTTTGTATTTCCTGACTTTGTGGTTCTTTGCACACTGAACATGGCAAAAATGTTCCTATGTTTAATGAGTAGCCTTCTTTGGGAATGACAGAAATGTAGTTTGCACTAAACTGAGTTGCGCACCTGGTGATGGGATGCTGGTAAGAAATGGTGAATTAGAGATACAGAGGAAATCACAGCCCTGTGTTGGACTGGTTCCCAAAAATGTGCTGCTGTGCATGCATGTTTTTCACAGGAGGGGAGTGTCTATTCTGTTCTTCAGTTGAATGAAATTGCTAAAACTGGGGAAAGAAATTAACAAATTTTCTTTTCAAGGTATGATTTTGATTGGTATTGATGAAGAACACGGCCCTCAGGTATACAAGTGTGATCCGGCAGGTTACTATTGTGGATTCAAGGCCACAGCTGCAGGAGTTAAACAGACGGAGTCAACCAGTTTTCTTGAAAAGAAAGTAAAGAAGAAATTTGATTGGACATACGAACAAACAGTAGAGGTAGGCCAGCAGAAGGAAATAAAGATTTGTTCAAGTATTTTTAATGAATATGCTGTATGTAGGCTTGTGATATAGAGGAATGCACTTAGGCATTTCCTGTTTTCTTACAGTTCCGTATTGCTGCCAGAGCAAGTATAGCTATTCCAACCAGAAAATCTTTTTAAGGTATTTTGCAAATGTTTAGTCATCTAATCTGCTTTTTCTGCTTTACATTAGCTGAAGCAGAATCTATAATTGTAGCACTCCCACTGTAGCTGGTGGTTGCTTACTACAGTGCTTGATTCTGGGGATACAAGTACAGTTTTCTTTTAGTGGCGCTTAAACCAATCTTCATGTTAGAAAGCATTTCAAAGAGGATGGGGTAGTGCTTGTCTGTCAGTTTAGTAAATATAACACTGGTTGTTACGCCTACTGTGAAAACTGTTGTTCAAGGCCCATTATAAAAATGTATCCTGCTTATAACATAGGTCAATGAACTTATTTTATAAATCAGCCTTACTTTTTCACTTACACTGTAGAGATCTGTCTAAACAGTCCTTTTCCATGGCCCAGCTGTTTCTCCTGCCAGGCCTTGTTCTTCTCTCATAATATTATGTTTCCTGCATCACAAGATCAGCAGTTGAAATGGGGAGTAATAACCTTAAGTAACTGACTCTCCTGTAAGATTAAGCAGAGTATTGTATTAAGATCCCTGTGAGTGCTGTGCAGACTCAGACCTTCAGCTAAATTACTTCTGAAGTCTACATTACTGTGAAAGTACCATTTAAATGGAAAGTTCCTCAGCATAAACTCATAAGTTTTATATGTATATCTTACTAAGTACTGATTTCCTTAATTTGTGATTTCTTTAAAGAGAAGATCCTGAGAGAGTTATATAATCATAGCATACTGAAATTGAATGTATTTGAAATTATCTCAGAGACCCTTTTTTATCCTGGCTAAATGTTTTTCACATTAAATATATTTTTCTGTCACTGCTTGATTATACTGTGCATGTTTCTTAGTTGAGCGGTTGGAGGTAGATGAAACAGTCTTTTCATATTCTTGGTTTTAATTCATAAAACTTCCATGGTATGGTGCAAATACTTAATTGGTAGTTAATCTGCCAGTCGAATTCTGGATGCGCTTCTATACCTTTTGTTATCTTTGTAAGAATGCTGATATTGTGAATGCAGATCAGACACTGTTACTCTAAAAGTTGGCAGTGACCTGGAGAAGCAAGTCTGTCAAGCAAAAACAAGAATCACATTTTTGTAATGTTCTTCACGCACGCACACACACATACACTGCCTTTTTTTTTCCAGGTTTGTGTTGCATTAGAGGTAATGCTCCAAGGATAAAAATTTTGTTTGGGGGGTTTTTTTGTGTTTTTTTTTGTTTGAGGGGCTGGGGTTTTTTTTTCAACTTTGCAGTCTTCTGGTAAGACATCTATATAGTTTTATAGAATTATTGCAGAATCAATTTATTATCAACATACTGAAAATAAACTTTGAAAAGTCTTGTCTAGTGTTCTGCGCTTCCTCACACATTACTGATCAGAATTAAATGCCAGCATGTCAGAATAACTGATATGATAATTATCTAGCTACATAGCTGTTCTATGGAACTTCTTTTTGTGCTCAATCATCATTTTAGGAATACATCTTTAGCATTATTATGACCCTGCTGCAGGGTTAAGTATGAGTGAGGTTGCAAAGAACACCTTTTAAAACAGGTGATGATTAGGGTAGAAAAAAAGTAAGTTAAGCTATGATGAAATGCAGCTTTTAAAAACAGAACATAATTTTAATTAACAGAAGAAAAGCCGAAATGGAAGCTATGCAAGTGACGTGCTTTGAGTAATCTTGAACTGTAATGATTATGTTTGTCTTGTTTGCCACTAATGAAACGTGTTCTGTCCTTGGGACGTGGGGTTTTATTCTTTGCATGATAAAAGGTTTTGGTTTTGTTGTGGGTTTTTTCTGCTATGAAAATGGTATGTCCCTTTGGTTTTTTTAGATGGGGCTTTTTAGGGAGAGCACCAGAGAGGGACTGTGTTCTATAACAAGGGGAAACTATTTGATACTTTTCAGCTGAGGTGTTGAGGTGGAAAAAAATAACTTAAAACTAGAAGGAAGGGTAGTTGTTAATGCTATGTCTATTAAAAAAAAAAAAAAAAAAAGCCTTAATGCTTTCTGTTTAATGATAGAGGCTTTTGTCATCTTTCAGACAGCAATAACATGCCTGTCTACTGTACTATCCATTGATTTCAAACCTTCAGAAATAGAAGTTGGTGTAGTTACAGTGGAAAATCCTAAATTCAGGTAAGTGATCAGTGTTGATAAAACTTAGTGTGTTTCTCTGGTTATGTGCAATTAGCCTTAACTTCTTGTGTAATGGTAAATTGAGAAAAAGAGATAATGTCAGATGTTGAAGTTTTGAAGGTTTTTTTACTTGTCTCTCCTCAAAATGTGTAGGGGTAAAAGACATTGTTTAAAAAAATAACACAGTTTTAAAATGTTTGACATGGTTAAGGCATCCAGTAGAAAAAATTGTTGCCTTTTGTTTCTTGAAAGGGTATTGCTTTATGTGATGATTAAAATGTAGTTACATCTGGTCTAGCTGATTTTTCATGCTTAAAAGAATCAAAATTTTTCTTTGTACTAGTATCTGGAGTCCACTTCCAAATCATAGTCATGACAACTAATGCAGTGAAGTCTCTTTTATGTTAGGGAAAATTTTGCAAGTCACTTAATTTTTTTTAAATCCTTTTCTAAATGAGATCTTTAAATGACTCTTGCTCATCTTGTTATTGCAGCAGTTTTTAACATCTCCAGTATACAGTTAATAGATTGAATTTGTATGAGTTGAAATATTCTGTTTAAATTTGACAAGATTAAAAGATCCTGGATTTAAAGATAACTGCAGTAATTTGGAACTGGCTGAACTTTTACTTCCTGAGTACACTGCATTCCCACCTAGCATGAAAGCAAGACACCTGCCATTTCCTCCCTCCCTTGTTATTGCCTGAATCTGAGTACAGTGCACTGTGTGCAGCAAGGTTACTTGGTCAGACTCTTGAGACAACACCTGGAAATCTTCCTGCTGAGGGTTATACCTCACACCAGATACAGTGTACTTGACAGCCTTCTCAGAACACAATGTGTATCTGCGGAAGGATGCATGAAATGTGGGGGAAAAAAGCTTTGGGTCTTTTTTGTTAATGCAAACGGACCCTCTGGGTATGTCTTACCTAAAATTTAGTTAAATCTGGGTTGCTGCAGAGGAGTTCAGTTATTTCTGCCTTAGTCTTTCATTGCTTTTCTTTTAATTAAAAAAGAGAGAGGAACAGCTAAATGGGGAAGAAAAGTCCTCTGCTGCTTTAGTCTAGCTACTTGGTAGGTGAGGATTGGAGAGAGGCTTCAAACCTTTGGGTCCTACAGGTGCGGTCTTTTGAGTGCTTCCTAATGTGTTTAAAGTTGACATGGTGATGATGGGTGGTTTTGCATTTGGTGGTGTGTGTTTAGGACAACAGAATAGCATAGCATTTTTGAGAAAGCATGCAGGAACGGCATTACACCTTTTCTACTGCTGGTCAAGTGCTAGCTTTCTGCCAAACTTCATTTACTGGTCTTATGTCCTTTTCAGAAAGGATGGATAACAGGCAGAGAGAGAAGGCTATGAAAACCTATGTCCCCCTTGGAGTAATCATACTAATTACCATACCCATTCTTCTCGCAAGGTCCCAGCTTGCAAATATATTACTCATGAGGAATTACCTGTTCTTTTTCTACCATTTGTTACCTCTTTGCTCTCTAGTGCCTTTGATTCTTCCTTTATTTTTCAGAAAGAATTGGTATGTCAGCCTGTGGCTGTGGCAGTGGGGATTTAAAGAGCTGAAAGATGCATTGTATATAACTTATTTGTGTAGATATTACATTGTAATATTGGAGCTTAAGGGGAAGAATGATTTAAGCCATTTAAGATTTCTTTTTGTTCTTTCAGGATCCTTACAGAAGCAGAGATTGATGTGCACCTTGTAGCTCTGGCAGAGAGAGACTAATTAGCATTCCCATTTCCATTGTCTGTGCTTCTGGCCAGGATATTTGGTGAAAAGAAAACACTTATTAATGGCTTTAGATTATGGGTGGAAAACAATGTTCACTATATGATGTATTTTACTCTGTACAAATAAAACAGAGGTTTTTGAAATACTTGGTGTCTCCTTTTAATGTAATTTTTTAAACTTTCAGTTCTATGAAATTCTCATCAAAATGCTTGATGACTTTGAATATTTCTGTGATGATGCTTGCCTCTTAGTTGTATTTTAAGAGAAATTTTATACTCTGTGCTGTATTTTTCATCTGAGCTATTTGGCTCCTAATGTAAAGTTTTATATCAGATTACATGGTGTGTGTGTCTTGAGATAATTTTACATTTACATGCGTTCTCTTGCCCTGATGTTGAAAGGCTTATAACATTACTGGTTTAACTGTGGGGAAATTAAGATCTTAATATTTGCTCAGGTTTGTATGAGGATATATGACAAAAGTTGAAGGAAAAAACCTGAGCTCCGATTCCCTGTGCATTCCTTTAGACTGATTTATTTAGGGTGCAGGTAGTGAATTTAACAGACACTTGCTATAATTAAACCGCTCTGAAGCTAATATTTATTGAGGGGAACAGATTCTATATGCAGTGTACTTTGGGATTTTGGCTGTCACCTACCTGGTTTTGAGTCTTTGAGCAGTGCCAGAAACAATGTTGAGGCTGGATGGAGCCAGTACAGAAATCCATCAACAGGAATGTTTCTGGGAAGCAATTCCGCTTGCTCCTTCAAAGGTTCTGGGTGAGGGGAAAAGACTGCAGAAACCTAAGTGAAGGTGAAGAAAAATGCATTTTTGTTTTGCTGCAATTGAAGAGGTTTCAGCCTCAGCAGCCAGTTGTGGGGGAGGAGACACTGAAGAGAAAGGGAAGATTACCAGGCATTTTTAGCTGTTGGGTAGACATGAAAGTCTTGGAAGAATGCCAAGCTAATACGACTTAGCTTGTTACCTTCATTCCTCTGCCGTGCTATTCCTGTCTTGGCTTTAATTACTCCAAAATTCTCTTCGATTTTTTTTTTTTTTTTTTTGAGAGCTTTGGGGAAAGCCTCATAAGTCATCAGAAACTGGGATTGTTTAATTTTTTTCTTTTTGCTTTACAGTTAAAGCCCCTGGAGTGTCTATTTTTCAAGTTCATTGTAGTAAAGGAGATGCAATTCTGTGTTTGGTGGTTTTAATAAAAGATCATGGTAACCTTATGTGATGACTGAGTTGAGATTCAAATGTACTGTGAATTGTTGACGTTACAAAGCTTCCTGAATTTCCATTGGTGTCTCCAAATTTCAGCTTCCCTCATGTCAGATAGTGTAGTATAGATGATAAGATGAAGCCACCCTTGCTTCTGGTTTTGGGTTGGTTATCTGAGAATTCTGTGTGGTTTTGTGCAACAATTGGCAGAGCAAATGCTAATGGCACATTTGGAAAGGTCTGTGTTGTTCCAAGTGACAGCTGAGTTTCTGAAACTTCCTAGGACCTTTCTTCCTAATACTCCAGTTGTATAACAACCTGGAATTTTGAGTAGACTTATTTACTCTGCCATAAAATATAATCCACTGATACTTTATTCTTCATCAGCTTTAGTTATGTACATAAAACGTCACTAATGACTTCTTGAACAAAACAAATTAAAAGGAGGGTGACAATCAGGAAGCCATATGACTAGAACACATTTGCATGGTATTTAGTATTAAAACTCCCTGCAACACCTTTAATTCTAAATTTTGGAGCTTTTGTATGTGATTGTATAACTTGGGTGGTGGTTCTGAGAGCAACGGGTGTTTGTTCATACCTTACGCTTTTGCAATGCAGAACATCCCATCTTGTGTTCAGAGGTGATGAAATAAGCCATCTACAATGTGTTACCTGGGAATGTTGCATCTTTTTTTTTAATAAGCAAAATTGCAGCAACTGAAATGCCATTTTTGCTAGTAGTTTGTCCTGTAGTGAAAATTTGTGGTTCTCTTTTCATACTAATGATGGGGATTTTTTTTTTTTTTTCAGTCAAAGCTTTTTAAGATAAGGAAGCTACGCAGATGGGGATACCTGACCTAACGGGAAAACCCCATGTTATTAGATGTACACATGATCACATTCCTCACACCCTGGAGCAGACAGCACCTGCAACCAAATTGTACCAGCCACATCTGGTGTTGAACTGTACCTGGTATCACGTGCTGTTCCAAACCTGGCACTTGCAGAGAAACTAGAGTATGCATGATATGATCTTAACACTTCTGGTTTGGGTAGAGCTTATCAAGAGTGATACCAGACCTGGGCTCGCTCCATGTATTTGTGGTTTGTTGTGCCAGTGCTGAAGACTCTGGTAGATGCAGTTACAGTGTGAATGCATGAGTAGTTAAGCAGGAATAGGATCAAGTCTTACTTGCATACTAGACCAAGAACAGTGTTTGCCGTAACTGTGTCCGTGTTTCATTCCCAGTGCTCTTTATTTGTGGTGTAGAGTGTAAGGATGCAAATGCCAAGTACATGCAGTCAGCTTCGGTAAATCAGTATTTATTGGACTCTGTGAAAAGCATCTGGATTTCTTATGAGCAACCCCCCCATACCCCAAGGGGGCCCCAGAAGCAATAATGGCATGTGTTATAGACAGAAATGACTTAACAGGGAATCTTAACATAAATAGTCTGTGGGTTATCAGGAGTTGTCTGCATATTCATCCTGGAACCAAAAGATGTTAAGGCAGGCAGTAATGAACCTCTCCAGGATTTCAGATACTTCAGTGCAACATGTGGTACTGAATCAACTTATAATGCATGTGCACAATGTTAGACCATAGATTTTCACTATAAAGCCTCCAGTGATGACAATCTAAGTGCAGTGAGGTAGATGGGTAGTTCAGGTGGAGTACATGTAGATATATTACAGCAATTTTAATGACATGGAATGATACACTGCATTATTTTCTACCTTCTCTGTCCTGTTTCTCATTAAGCCAATGTCCACGTGTACCAAATAAGAAATATTTTGGTTCAGTGCACATTGTTGGAAGTAAGATCAAAGAACTAGATCTGTAGCTTGCTGGCATTTGAAGAAAAAAAATTAACTTTCCCTTTTTTTTTTTTTTTTCCCCCTGACACAAAAGCAAAGTCTGCTATTTTGAGTTCTGGAAAATAGCAGCCTTGTTGGCTCCTGAGAACAAGTTTTGTGAAGCGTATCCATGACAGTATTCATGTTTTCTTCTAGAAAAAAACCCTACACTACCAGGATAATAACGGTAGGAGCATTGCTTTTCATTTTGTAATCAGTGATGTTTTTTCAGATGGGAAGTTCTTAAATTGTCATAGCTTGTTCCAGCCAGTTCTTGCTAGTAACAGTTTGTTCTGTTCTCTTGTTTTGCTGTAACCCAAACTATTTGGAAACAATGCAAGACATCCTGTAGTTCAGGATCAGTTGGAACAGTCAACTTAAACCTCTCATGCCCAAACTAAAACAAGGATCATCACATGCTTGTGCAAAACTGCTTAAAATAGCGTCTGAATTTTGTTTATCATGATTCTCACGTTAAAAAAAAAATCAAAACACTTTCTCCTGTCCTTTGTATTCTCTCTGTACAGATAAACTTGCATTTCTTAAATGACTGTCAAAAACCTCAGTTATTAGCAGTATTTGCTGCTGTTCACCGAGCTTTTCTTAGTAATCTTTTCACTAGTAGTAGTCTCACCTGTGTCACCATCATGTATGAAAATTCTGTGCTGCAATGTTAAGTATGGGAAGTGTAATGTACTTGACTGTAAACCTGGTGAATAAATAGACCCAGCATATCACTAAGTCAAAATCCAGCTAACTGCGTTTGGCAAAACTGAATCATCTACAAAGTGTGTTCTTCCATTTTTGGGGTTAGCATTTTTCTCCTGGTTCTTTTTAGAACCTGTTAGCTGTAGCTGAGCTTCCTGGTGCTGCAGTTGCACTACGTGGCCTTGCTGTGCAACTCGTTGTGGCTTAGCCGACACATACATTGAACCATAAGCCTCTGGAATAAAGATTCCTAGCTATGGCTTTAGCAGCGTAGTATGCAGTGCAGATTAAGACACACAAGCCAAGGTGTAATTTTTTTCCCAGCAAATTGTATCTGCTTTCTCTCCCAGAAAACTGCCTCTTTTGACACTCACTGGCATAGACAGTTGTGAACATAAGGTATTTAATCCTTTATGGGATTCCTTTAGACTAGAAAGCTACCCTCTCTCAAGTTAGAGTGTCAAACTTAGTAGTTGCAGGTGGAGAAACACAGCATGCATGTGCATGGACTGGGATTGCATGATCAGGAATAGGGATGCCTTTCAGTGATGTCTGATGTTGCTGTGATGTTTACCAGGTACACTTGCTCTCCTCCCTGTTTTGATCCCAGCTCTGTCTGCCCTCTTCCTTCAGCCAGCACTGGTGCTCATTTACATTTGTAATGAGCCGTTCTGTTTACTAAACTGATGGAAAATATTGGTTTTTTTGGTTCGGTTCTCTGTTGGATTAGTGACCTGAATCGGCTCACTGTAGGATCAAATTGTCCATAGTGCTGGTGTAAAGGAGGGAAGAGGGAAATGGGATTGCAATGCCTCTGGTTTAAGCCGCTGTGGAAACCACAGCCTGCATCACCAGAGGAACAGGAGTATCCATGGCTCATTGTCCCCTTAACTACCCTTTGACTTAAACCGATATCATGACCCTGGGTCCACCAAAGTGGTATTTGCCTCTGTCAGCAGGTGACACAAGCCTTCATCTGAGCAGCATCAAGACTACCCCGTCTAGTCTGAAGGTTTCTTTGGGGACAGTGCTGTTACAGCAGCTCCTCCCTGGTTCCTCTGCCCCTGTACCCACTGTGTAGCCCAGCAATTTCCAGGGCTACCCAGGGAACCCGACTTGGACACAAGTCTATGTTTTAAAAAAATAAAATTAAATCGACAAAATTGCTCCAGAGAGGTAGCATTACCTCAGTTTGGACACTGGTTTAACCTTGATCCTGGTCCTGCCGTAGTCGTACCAGCCTCGGTGGCAGCGCAGGACAGGAGCCATACGCAGGGTCTGGTTAAACCAGTGGTGCAGCTGGTAGGAGCGGCAGTCAAAATCCTCCCTTGTAAGAAATATTTCCCTCGGGGAGAGGGGCAATATCAGTTCTCTGAATCCGCCAAAGCCTCCTTTCTGGAATCTAACTGGAGGCTGGCATGGCCAGGCGGGCAGGGGGTCTCTCTGGGCAGCGCAGCTTTAGGGTGTTTAGGAAGGCAGAACTTCCAAGAAAGTGCCAAGAAAACCTGCAGCAAGTTGGCTGCCAAAGGGGACAGCTGCCTTGGGTTGGGTTTTAGCACACGTGGGATGGGCAGCGTTTCTTTCCTTCCCTTTTCCATCTGTGTCCCTTAAACCACTTGTAGCTGGGCTCACCTTTAGGGTGTTGTGAAGAAATTTATTTGCATTGAATGTTGGCCTGGTTTCAGTTAACAGTATTTGGAAATGCCTGGCTGACAGAAAAAAACATTTCTCACCTAAGGATGTGGTGAACCTTGAAAACAGGCTACCAGGTTAGCTAAGTTACTCGCTACCCCCGAAGGTAACAGGATGTGCCTGAAAAAAGGCTGGAGGGTTGCTGTCGAAGCTGTTCGCAGAAGGGACGGGAGAGAAAGGAGGATTTTCAGAGATGACTGGGAAGGCTGCCTGACTTGCCGCAAGGTAGTGGCAAGTTGCCTGAACCCTCAGTCTCCAGTGGATTTCTCAGCCTGTAGCTCCCGGTTGCTCTGCCTCGTGCATGTCTGTGCACATGAAAAGTTTGTTGAATACTTGCTAGAAGATTAGGTGAGGATAGTCCCTGCTCTTATCTCCAGAAGAAGTTTTCATTACTAACATCTCTCACCTAGTAACAAACCAAGTAAATAAAGTACAAAATAGTGTAAGATTAACTTTGTAAGTGCAAAAATAGTTGTATCCCTTGGGTGACAACAGTACTCACCAGGAAGTAATTTTTTAAACTTTTTTTTCCTACTTTGCGTACTTTGCACTGACGCCTACATCTTTCTCACTCCAATGCAGGAAACAGACCTGAGCTCTTGTGTAGGTAGTTCAGTGGGGGACATCTGCCTAAAGTGCAGTAACAGTCCATAAATTCAAAGGCAGGCGTTACAGAGATGGGCTGCAAAATAAGTCGGGGGGGGGGGGGGGGCGGAACCAAACAGATGTTGTGAATGTCCTGGCATCCAGGGTAAGGGTTTTGATGGTCTGAAAAAGAGCATAAGGTTGTGCAGAAAAGGAAGATAACAAAAAGAATTTAGTGATAAGTAGCATTACAAGTGGTCTATATTACAGGAATGAAGTAGCAAAGGTCCTTCCCCTTCAATTTTAAGAGGGGGATTCAGTTATTAATAGAGAAAAAGAGGATAAAATGGATTTTTCTGCTCTCTGATGCTAGACCTATCGTCAAATGAAAGCACATGCAATGCATTCAGAAGAACGACTGAGAAACTGCTTCTGTTGATGAAGCAATATTTGCAAAATGATGTTACAGCCCTTATTTCAAATGCAGATAATAATGAGTATGTGATGCTTTCCCACTTTGGTAGCAAATCAAAACACATACCATCACAATACATGAACACTTGTGCTCTGGAACAAGAATCAACGTGTGTGGATAGATACATGCTGTAATCCAGCTCTGCCGGGAGTGGGGAGCTTTCAAAGGAGCTGGCAAGGCCAAAGTGTGCTGCAAGAGCAGAGCGGGCAAAGGGGCTCGTTTCAGCTTCTGGGCTCAGGTTCATGACGTTTGGCTCTTGGTGTGAACAGGCAGGGGCACAGGTTCACAGCGTCTTTACCAGATCCAAGTCAGAAACGGCTGCCTTCGGTCGCTGCGTGGTCCCACGCCATCCCTTGTGCCAGCAATGGCAACCAAGCGGTCGCAGGCTGACCCAGTTCAGGGAGTCCATCGGGGCCAGTACTCGTCCCTTCTTCACTGCAGAATGGACTTTCGTCTGGTTCAGCTCACTGACTCACCACACAGTCGCATGAGCTCCAGTGCTTGTAGAAGGGAGAGGAAAAGATCTTGTGGAAACAGGGAGGCTAGGACCCAGTTTAGCACAGGCTGATGTTTTATCATCCTGTCAAACTGCAAAAAGCACACCCCTCGATCTGGTTGTGCCACAAACCGTGGGTTGCCATGGTTATCTTGTGTTGGTATTTTAAACCGTTTTGAGATGGATTGTTACCTAGGAGAATAAACAATTGCTCTTTGCCAACTTCATGCACATCGCTAGCTCGTGGCACTCTCCAGCAGTAAAAGCACAGCCCTCCAGACGGCACTTCAGCCCACTCTGCAGGTTCCTCACCCATTCACAGCCGTACAAAGCTTGTGAAACTCTTTATGCGTGTGAGTCTTTCGGTTTTGCGTAAAACGGGTGGTTGTAAGGGCTGGATTTAAGAGCTGCGGTTACTGCCTGGAATTGTTCCTGCTGGTGAAAAGCTCGAGCTCCCTCCCTCTGCTCTTGACAAATACCGTGGAGTTGCTGAGGCAGGTTAGCTGTGCTGGCTATGTTGTTGCCTGCTCTCCCGTAATGTCCTGCCTCTGATTTGCCTTCGGAAGGTTTGTTTAAAATAAGTAAATAAAATAAAGCAAAAATCTTAAAGTACGCCTATGCTGAAAGATACGCATTTAACACAACTTGAGTATTTGCAGTAACTGTGAACAAAACCTGGGCACTCAGTTTTGCACATCTGTTGATTTTTAGAGCTGGGAAAGAAAACAGCGTTGTCCTCAGGAAGCAGGGTCATGTGAGGATAGCTGAGCTAGAGAGGAAACCAGCCCAAGCACCACCGTGCTCTTGCGAGCCTTGTGCCACGAGCTGTGGGAGAGGATTCAGAACAGTGATTAAATATAGTTGCGGCAGAACCTGCTTGGCTTGTTTCAGCTGGATCTGCGCTTTAAAATTTTGATTAAAAATATCCTCGCATGGTGCAGTCTCGCCAATGGTAGCAACAGGGCGGACGTGTCTCCACCAGGCTTCGAGCGCTGCCAGCTTACCCTGCTGCAGGCAGCTCTGCCGGGCACGGGAGTTAGCTAGCTCCCGTACAGCCACAGCGTTACACCTCGGGTGGCTTCGGAGGAGCCCTCTGCCGCTGCTAACAGTGAGAAATATTGCCGCCCTTCTTTCCTTCCTCTTCTTAATCATAAATTATGATTATTCCAACCATTTTTAACATGTTCAGAGAGCAGTCTCATGCCAATCAACCAACTTCTATAAACTGCTCTTGTTTTCAAGTGTCTTTAAAATCTTAAACGCTCATGCTGAGGTCACAGGCATACTTTTTTGATCTGAGAGAAGGGATCAGTGTTCTTTTTTGGAGACAAAAATGACAAGTTCTGCAGGAAGTAAGTTATACAATACCAGGATAAGGATAGTTTGAAATATGTCAAATCAGTGCTTGTCCTAGTCCTGTCCCCTCCAACTTCCATACATTTAGCAGTTAATTACTCTTCTACTGAACTGTAAACAGCAGAAAAATTTCAAGGCTATTTTCCCCACCCCCAGCCGCTCCGAGGCCCACCCTGAAAGAAGCAGTGAAAACCTGTGCTTGTTTTTGTTGATACCACACCTACAGCACAGGGCTCCACCCTGGAGGGAATTCCCACGCTCGGTAATTGCACTGCAGCACTACGGCCAAATATGCAACAAGCCCAAGACCTGACTTGATTGCAGGTCCTGTAAATAAAGTAGAAACCTATATGAATGCGCACGGCCTCTTCAGAGTCCTTTCCCCTCTGGAGATTTTCTCTCCTGGTACCTTTGAATTTCCTGCAGCTAAGCCAAACGGTATCTGCTCAGTGCAGAGAGATACCATGGCCTTTGCAGCTAGGGCAATGTGGTTTTTCTTTTTTTTTTTTTTTTTTTTTTTTTACAAACTGAATAACGGGGTTTCGTCTGCTAAGACTAGAGCAGTCTGCTCTATGCTTTTATCTCTTGTGGTCAGATGGGCAGTGACATCTTTCCACCTAGGGGCTGTAGGTCAAACCGAACTGTGCTTGAAATACTACAATGCAGATAATGGCTTCACAGCAAAATTCCCTGCTGGGTTAGCTCCTGCATCTAAGATGAGTGCTTAAATTTGGGTGTTGGCCTCTTCAACAAGCTTTGTAAAAAGGCCTGCTAGGACCAAATTAGAAGACAAATTAAAGTCAGAGGGCGTGAGCAGCAAGGTGTTGCAGGCTGCGTGGGGACAGCACAGCTTATCTGTGCCCAGGCACGTACACACCCCACCCCGCACTCCCCTCCGTGCCACGGAGTGTGACACGCTCCCACCACCCCGCGGGGACCTGGGATGGGAGGGCACGCAACCATCCCCGCTGCCCTGCGGCACAGCGGGACGGGAGATGCTGGGAAGGACTGGTGGGTGCGATGCTCGACTGGTGGGTGCGATGCTCGCTGCTGGGGAGCGGCTGCAGGCTGGCAGGGCATGGGTGTGAATGGAGCTCATGGGTCAGTCCCACCCTCCCCAGGGTCACTCGTCAGTCCTAGCCCTGCCAGCAGCATTTCGTAGTGTCAGCGAGTCCACAAGTAAATGAAGCAGGAGGTAATTTGTGCATAATTTGTGTGTATCTTGCTGCTTACGGGGTCCCGCCTGGTCTGCGTGGGCCTGCCAGGTGATTGCCGTGTGCTCTCTGGGGTGGGGAAACTGCCACAGCTTCTACTGGGATCTGAGTTACTGGCTCAGCAAGGAGAAGTAAATGTACCAAAACTCCCTCTTGGTTTCCCTGTTCCCAGACTTCTCCTCCATTCAAAAGTACCATGTATAAAGGCAGCGTCACAGTCCGGGAAAACCCTGTCTTGCACAGTTTCCTTCCTCTTTTCTTCTTCCTAAAACGCAGTGGCTTTGTCATTACACAACTACACCGTGTCCTCTGAGCAAGGAAAGGCGAGAGCATGCCAGCGTCCCAGCCAGGGTGAGCCCTCGGTGCTGCTCTGTTCAGGACAGTCTCTGCAGACTCCCCTCCTCCTTTTATCCTCAGTCACTTTGTCAGGAGAATAGACAGTGCCTCGGGGCACAGGCAGCTTTTAAAAACCACAAACTTTCTAACTTTTGCGGGCCAAAATGTTCCTGATTTTAAGCAGAGAAGGAGCAAGGGAAAACAGACTTGGTGTGCAAACAGAGGAGAAGAGGTGCTGTACAACCAGCACTAACAGAGTTTTTAACTTTAGTAGAAATATATTTTTCACAAAGAGGAAAATCCCTTCGAATCCTTCAAGCCTGATTAGTCAGCTACAGGGTCTGGAGAATTAGGGGCTATGAACACATCAAACCACAAGCCTTCATTCTCCTTACCCTGCTGTCAGCAGGACAGGGACCAGGCTTGACCATGCACTATGTGAAATAGTTCACCCTGGTGAAGTGCATTTGCTCGTCTTCTGGAGGTCAGGGATTATTTACTGGCTGCTGAGGGGAAGCTGGTTTAGCCTCAGTGCTGATCACCTTCCTCTAGAAATCCCCCTGAGGAGAAGCTGAGTAAGCTGAACCAGTGGATGCTGAGGCCAGAGCAATGCTTTCCTCCTAAAGCAGCCATTGCCACATACGACCAAGCAGAAGAAAAAAAAAAGAAAAAAAGACAAACAACTAAACAAAAAGCCATGGAAAAAAGGAAGAGAGGGAAAATGTGCCCAGGGAGATGTTCTGTCACCATGTGGGTCTCTTGCTGCGTTCAGCTGCGAGGCAAAGCTGGCTGAAAAAATGGGAGGAATATGCTTTTTTTTTTTCACATAAGGACTGCAGCGTGTCCATCCCGCAGTTCCCGTGGGCTTGGTTTTCATCCTTTTTCCTAACTAACCAATCTGACTTTTAGATGTGTGTGTTTTCCACCCCAGTCCTGCAGGCTTGCTGGAAACACCCTCAAGCATTTCCTCCTCCAGGCAAATGATCAGCAGGAGTGGGGGAGACCCTAAGTGACACTTGGATTAGGAGAAAGTGTCTCAGCTTGTGACCAAAACCTCTGCTTCTGCAGTGCTTCAGAGCAGCAGACTGCTACAGAGGGGTTAAATGGGACTAGGATGGGGAATACAACTGATCGTCACTGACCTTCCAGTCAGCTTGTGGCCCTCTGAGTCCGTACACCCAGTGGAAATCAGGCCCTGACAGTGTTTTCCACCTGAACCACTATGAAAGTGGGTGACAAGAACCCTAGGGAAAGGGGTATTAGCCAGAAAGCGGCATAAGGCACCTTATGTGCCTTACTGTGCTGTGCGGGACTTTCCCCCCACCCGCCTGGGGACACCTCGGCACGGTGGGCCACGGGAGCACCCCTGCCCCGGCCGGGCACCGTGGTCCCGGCATGGGCCTGAGAGTGGCGGAGGGCACTGCCTGCCTGCGTTAGGGAACTGAGAAACACTTTAATAAGTCTCGTCAGGTGTGTGCCCTGTTTGCTTTGGTCTGGGTGATTCCCCGGAAAACCACAGTCCAGGCCAAACGGGTGGCTCGGCGCCGGCGCTGGCACAGCTCCACCGCCACAGCCTTCCACGGGAGCCGTGACAGCAGCCTCTCCCCCTGCTCCTGCAGCAGCCGGGCACCCCTAAAAGAAGAAAAGAGTGGGAGGACAGAAAGACGATCCTCCCGGCTGCTCCCAAGCCCACCAGAAAGCCCTGCCTTCTCCCCAGCATGTCCTGTCAGGGACTCTCCCTGGCGGGCATGGAAAAGCGTCTTCCTTCCAAACCCAAGAACAGGAGTTCGTCTTTGCAAGTTACCACAGGAAACACTCTGCTTTCTGAGCAAAAACACTAAAAAAAAGCATCTGCGTGGCACACCCATTTGCATTGAAATCTAGTACACCCAGCTAGAAATTGCATCGCCTTGATCCAGGGGTAATTTTGCTTCGAGGACAGCAATTTCAGGCAATGTCTCCGTATGTATCCCTCTGCCCTGATCTGCTTCGGTTGCCTGACAATTGCCTTCTCTCATCGCTAAGAGTTTCTGCAAGTTTCTGTGTTTCTGCCCCAAACCCTGGCCCTTGCTGAGAAGTCTTCCTAGGTTCTCACAGATGTTGTGGGTAACGTCATATAGTTACCATCCAAACCAGGGTTTGTCTGGCTGCCCCAAGGCAATTCCACGCTGGCATCTGCTTTTTGCTCTCCCAAAGTGGGATCATCTCCCATTTCAGGGTTTGGATCTTTCCTTTCACAGCTCTTCTGCAGCGCCTGTGCTCAGTGCAGCACGTCACCAGTTACAGTGACTCCAAGGCAAATCCACCCTGTAGCTCTCTGCCTTCTAAGGAAATGGAAGAAAGAAGGGCACTGACAGCTCAGCTACGGCATAAAGCGTCCATGAAGTAGAGAAGAAAGATCCGCTCAAACACGTGTCTTGCTGGCTTAGCTAATTAGAGTGGAAATAGCAAAACCCTCCTCGATGAGCAGTGGCAGGTCATGAGAGCTGAGTCACCAAGACACCTATCTGTCAGCAGGTGATTTGGGAAATGTCAGCCATCATCTCTCAGAGGACCCACGCATGTGATGGCACGTGCTGCTCACATTGCAGATGTTCAAAGGGGTCAGATTTAATTGAGCATGTTACTGAGGGGACAGAGGGTGGCCATCACACCACGATTAACACAAGAAGCAAAGGGAGTCCTGCATATAGCACAGTACAGATACTTTTACTTTCAGCGCTGGTTTTGTTTGTACAGCCTGGGTGTAGGCAGGAACCCCACCAAAACAAGTTTGCAAAAGGAACATTTCGTTTGTGGAAGGAACCTGGAATTTCCCAAGGTGAGAGCAGCGGGTTTAACTGATTGCGTTTCCATCGAGCAGCTGGCATCCTTTCCAGTGCCCCACCTCAGCCTCCCTGCGGGCTGAGGAGGGCTCCAGCTCCTCTGGCTGACGGCCAGCCCTGGAGCTCAGCGCCCATCTGCCCGGTGGCCCGTTTTCAAGGTGAGCCCTTGTATGTGAGCAGAGGCAACACCTGCATACTGGGACAGCCATGCCACTCGTCTCCTCTCCTCCCCGACGCATGGTGGCCCTGGGGGCTGCAGGGGCTGGAGACTGATGCTGCCAGCTGCCACAGTCAAGCACTGAGAGCCAGCAGACTCTTCTAATTTTCTGTTTTCTCCGTTTCAACAGGGCAGACACTTGGTTGTGCAAGTTGCCATTTTCCCTGGCAGTTTCTCGTGGCAGCCCCACCTCCCAGCATGTCCAATGCCCATTTCCCCAGTGTCCTCCTGGCCTTGGCAGCTCCCTTGAGGGGGGCCCTCTCCTACCTCTGACCTGCTCTGTGCTCCCAGGCGTTTGCAGGCAGTCCTGCTGGCTTCTCCTGCTCATTCCCATGATAAGCCTTCAGGGGCCTCTCCGTCTTTTTATACAGCAAGTGCAAAACTTCACCTCTCTGTTCCTCTGGGCTCAGCAAAAGCCTCTTTGCCTGCTGTGAGGAAGGGAGGTTGCTGCTGCCCACCCTAGTAATTTGCTGAATTTCTAGGAAGAGTTTCCTGCATGCATTGGGCCACAAGGACTTTTCTTCCTCCAGACCCAGCTCTGGAAGAGGTTTTCAGTCTCCCTGCTCTCACCTGCCCCTCCCACTGGAGGTTGCTCCCCCTCAGATGGCTGGTGGAGTAATTAGAGTGCAGTTCCCTGTGTTTGCTTCGGGCAAAATTATATAGGTTAATTTAAACCCGTCTAAGCCACCCTGGCTGGTTCTGTCTGAACTGAACTAGAGGAAAGCTCATGCAATGCTCTCTGCCAGCCTCAATGCAGGTACCGCAGTGGCCAGGCGGACCAGGGTCATCAGCTTTTCCAGCAGCAAAGCTGGAGCTGAAGCAAGCCCTGTCCTGGTGTTGAGCTTCTCCCCGAGGGGCCAAAACCAACAAAACAGACCTGTGCTAAATGGAGCCGCTAGTCAGCCGGAAACACTGAGCACAGGTTCTGCCTGAAGATCTGCTTCCCTTAACACCCAGACTCTTGACTCAGCTGGGGCTGGCTGTTTCCTAGGGTCTGGTGCGAGCACCACCACCCTTTCACAGCCTTTCTCTTTCCCTCCTGCAATATGTGGAAGGCAACAGTCTCTCAGGTGAACATAATAAACTTCCAGCTAGGGCACCCACCCGAGAAATGGGTTTTTTGCTTCTCAGCCCAAGGGCAACCGGGCACATCTCCATGGAAGATAAGCCCAGCCCCCCGGCAGGAGAGCGAGTGAGAAGAGGGGGCACGCTGTCTCCATTCTTTCCCTAATGCCAGGGATACAGGGCAGTGGCATAGAGTCAGTGCAAGAGTGTGGGATTAGGTTGCTCGGCCGGGAGGGAGGGAAGATCTAGCAGTCCTTCCTCCCAGGAGGGTGCATGCGATGTCCATCGAAGGGTCCTCAGGTGAGGCATCCACCCACACAGACCCCCGGCTGCTCAGAGACTTCCAAGCCAAGCAGAGAGAAGCCACTCATGAGTTGTACATACTGCAGGAGGTAAGGAGCTGCTGAACACAGGCTTTCCAGATGGCGGGTTTGGATACAGGCTTTCACAGCCTACCAGCACCCTCATTTAGGGTCTTAAATCTCTTCTGGGATCTGTGCCCAAGTGCTGATTTCCACTAGGCTACTGGAGAACAAGCAGTTTTTCCTGAAGCCAGGATGTAATACCTACTCTATTTCTGTGGCACTTCAGATTACAGTTCTGTGGGCCCTGCAGCCTAAGCTCCAGCTGGGATTGGATTATACTGCTTTTAATTCTCCTGCTGCTGGGTAGTTAAGATAGTCACCAACACAGGCAGAAGCATCTCCCTGCACAGTTGTGCACTGCCAGTTGCCAAGGAGCAAAAGCGATGGCAAGGTTATACCCCAGTGTTTCCAGCACTGGTCATGGCTGAAGACAACACACCAGACTGGAAGGACCTCTGGGTTGGTGATGTGGTGGCCTTATGAAGTGTCAAACACAGCCTGTTGCTCAACAAGCTGTTTTCTTCATGTAACCCAGTGCCCCGACACAGCTTGAAATAGCCTGGCTAGCAAAGAAATTGCAGTGTGGCGAGCAACGTGAGCAGCTCCCTCAGAGGCTCCGCGTGCGCCCAAGGCTGATCATCCCCGGCATAAATTATGGGTTTGCTCAGCTCTGAGGATGAGGCTTCTGTTTTGCAGTATAAGAAAGCATGAGCTCAGATTGCCCTAAGCACAGCTTTGATACTTAGGTTGTGCAAGTGCTCAGCAAGCATGTGCAGCTACTGCAGCGCCTGCCAGAGAGACATGCTGGGGCTGACGGAGAAGAGCAACCTTGGAAGCTGTCACGACATCCTGAATGCCGAGGATGTTGTTGCAAAATCGCCTGCTGGGGGCTTCCCTGCTCGTGTAACTTCTGGCACCACCTTCCTGCAGAGTTGTCTCTGGTGGCCAATAGAGGTTGCCAGCTCCTGCAGCAAAGCTTCTAGGAACAGACTTGTTTATCCCCTTCAAGCTGCTATATCCAACCAAACAAAACACAAGAGTTGAGTGAGCTGAGAAACCTACTTTGCACAGTAGCTTGTGTGACGAGAGTGCTGGCTGTCAGAAGCCAGGACTGGCCACAGCTGGGAGCCCCAGAGTGGTAGGGGGCTGGGAGAAAGAGGGAGAGCACTGAGATCAAAAGAGCAAAAGCAAACCCTGGAAGCTCTGTCTCCTTGTAGGTAGCTCTGCAGCCTGGGTGGGTGCCTGTCTCCCAGCACTGGCATTACTATGGGGCTGGAGTGTGTCCCTACAGGCATCCCGCCAAGCGCTGGAACTAGGTTGATGGCCTGTGGTTTAGGGAGGTGACTTTATTTGGGTGATAGAAGGGTTTGGGGGCGGGGGGATTCCCAGCTTTACATGTCACTTGAGTTTGGATGGCTGCAAACTCATGGCAACAGAGAAGCAAGCTGTACCAAAATTAATGACAAGCTACTCCATGCGCAGCCCTGGCTGCTGAATTAGTGTCAAGTTTCTGTCCAAACCAGGGCTCAGACCAGCTAGGAACGCTAACAGCCTGATGGCACGTGTGCGTGGGCACGTGGAGGGGGCCAGCAGGGCAGTGCACAGCTCCACCCTTGGCAAGTGATCTGCAGGGGAGGATTCCTCTGACCTTTTCCCTGGAGGAGTTTGCTGAGCACAGACCAGTTACCCCATATCCGCAGCCTCCCTGGACATGCTCGCATTTCACCCTTGGAAATTTTGTCTGAGACAAAGCTGAGGACCTTGGCTGGCTGATATGGAGCAACCCCAGCAAAACAGCAGCTGTGACCAGTCACCTGAGTGTTTGGAAATCCTGGACTCTCAATTGCACAAGTGCAGCTGAAGTACGCTGGCTGTACTGCGCCAGTCGTCCCCTTGTGAGCGGAGATCCCACGTGTGCAACCTGCCGAGCTTACCGCACACACGCAGCTTCTCTCAGCGCAGGCGCCTTTATTTCAGGCCAGGAAACCCCAAACAGAAATAGGGCAACCCCTGCCTAGCCAAGCAGCTTGCTGGGATTTCTCCCTAGCAATGCACTGGGGGTTTTTTGCAGCAAACCATGACCTAGCCGGCTTGCAACAAGTTGCATGCTTTTCCTCACTGCAGAGCCCAAGCCTACTGCTCCGACCTGGCCCTTTTGGACAGCTTGCAGAGGCAGGCCCCGCAGCGTGCCCGGCTGCTGGCTGCAGAGGCAAGGGCTGCAGCTCCCGGTTGCTTTGGCAGGGAGCCACGGCTGACGCGCTGGGCTGCCTGCCCCGGAAGATCTTAGCGTTTAGTTGGGCAGGAGCAGGCTGAAGCGGTGGAGGGAGCGTTAGCGTGAAGTTCAGCTCCGGGCTCTTTAGCTGAGTATTACCTAATCCTTGCTCAAAGCATGTCCAGATAAAAAATGCTGGATTCTTCTAGCAAGATATCTATTCCTCTCCTGAGGGGCTGCACCCATGGGAGTTGTTGTTATGCATTTTCCAGTAGAAGAGAGAGGGAGCAAAATACTCCAGCTGTTTTCCCCTGCCCTCTCTCTTTCTATGCAGAGGGGGTTTCTGCTACCCAGTATAACAGTGCCTCGGAGCAAGCCTCGCTCAGTTATCTGGCTACAGGAAAGGGACAGTCTGCAGAGCCATGTGCTATCTGGGGTGTGCTCCCTTCTGCGTGCCTCAGATCAGGGGGGAAAAAAGGAGACGCCACGGAGAGCACTTCACAGCACAGCTCCACCATGACCTCTGATCCTGACTCACCACCTTCTCCCTGCTGCACTGGCCAGCCTGAGGCTGGAGGTGCACCTCTGGGCCTTGGCATTCCCCTTTGCTTGCGTAGGCAGCTCCTTGCTCCCTGTCCTGGGCACTGGACGTGCTCAGCGGACTCCGGCAAGCAGGCAGGCTTGTAAAAGTGAGGCAATGTAATGCCTATCATTGTCATGTTTATGCCTTTCCAAAGAGCTGGTCTTTTATCTCCCAGCACCACATCCTGCTGCCCATATGCATCTGTACACACAGAAAAGTCCTCTGTAAGGAGGAAGTGGCTTGTTTGGAAAATATCCTGCAATTCACTCTGTCAGCTGGTCCTGGAAAACAGCTCTGCATGGCTCTGCACTTGCTGAGATGTGGTAAACAAATCTCCCAGGAGTAGCTTGAAAGAGAATGGGGCTTTTTTAGCTGATGCAGCTAAGTGCAGGGAAGAAGCACGCAGCAGGGACCCAAGATGGGAAGGAAACAGGAAGACCTGTCGCTGCTCTATGCATTTTACTCTCAGAGCAGCAGTTGTCTTCTCTGTTTCCCTTAAAAGAAAGAAAAGGCAAAGATGATTCACGTCCCATTCCCCAGCTCAGCCTCGAAGCAGCGTTAGTGTGACTAAGGTCCTCGCTGCATCATTTCTTTCTGCATCTGATGCTGAGAAGGTGGTAGCACGGCAGGCTGTGATTAAGTGGAATTTCTCAATGTTGAAAGATGTTTGAGAATGGTCCCAGTGATTAATAAAATGACTTGAGGGGCCATAGGAAAATCTGATCCTATAAATTCTTTTCTGAAGAGCGCAAACCTTTTGAAAGTCCCATGTGTGAAAGCTTAGAGAAGGGCATTTGCATAGAGTGCCTGCCAGCAGGGCTGAGCAAAGGTGAAACCCACTGGCATGGCAGGGCCCCTGCCCAGCAAGAAATCCTCCTGAATTTCCACATAGCTCTGGTTACTGGAGTCCACAGCCTTTTACCTTACCTTATTGCACATCGCTGACAGAAGCCTGCTAATTTAGTAGAGCCTAAACCGAGGGAGGCCCGGTGCACAGGGGACAGTCTAAATCTTGGCTGTCCCAGCAGACATCAAAGCGGGTACATTTGCAGCTGGAAGCACCAACTGCTTTAACATCGTAGGTGCTGGTTTTACTGGTTCATATTCCTTGCAGCTCCACGGAGGAGGGGACTGGTAGCACATACTCTCAAGGCAGCTCTGCAAACACCTATTTAAAAGCAGTCCCTGCCCTGGGGAGCTTACAGCTCAAAGCTGAGGCAGAGATGCTGCGGGCCACAAGCCCAGCGCGGGCTGACTCCATGTCCTACGGCAGCATTTTGCCTCTGCTGGTTTGGGGTGCCCTAAGGTGCACGTGTAGGCTGCCCGGGCGAGGAGCAGCTGAGCTGCACGGGGTGGCAGTGGCTTTGTCCCGGTCACACACACGGTGAGCAGCAGAGATGGAGCCAGCCCTGGCCTTTGCCTTAGCCCGTGCCACTGTTGTTACCAGAAGGTGCTTTTAAGGAGAGGTGACGTTTTACTTTCTCATTATCCTCGGTGCTGTTAAGGAGCAGGCTGAGCCCTCCTATGCTGCAGCATAAACCACTATCTGTACCTCAGTTTTCCCCACTAGGGACTTACAGCATTCATACTACAAGTATTTTGAGAGGCTAATACCACATTCGGTCAGGCTCACTGCTGTTATTGCAATTTCTAATTTAACTTGCTGGCTGTTTGCTAGCAAAAACATTTCCTTCCCTCTCCCTCATTCCTTTGGTATTGATCAGCCAGTTCTGTCCTGGCTTCTCGCTGGGAGGTTTTCTCCCGGGACATCTGCAGCCCCAGTTGGCACATGCTGGAAGCACACAGCTCTCGCGGAGGCCCCTCCTGGGGACTCTTAAAACCATGCCAGCAGCATATCTGACACTGCACATGAGATCTGTGAGGTGCTGTGCAGGGACAGAGGGCCCAACAGGTTGACAGCAAAAAGGAGATGCTCTGGATTTATGCAGAAGCAAGTTCATTAGGTGTGTGAATACAGCTGTGCGATTACAGCTGTGCAAGAAATAATTTAGCTGTCAGCAGTAAGAGCAGTAAGACACTGATGTAGCTGCTGCACTGCATCTGAGAAGAATCATCCTATCTGCAGCTTGATGCAACTCATGCTGCATCACACAGTTCAAATAATTTCCTCTTTCCTCTGCATTTCTTGTAATGCCAAAGGCAGCTGTGCGTGTCGAGCTCTCACTTTTAAGAGCAGATCTTCAGTACGTATTTCGATCATGTCTGAGTAGGAGCCAAAAAAAACCCCAACTCTTGTTGATGGGATAAAGGGACTTACTTCCCAGCCACGAGAGCAGTCAGTCATTGCAGCAAGATCCCTGTCAATCATAAGTCAAACCCATGCAGCTCCCTTATCCCTGTGCTCAGGGACCACAGAGCTGAGCAGGTTCCCTGCTGAGGCCTTGATGTCTTGCAGATATTTGCATTTACCATCACTGCCTCTTTTTCTCACCACTGCTTCATAAAAAAAGGTAAAATGAAATCCCATGCAAAGCAGCTCAGTCACTGTGCGCCAGCTTGCACTTTCCTTTCTGAAGAGCTCCTGGAGGCTCAGTTCAGAGGTGGTGAGTTCCTGCTCCATTCAGTGGAGGTTGAAAGCACATGATGCCTCTCTGCTTTAACCCTCTAAAGGGTGACATTTGCAGTGCTTGCTCTCATTTTGGAGAGTGCTTTGTTCTGATTGTCATGACTGTTTACATCCACTGCTGGTGAGTTATGTCCTGAACTCTGGATTTCCACAGGCCAGGGGCAGATGGATGAGGTTAAGTGGGACCGTGCTCTGCATGCTTCAGCGATCTCACACATCTTGTCTTTGACTTCCTCCTGTGGTTTGCTGAAGCAGGTCCCCGACAGCTAACAGGATCGGGCTTGGGGTGCCAGGCACTGAAGTGCTGCAGGGACAGGGACATCTCCTGCTCCGACCACGACCTCTGATGTCGGGAGCACTTGTGCCCGATGGCCGGGCCCAGACGGGGACCGAGCTGCCACCAGGAGCAAACAGCAACCACTTTGCATGTGTCACAGTGCTGCTCGTCGGGCTAAGTGGTGATAAAAAGTGATTAAAAAGTCTGCCCTATCATTAGGGCACACCTGCCTTTTAGTTCGCCCTTAAAAAGTCCCCTTGCGATGGGGCCCAGCAGTGCTGCATCCTTCTTCACCTCTGCTCTGGGCCAGGGTCATATCCAGCCTGGGCCAAAAGCTCTCAGTCTCCCTGCGGTGCCAGCGGGCAGACGCGGGGGAAGGGACACAGGATCACTTGTGCCGTGCCAGCACTCTGCACAGCAGCAGCATCTTCACCAACACAGCATTCGCCTGTGCGCCCCACCTCGGGTGGGATGCCTAAAGGGAGGCTATTCCCAAATTATTTCTTTGCTCTTCTCAGAGACAGGACTCAGATGCTCTGGAGACTGGAGGTGAAGATGATATTTCATGTGCCATTAAGCAAGATGATTAATAAGGCTCCATGGGGCTGTCTTTATCCTGTGCTTACAAGGAACATGCAATTTCTATTGACAGCATTCAAGGGCCCAGCTGTAAACTCAGTGAAGCAGAACAGCTGCAAAGATAACATTTTTCTTATGGTGATGTCGAGAAGCCATGTGCAGTGGCATTTCATGACGAACATGCTTACAACGCAAGGGACTTGCCTCCGGGAAGAGGACACACCGAGCTGCGTTTGCTTTATTGCTGAATGAAAGCATCTGCGTGGGAAATACCTAACACTCCCTGGGTCATGTGCGTTGGCTTCACGCCTTGGGTTGAATCAGTCTCGAGACATGGGCTAAGTCATACACTTGCCACGGACTGATTTGCAGCCCCAAAACTTTGAGCGCAAGAGTGCTCTCGGGATCAATTTTGAAAATACCACCTCCCGTAAGCTGAGTTTTCTTCTTGGTATATTTAGAGCAGCCAAAAGATGGAGTCAATGGGTAGAGGCAATAGGATGTACCTCTGTGAGGGGGGTGGATGCTGTGATGGCAAGAGGCAGCCAAGCAGACCTGATGGAAGGCTGCTAGCTGTAAGGCTAATTGAAGACTTGCTCCTATGCAAGCATGAGGAGTTTAATAGATACAATATAGATGGCAGATGGATGCAAATTTGGGGGTTGGCTTTTCAAAGACGACATGGCAAGCCCCAGGTCGGAGGTATGCCCAGTTCACATGACTCAGGAGAAGAGTGGGAGAGGAAATTCTGTTATGTTGCAACCACAAAAGCTTAGGAGAACAAATTTTTCAGGTGAGTGAGAAAACAAACACCTGAAGTTTCCAATGAGTAAGAAAAAACGAAATACATTCTTGTTTTCTGAGTCTACAAAAGTAATCTGTTTCAGTTGGGAAGTTCTCAATATTCTTTTAATCATACGATTTTTTTTTAAACAATACATTGTTGCTAACAAACAAAGCAGAGCAAAACATTTCCTTTGCAAAATGGAAAAAAATGGCTATTTTGAGTTATTCCACTTGTTCTTCAATTTGAAGCAGAGAATTTGGAGATATTGGCACTCGCCAGTCTTTGTGAGAAATGTCTGTGGTCCTACTTGTGGCACAGAGCTGCCATGTGCTCTACTGAGATGCTCTTCTCTAATTTTGTGCAATGCATGGATGCAGCTTGGTCCTCTTGTCTTCTGCCCCTCAGCATGGCTTTTCTTAGGAAGACGCTTCCCAGAGCACCAAACCTAGGAAGGCTTGGTCATGCTGCCGTGCACCTGGAACTGCTCATGGAAGGAAGCCAACTGCCAAGTAACCTGCGCGGTTTCCCTTTCCCGCTTTGCCCGGACTTCTCTGAAAAAGGAGATGAAGATTTATTGGTTCCTTACTCCACAAGTCCCTCAGATGCAGGAGCGGCTCACAGAGGGAAGCGAGTGACCTTGGAAGTCAGCTGTGTGCAGAAAGGAAAACCAGCTTTACGTGCCATCACGGAGGGGCAGAAGGCAATCTGGGGCAGAAGGCAATCCTGGCCAGAAGTCGCAGCCTCTCCTGGACCTGCTCACCTCCCTCCCCCTGGGACAGAGCCAGAGGAGAGGATGCCGCGGGGGAAGCTTAAGCATTTCTGTGTGAAAAGTGCTGCTGCTGGGCTGTGAAGGGGACGAGACCACCACCGACCTGGGGGACCTGCTGGACCCGTGTCTGCTGCCGGCGATGTCTCACCTAGCTTTCGCACCCTGGTCGCACTGCTGCCATTTTCCTCTCTGCCTTCTTGCCGTTTCACAGTTGCTGAACATGCCCTCGTGCTGTTTGATCACCTGTTTAAACCTGGCCGACCGCGAGCAAAGCCTGCCAGCCTCCCACACTGCTGCTGGCTAACCCCTTTTCCGCCTAATTATTTCAGTTTCCACACGTTTGAGCTCTGTCCCACGAGGGAGATTGTCAAGGCAGGAGACATGGCAGTTTGTGAGCTTTCCCTCGCCGTGATGGGGTGGTCCAACAGCTCGGCCCCACGCATTTAGCCTGCTACTGCTGCTGGGGGTCAGGGCTGCAAGGACGGGAACACGGAGAGGTCTGGGGTGGATGAACAGACGATGTTGCATGTTTTACTACAGCTGTAGTGGGCTGTTTGAGAGGAGGTGAAGGTCAAGTGTGCTCGGGGGCGAGTGGGTGGTGTGAATCCCCCTCCTCAGGAGGGTTTTCCCCAAGCCATGCTTGGCACAGGCCCCGGGGTAAGGAGCTTCCATGCAGCTTGGGCGGGGGCTCGTTTGTTTGTTTGCTGGGACAAAACATTTCGGAGAAGCTGCTGCCAGGAGTCAGATCTAAGTTTTTAGATGAAATCCAGAAACATCAGCCTTGACGCACGCCGGAATGGAAACCCATCCACCTAGAAAAAACTGAAAGAAGAGAGTCGTTTCGTTCTGCATGCCGCACAGGCCGGGCAGCCATCCTTACCGACTCTCAGTCCTTCTCAGCTCAGCACACACGCAGAACTTTGACTGAGACGTGGCATGTCCTTGTTCCACACAGAGAGGAAAAACACCACACGGGTCCTCCCATGCCACAGGAGCAAACACTACAGGCTCTCCTTAACACCGGTCAGTGCTCCTCCGGGGGGGCTGCGTCTCGCTCGACCCCTGGGCACTCCCCGGTGCAAACAAGGAGCATTACTGAAGTGGAGCCGCAGCGCTCACAGAGGTCTTCCGTAGGGCCTTGGGAAACTCCCTCCTCCAAGCTACTGAAATTCAGGGGTAATAATTAACCAAGTTAAGTGTTGCACTGTAACTATGGCCGTGTGCCCTTCACGGTGCGTGCATGTTAAAAATACTTGTGTTTTAAGGCTCTTTCTTGCAGGACTTGGCACACATTTGCTTGTATTTTGCTTTCAGCTGGAGGGATGAAGAGCTTCCCTTGAAAGATGTGCAGGAAAATGAATCTAAATTAGCTAAAACTGTGAATGGGAAAAGGATTTAAATTAAAGGGGTGCAGGCCTGTTTCTCTGGAGCAGGGAAGCCCCCGGGGCTGGCGATGGGCAGGCAGGAGGCTGCACTCCCGCTGCTGGAGAGGCAATGGAGCCCGGTGCCATAGCTCATGGCTGCTGTAAAGGGGTAAAAGTGCAGAAGGGAGTGAGTGGGGAAAACCCCAGCTCTCTTCTGACAGCGACTGGAAAGTCCTGTTTGGAAAATTGGACAAGGAGATGGTCCTGGGAAAATCTGAGTGCTGGAGCAAGGGGAGGGAGGGCAGCCAAACCTCCAGTGTGTTGGGGGGAGTCTCTGTTTCAACCTCTCTGGCGGCTTCTTACATTATGGCCTGATGGATCTGACAGCATTTAAAGGGAGCCTTTTGGCCCTGATGTTAATGCTTCAGAGAGCTGTCTGAAGGGATGCGGAGGTGAGAGGTGCCAGAGCTGTGACAGGCGCTTGCTGGAGACAGGGAGAGGCTGTGCAGCGGCCATCCCGGGACCATGTGCTGTCCTGGCTGGTGTGAGGGGCCAGGACTTTCCTGCTCCCTCGGGATCCCACGCAGCTCTCGTTCTCCAGCAAAGCACAGTGCTGGGAGCACAGCGATGCTGGAAAAGCCCATCCTCCACCCCCCTGAAGTGAGGGCGGGCTTTCACCCCGGGAGAGAGTCCTCCCTGCCATCCCTGCACTCTGTTCTGCAATTCTTTCTTCTAGGAACAACCAGATGCTTAATTATTTCCACAGCTCAGCTTCTGCAGAAAAATGATCTGTGCTGGGCCCCTGCCCAGACCAGAGTCCACCATCATCGAAGATTTTCCATTAAAACCGGTCACAAATGATGCTTGTCCTCCTCCTCCGATATCACAGTATCTTTCCTCAGGTTTTGTTGCTGGTTCCACATTTTCCTTTCCTCACTCAACCATCTTGCTCATCCAGACCTGAACTGACGCTGTGGGGCAAAGCCAGCAGCAGTGAGGCTGCCACTTTTGGGGATGGATTAAGGGTCCTGGTGGCCTCACTGCCTTCTGGTGCCTCGAGTCCTGCTGGGGCAGGCAGGTAGATGTGCCCACCAGCTGGATGCAGGGCGCACGGTTGGTAAACACTGTCCGTTGGCCCCTGTCTGGCCCTGTAGTTCATCTTGGTGTGCAAAATGCTGAGTAGTCAATAGGGAGCCCCTTCCTAACGTCAAAAGGCTGAAGGGTGAGGAGGAGGACAGCAAGAGTTAAGGCCTCCAAGTTAGGACTGTGGCCCCTCGTGATGTCCAAGCCCATCAGCAGGCAGGCGGGCAGGCAGCTCCTGGCACTGCCCGTCCCACCTCTCTCTGCTGAGGGGGCTGAGAGACCCACAGCTGTGTGTCAAACAGCCCACACAGCCCAAGCTGCGTGAGAGGAGCACGCTGCACCAAAACCCGAGAGCGGCAGGGCAAGCAGGCGAGGAGGGCGGTGAAAGGTTTTTGCTCACGACTGCAAAGGTCAGGCTGGCGCTGGAGTGAGTGGGAGGATGGACCCTCCTCGTGCATGTCCCTAGGTGCAGGGCTGCCTTTGGACCTTGCTTTTAACAGTTTCCAAAGCTGCAGTGAATGGAAGAAAAAGGTTCCCACTTTTCTGGGGGAAAATCAAGGCCCTGGGCTCTGCTCCCCACCATTGCCACCCTGGCAGCCTGCATTTTATCTGTCACCACCATAAGGGTCTTGAGAAGTCCAGGGCTGATGCTGAGTGAGCTGAAAGGCAGGAGAGCAGGGACTGAAGGTGGCCCCTGGGTTGTGGTGGGGCGAGGGAGACCTGCAGCGAGCTGGAGCACGAGGAGGAAGAGGAGGGTGTGGGAGGAAATGGGGAGTTCAGCTCTTTGTGAGCAATATAAGGAAATACGGGAATATCCCTGTGGGATTATCAAAGAAATTTACAAGCACAGGCAGTGGGGAAAGGCTAGAAACAAAAATGCAGCCTCATGCTGTGCAATGTCATGATGGGTGAATGAGTTCATGGTGAGCTGGTGTTGCAGGAAAAGAGGGACGGGGGACCTGCGGAAAGGTGCTCACCCTGGAAGGGAGAAAAGAGCAGGCAGAGGCGGATATGGGTGCTGAGGGCAGTAAGAGTGGAGGGGCCAGGCATGGTACGAGCTGAGGAAAGGAAGGAGGCTAATGGAGAGAGGAAATTAAAACAGAACTTCACAGGACCTTGATCTGCAGCAGCGTGGCTGCTCTTGAAGCTTGCTGAGCCACCCAGGGCAGGTGGCAGAGGTGCTGAGAGAGAATTTTGAACCCTGGCCCAGTGCAGGGAAGCACCGGCAGGAGGACAAGCAAGAGCAAGCTAGTGCACTCTGCTAATAGCAGCTGTGGTGGCTGAATAAGGAAAAAGCGATGCTGGCAGAATAAATGCATAAGGAGTTCTTGCTCTGAGTCCTACAAATGGGACCATGCAACATATCTGCCAGAGTGCCAAGAAGGTAGCATGAAGGCAGGTTATCACCAAAACCACTCTCAGAAGGTCTTTCTAAAGACATAGGTGTGGAAAAGCCAGAGACAGGGTGGACACACAGCAGTTAAGGGTGTTTGAAACTGGGGGTGTGGGGTGTGACCTACAGTGGACAATCTTGTTGTATCATCAAGTGAAGAGGCAAAGCTCTGCACTGAATGGCCTCACATTAGCAATGCAAAAATACACAACATGCCCTAACCTATTTTGCTAACAAAGACATATTCTCAGATTAATCTCCATCCTACCTGCTTTACCTGTGGTTCCTCTGCATACGATACTTGGTTACTTTTGCATGGCTGTTAGAGGCAAACAGTAGCAAAACCAGCATGCGGTACCTGGGCAATGATTTGTTTAACTGCAAAACTTCCTTGTACAGTAAAGCATTTGCTTCATTTATTAAGTTATTATAGAGTTCTTGCAAGATTGTAGCAGCACCTTCCCAAGATACTGTTTGTCTAAATGTTGCAATGGGCAGCAGAAAACATACTGCTGCCTCCAAAACTACTCGGCCAACCTGGTACTGCTGATAAGTGCACTTTCCTCCCTCCCTCTGGCCTTCGAATAAGAAGTATTTGCATTCAGATGTTATCTATTTAAATATTTGCATACCAGGTCCAGCCGTGTACCCAAGCACTTCCAGAACACTGATACCTATAGCTGGTGCATGCCTCTGCAGGACCTTGACAGCATTTCCAGCTCCCGCTTTTTGCAGGGGGGAACTGAAGTGTAGCCAATGAGAGGAACATTGCCTTTCCTACTCCCAGCCCTGGCGACATCGTGTTTAGTCAAGCAAGGCTGAAAGTCACTCAGGATTCTTTGCTGGCAAAAAACCTGTAGCAGCAGGTGGATAAACGGCCTAGTCCCCATCCCCAGCTCAGATTTAGTGGTCATTTGGAGTGCAGGGTGAGTGCCCAAGAAGAAGAAGGGTTTGGCAGATTCTCACCCAGCCCCACACCTGGAAAACTTTGCAGGTTTGCAATGCAGGCATGGCCCTGTCTGCCAGAAGGAAGTTTCAGTGCATACACCTGGGCTATGCTCATGCAATGAGAGTGGAAGGGAAATAAAAATGACTCAGGATGACAAATTCATATAATCCTTTCCACAATGGCCTTTGGCTCCCATGCAAATTAGGAAGTATCCAGCCAGCTGTGGTACTCTTCCTCATACCGGAGAGCCCTCCTTAGAGCAGGTCACGTGTCAGGAACCCCTCAGGAAGAGCAGGGCAGAAAAAGGAATGGGTGTTCCTGTACAACAGGGAGCCATGGCCTTCTCCAGTGGCCTGAGCTGGGCCAGGTGCCAGCAGCACAGAAGTCCCCTGGCCAACACTCTTGGCAGAGCTCAGTCCTGCGTCAGCAGCTCTGCTGCACCCCATCCCCGTCCAGGGGGTGATGGCACAGAAGGAATGAGGCACGGCCGCCCTTCACGCAACCCATCCTTTACGTGGTCACACTAAAATTAGTCCTGCACTGCAGCAGGCTGCCAACAGATAATCAGGTGCAGGTGCGGATTTGAGCAAAGTGATTCTGTCTGTCTGAATGCTGGAGAGAAACACACAGGAATAACTGGAGCAGGTTAAAGCCACAGCCTCAATTCAACGAGGACAGCTGTAGCTCCTGCAGCCGGGAAGGGGGGAGGCCCCACGCCTGAATTTCAGGGGCAGAGGGCAGCAGCACGTGTTCCCGGGCGTGTGCTCCTTCTTCCCGTGGAAAACCCCTTTGGAAAATCCGAAGGTGTCCGAGTTCAAACCGGAGCTGAGCCGGGTGATAAACGAGAGGGCGAGCGGGTGCGGGGCTGCACTGCAAACCTCCAGCCTCCGCCGGCAAGTCCCAGCAAGAGCTGCCGCCGTGTATTGGAGCTGGAACGAAAGGTGCCACGAGGGCGGGCGGGTGGGTGCTGCCACAGGTGGCCTCAAAACCCCTCTCTAGCGGCCGGGTGGCCCGGTGCTTGGGTGACGGAGGGGGAATACCAGCCTCCCGACCCGCCTGCCGCAACGGGCGCAGGAAATGACGCCTACGTCTGCTTCCAAAATTAGCTGCAGCAGAAGGGCTGTGAGAGCTGTGAGCTGCTTAGATGTCTGACTGCTGCCGAGGTAAACCACCTAAAACCCCTGAGCCTGTGACCCTGTCGGTCTACTAGGTGTTAAATGTTTCTTAAAAAGCGAACCAGGTGGATTCCCACGTATCTCAGGATGACAAGGTGGGCAACGAACCATAACACAGACCAGGTACAGTAATCTTTTTTTAATAAATACATATCTCACATGTACCAAAATAATTATAAACAAAAAATGTACAGTATTTACACAATATACAATTGCTAAAAAGTGTAGCAATTATGACACACATGGTGTGAAACACACAGTTTCCAATGCCCACAGTTAACATTATTGCTACTTTCTTCTAACAGTCAGGAGGTCACCAGTCCCTTGGTTTGACTCCTCCACCTGGGACACCCCACCAAGAGCAGCTGGGGCCAGTCAGTAAGGCCAGGGAGCACCACCAGCCCAACACAGATTAACACGCAGTCTCCGAGAAGATGGGGGGTTGGTATGAGCCTGCCTTGCCACGAGGCGACACGCATTCCTCGTGGTACTTAACGCCAGAAGATAGCTCTCTGTAACCAGCAGGTTGGATGTGTAGTCTTTGTAGGGCTGAGAAGATTGGCTATGTGGCTTTTTATCAGGCGGTGTGAATAATCACAGATCTCTACTGATGTTACACATCCCACTCCTGTATTTAACACAGGCCAGAACCTGGAACCGTCCTGTTACAATTACGTGCTCCTTGCTGGGCAGTGTAGTATTTCCCTCCTGGTTTTTCCCTTTGCATTGCGACTTTCTTTTTAAATGAAGAAAGTCAGTCCTTTTTCTATACATATGTACACAGTCACTTCTTTTCCCAGATAGCTCTGCTTTAAAATGCCAGCTGTCGTCCTCCAATAAGGCAGTCATCGTATATAAGCTGCAAGAAAAAACAAAAGGCTGTTAATGCAAAACTCTTACTGGGAGTATCGTATCCACTCTGGGATAACTGCCAAATTCTGCATGCCCTGACTTCAGCAGCATATAAAATTTCTACACCGAGGTGGTTTCGTTTGCCATTTAGCAGCACTGAGAACATCAGAAAAACAAACGCTGGGGAGGAGAAAACCACCCATTAACTTGAATTTTATCTCACAAGGTTCTGTAGGTGTCAGCAACAGAACGGTGTTCAGACAACTGTGTTGCATGAAGCTAACCTCCGTTCCCTCATGTTATTTTTTACATTTTATTCTTAAATTTATTCTATTTATCTGCTTGCCCCAGCTGCCATCTTGCTGATGGTTGATCACATAACCTTACTTTATGGGCTATTTATAAATGTCTGTTATGTCTGTTATGCAGGTAAGGGGTCACTGGAGCGTGTCATCAGAGCAGCATCACCAAAAAAGAAAAACCTACAAAGGGCAAGATTTTCCCCTTCTCTTGAAAAGGTGCAAATAGCTACTTACTTCATCCTCTGTGAATTCAGGCTCCGATTCACTGCTCTCCTCGTCCTCACTTTCTGGCAACATCTGCAGGTCGGCTGTGGTCAGCTGCTTCAGCTGTTCCTGTATGCTGGAGTTGTCTCTTCCCCATGTGAGCTGATAGGGGGAATAGCCCTGGTAGGTCACTTTGTTCACGTCCGCCCCATGTTTCACCAGAAGTGACACCAGGTCTGAATTCTGCAGGTCGACAGCCAAATGTAGTGCCGTTCTGCCATTGCATGGCTCCTGCATGAAAATAACAGAAGGTTTGGGACGTTAGGAGAGCCACAGCCAGTGCCAGACCTGTTGATTCTTACGACTACACAGCCCTGCTCGGTCAAATTCACAGCACACATTACATACCTGAGCATTTACATCTGCTCCCAAGGACAGCAAGTATTCGACAATAGCCAGGTATCCTTGAATAGACGCCAAATGGAGACATGTATGTCCTGCAAAACACAAATGAAGGGAAAATTTGCGTAAGTCTAACCTAATGCCCTATCATTCAGCTAAAGTCAAGACAGGATGGTATCTAAGTGTGCACTTCATCCATGACAAAAGGGTGTTTTCCAGAAGAGCTTTCCAGCTTCCAGTAAGTATGAATAACAGGGTTGGATTTTGGAAAGATTTCTTGGAGGCTTTATTCCAGTGTTTGACTGCAACTAACTGTAACCAAAAAAAAGGAGCACTGCAAAATTACTCACTAAAAATGCAAAATTCAAAGCTGCGAGAGCCAATAATCAACAGTAAGGAGGCCTACGAGGCAGTGACATTTTAAAGAAGTCAGACACTGCTGTGTGCTTTGGGCTCCTCAACTCTCAAATGGGCACAATGATCCTTCTCCAGCCCTCTAGAGATCTTTGAGCTCTACGGGCCATCAACCCTGCCCTCAGTACAGCACACCGATATCGATGTACAACAGCGTGCCCGTACCGTTGTAGTTGGTTGCCTGCAGGACAGCGAGGAGGTGGTGCGGCTGGCAGTACTGCGTGAGGACGCTGACGCTCCTGAGGGAGCCCTGCTGGCAGGCAATATGCAGGGGGGTGTTTCCTCGGAAGTCCCTGAGTTCCAGGTCGCATCCGGCCTTCAGAAGATGCTCGGCAATTTCAGGCTGATCGGTGATCACTGCCAGGTGAAGAGGAGTCTGCAGGCAGAAGAGAAAACACAGACCCATAAGTTACACTGCAAACTTGGCAGCAACGTCTAGACAAACAGACCCCTTGGCCGCTCGGTGATTTGTGCCCCCAGTTAAAAACATCCCCCCTAAACTCAGGTCTTTATGCGTCCCAGCATGTTGTATAGTTGCCCTTTAGTCTGGAAGTGATGAACTTAGGGCTCTCCAGACACCGAACAGTCAATCCATATGAAGGCTACAATTAACATCCCAGTAAAGAGGGATGCAACCCATTGCATCATATTTGAAAAATGCGGGTGTTAAATGCCACTCTCAGGGGAGAGGAAGCCTTGTACTAAGGCTGGCTGGAGCCAGCTGGGGACTTTCCTGAATGTAGGCTTTGATTTAAGTAGGCTTGACTTAATTGATTCCATCAATTAAAAAAAATTCTGAAAAGGACTTTTCTGGGTGGGAATTCCCCAGAGGGCTCCTGTGGGGGTGGCGGGGGCTGATCCGGATTTGGGGCTGCAGAGGCGCAAGTACCTGGCTGAGGTTGTTCTGGAAGTTCAGGAACGCGCGGTCCCCGGCCGCCTGCCGGACCACCTCCAGGCTCAGGGCTTTTTCCTCGTGAATAATCGCCAAGTGGAGAAAACTGCGGAGGGGGGAGGGGAAACAAACATCACAAACGGAGCGACGGGCGTCAGAACCCCCACGCGAGCCCCCCCGAGGCGGGCGGAGGGGCGAGGCGGGCGCGGGGCCGCTGCCGGGTCACGCGCGGGTGTCGCAAGCCGGGGCTTTCGGCGGCCGGGGCTTTCCGCGCCCGCGGGAGCCGCCTCTCCCTGGCGCCCCTCCAGGGACTTTCCGCCCTCCCCGCCGCGCCGCGCCGCGCCGCGGCCCGGCCCGGCCCGGCGCCTCCCCGCCGGCAGCACAGCCTGTCCCGTCCTCAGCCCGCCCCGTCCCCCCGCCGCGGCCGGGGCCGCGACCCCCGGCCCCCCACTTACGTGTCTCCGTCCTCCGTCAGCTGCTGCGCCCAGGCGGGCGGCTCGCGGGGCTGCAGGCGTATGTCCTCCAGCTCCTTCACCAGCTGCCGGTACTCCTCCTCCTTCATGGAGTCCAAGCCGCTGTCGTGGCGGTCGTCGAGCGGGAAGCCGCCCGGGCGCTCCTTCTTCGCTTGCTCGTAGCCCTCCATAACCGGCGGCTCGACGAGGCGGCGGGCGCTGATCATAGCGGCGGGGCTCCGGCTCGCTGCGACTGAGCGGCGGCGGCGGCGGCGCTCCGCATATACACCCGGGCGAGGGGATTTCTGCGGGGGAGGAGCCGCCGAGGACGGGAATTTCCAGCCACTCAAAGCCCGACCGACGGGTCTGGTCCTGCTCGGCGCCGCCGGCGGTGGCAGGAGGGCGGACCGGCGCGGGCCGGCCCCTTCCCGCCCCTCCGCCGCCCCGGGAGAGGAGGGGAGGGGAGAGCCGAGCCGAGCTCGGCCCGGCCCGGGAGGGGACTTGGCGTTTTTCCACGGCAGGGGGGAAGTACTCGCCTCCCCGGCGTCCCCGGCGGTACTTCCCTGCCGCGCCCCGGGCGGCTGCCCCTCGCCGGCTTTCCCGGGGGGCTTTCCCTGCCCTGCCCGGTCCCGGGGCTCCCGGCGCCCCCTCCCCGGCCCCGTCGCAGGCCGTGGGGGTCCTCTTGCGCGCCGCGGGGCTCTTTGCCCCAGGGTCCCCTTGCCCGCTGCAGGGGTCCTCGCACGCTGGGGACCACCCGCCCTTGGTGGGCACTGCTGGCCGTGGTTGCACCCCGCCTCCCCGGGGCCCCGACTTTCCACCAGCTTGCTCTTTGGTAAGAGGGGCTGCGGGCGTCTCGGGCCGGAGGGCCAGGCTGTAAGCACCCAAAGTGGTGGTCGTCACGCTCACAGAAACTTCCCCCCACGCGAGGCGCGGCATAGCGCGACAGCTCTCCACGGCCCTCAGCTGCGCAACGGCAGGTCCCTTTTTGAGGCGGCGTTTTGAGGGCTGCTGAGGGGGGCTCCCCGAGGAGTCGTTGACCGGCGCTCCCTTGACGAGCAGGACCGGGCTTCGTGGCCATCCCAGGGTAGCCAGGTCGTGCTAAAAGTTCAGGGAACACCACCCAGGGCGATGCGGAGGCTGCGACTGCATCGGCACACCGCGCGTCTGCCCTGCTGTTGCTTGGGGTGGGGACCGCTTTTTGGAGAGAGTGTTGCGCAGGACTGGTGTTGCGCTGCCGCAGTACCTGCAAGCGTGCAGGTGCTGCCTCAGCGTTTAGAGGGTTTCGCGGCTCTGCTGTGGAAGTTTTCACTCTGTTTCAGTGCAGTGGGATCGGGAGTGAACAGGAGAATTCTGCACCACTCCTGTACAGCCAGTTCTGGTCCAGGAGTAAACAGGCCTCTTTTGAAAGGTACATGTCCGTAACAGAGCCAACCTTTTTAAGAAGAAATTACATCTTCTGCCATTATTCTTACTTTCTCTGGCCATGCCTAATGATTCTTCTCTGCTCCTTTTTACTGCTGTCATGCCATCCGTGGGTAGTGAAAACTGGATAAATGTAGACTCCCACATGGATAAGAGGCCCTGTCTGCAGGGCTGACAGCGCTGAATTTTTCCCTGGTGAATTTTGGCGTCTACTTCTTAGATGTGGGGGATTCCCATGAAGAATTTTTCTTCTCTTGCAACTATTGCTGGCCTCACTGAGTAACAGTGTCTGCACTTTTTCCCCTTTTGTCATTTTCCCATGGGATGGCATGCTTTTGAACAAGAACTTATGAGAAAATCCAAAGATGAAAGGGGGAGCCAGAGGAGAGGGTGAATGCCTGACTTTCTATGAGCAGATGTTCCTGATTTTCAGCCCAGCTGTGCCATTCCTGAACTTTATTATTCATCACTTGGCCTGGGACAACCCGGTGGTGCTTTTGGGCAGGTTTAGAAAAAAGCCATACAACTCCTTCTTTTATAGGTTAAGGGTTATGAAAGTTTTGTGAGCTTCTTGAAACGGTTTCCTCTTTTTAATGTAAATTGGCAGGGGAAATTTAATTAACAAATGAGTCTCCTCCTACCTGCTTCCCTGCAAAAGAGGGAGAATGGGAGTTGGAAAGCAAGCTCCTGCTCTGCCTAGCAGGGGAATCAAGCCCAGCCAGGACCACGCTGCCTCCGGTCGGAGTTTTGCTAGAACCATGCAGAAATTACACTTCAAAACTTCCCGTCCTCACTGTAGTGGCTGGAAACAGAGTTCAGCAAAGTGAGTTCTTTGCCTCCTTCTGTAAGTGACCTCCAGCTGCTCTCACAGGCAAACGCGGGGCTATTTTTAGCAAGCATTTGCCAGCAGAAACCTCTTTTTGGAGGCACGCGAGGTGCTTTTCTTTTGTGCGCGTTTTAACTCGGCGGTACTGCAGCCAGTTGTAGGTGGCGGAAAGGAGATGGAAAATGTTTTCTGGATGGAAAGTGGCGCTGAGGCCGGCCCACTTCCTGCCCCAGGGAGATGCTGCCACCCCACAGCGGCTCCGCAGCCTGGCCCCAGGTGTCGTGGGGGGGCCCAGACATGGGCCGGCACCCCTGGGTATTAGGCAACCGAAAGCGTGGATTGAGAAGGGATTCGGCCCTAAACCCTGATCCACATGTACCGCAGCAGCCAGCCGCGGATGCGGGGGCAAGTGGAACCCTCATTAACGTTAAAACAAATAAAGCCACTGTCTTCTCTGTAACTCCTCGCAGCTAACAAGGTCGTCGCACAATATTTGCCTAAAGGGACAGCATATAGAAGACGGTATAAAGCAGAGGTTTTGAAACAGTGGTGAAGGTCATTGATGCTGCTTTTGTGCTACTGACATACTGTCCTTTTTTTTGAAAATGAACACATTCTAGCAGTTCTTCTATACAATTTTCTACATGGTCCGCAAGAGGAAAAGAATAGAAAGAAACAAACTCAGCTTTTGGAAATATGTTTTTTTGATAAAGGGTGGACCCTTTCACAACTCTTGGTTTTCTACGTGGCCACTCACGTGGGTGTTGCAGTTCTGGGAGGCTCAGACTTGTCCCCGGGGTACAGAGCAGCCTACCTATCCAGGGACAGGGGTTAGCCCTGCTCAAACAGGAGCAAAACTTTATGAATGCTGCAGTCATCTGTGCCAAACTGACCCCTCTTTGTCTTCTTGTATATTCTGGTTTAATAGCTCTGCTATGTCTGCATTAATTTCACAGGAGTGTTTTTTATGCTCATCAGCCTGAGAGGGTGTTAACGTTCTCTGCATTTTTTTATTTGGGATTATGTTAGCAGTCTCCGCTGCCTGGTCCAGCCGGCACTTCAAGACCAAGGGACTACCTAAAAGTCACTTCAACAGTGTAAAAGGCTGTAACCTCAAGAGGTGGTTTTGCACCTGATACCTAAGGGCTAGATTTTGCAAAAGCCTCCTCCACTCCAGGTGCCCCGAGCACTCAATTGGCAGGGCTGTGGGGCTGCAGGGATGAGATGTTTGTTTTCATTCTACCTGGCAGAAAGCAGCTGGCAGGGCTCCGACAAGCAGCCTTGCGTGCCTGAATACTGAAAAGGGGCAGTAGGGTTTTAATCAGTTTTTAAAGTACATGAAAGATTCTCGTGCCGCTGCCTGCAGCAAACACATTAAACTGTAATTTCCTGATTGCCACACTAATCATGAGAACCGTCTAGTGGCCTAGTGCTGTCGCTGTGGTGCTGTTGATTTACCAGAGTTGGTCCCTCAACTTCATCCTTTTGTGATTGCTGCTGCAGATACCTATTAACTGTTTCCTCCCATTTAATCTCAAGGACTATGGATGGCGCTCAGTAAACGTCCGGGAAATGTAGTTCACAACATTCAGCAGGATCTTGGTCCGGGCTGTTAAAACCAAAAGCAAAGCAAATCGGTAAAGTAAACCTGCTCTCTGCATGTGTATGTGCACGTGCAGATACCCCTTTGGAATAGGACTCCAGTTTATTGCTCCAAAAGTCTATGGACTTTGCTAGTGCGCTGGAAGCCAGGGAACACTTAACGTTGTCATTCTGATAACATTTTGCAATTAAAATCCGCCTATCTCAGGCTCCCATTTACAGCTGCTGTAGAGATAAGAAGCAGGCAGCTCCAAACAATTAGTCCAGTGGTAAACAAGAAAAACGTGTTTCCCTCCTGCTTTCTAATAATGACTGTTGCTAATTTGAAAGCCTTAAAAAAATGGCCAAATGAGAAGAAGGAAGAAGTTAAGCAAAGTCCATTTTTGTCAGCTGGGATGAGGGGTGATGGTGTTACATGTGCCATGTGGCCTGTATCCCTTCCTCCTCAAACTTTTTCATCAGAGGCCATTATGGGACAGTCACATACTCCAAAAAGCGGTGTGGTGGATGCAATAGGAAGCATTTCTCCACCTTATTTGAACTGACATAATAGCCAAGCAAACAGTGCGGGGGGTAATTTTTGGCATGTAAAGCCAAGGTCCAAATTAGGGCATTTAAAATCCTACCCATGTCCCACAGATACAGAAATGGAGTTAACTAGGATATCCTGGCCAGAGTCTAATGGACCTAGATTTCTGGCTGGCTACACTAGTGTCTGTTTTTATTTTTAGACTGCAGCTTATTTTTGGCATCTCTTAAACTGACGTATTGCGTCCCTGGAAAGATCTGCATTTCTCTGCATGAACTGCGGGCTGTTTATATATCAATTGCTTGCATTTCTGGGGATCCTTAGGGATGAGGTGTACTATATCAATTTAAACTGCTTTTATTGTTATGCCTTAAGGGTAAATATAGGTCAAGTCATTTGAAATCGGCTATCACTTGGAAGACAAGTTTTCTCTGGTGCCATTCCCATTTCTCGTGTGGAAGTTTTGTTAAAGCATGTTGCTTGCAAAGCTTTAAGCTGATGCTGGCTGCCTGATGCAGCAAAGCTTGCTGCCACATGCGTTCCGTGTAGGAAAGAAGAGACTTGGGCTGGGGGAAGAAAAGAGAAGCAGAGGCAGGTCTCTTGAGCTTGTTGTACAACTTTCCCTTCAGCGACATGAATAAGGTTGCTCCCCACCAGTACAGCCCCCTCTGTGGTTGCAGACAGAGTGGAAGCACCTGACAGGAAAAATATGAACTGGGAGCACGCTAATAATTAAAAAGGGACTTTCCCCCTGCAGGCAGCTGTGACATTTGGTAATGTTACAGTCTCTACTTCTTCCCAGCAAGTAGGAATCTTGCAAAGGTGGAGAGAACGGCACGGTGGAACCGTACAGAAAACTGACCCGGTGAGAATTCGGGAGGGAGAGCTCTGCCTGGCAGAGGGTGAGCGCGGGCAGCCAACGAGGCCATGCCGAGGAGGGAGCTGCTTTCCCTTCCATTTGGATTACGGATCGAGAAGGTCAAACTGGAGCTGGATACAAATTTCCCTGGGGTATTAGATGATATTTTGAGGAAACTAAAGACCTGAACTGAGTTACGCTGGGCTGTCCGAGCAGGACGCTGCGCACGGGCAGTGAGAACCATCTGTTTCAGCACATAGTTTGCTCTGAGCCTCCTTGTGCTCCTGTGCAACCCTCGTGCTTAAAGCTGGTGGGTGCAAATCATCCTGGATAAACATAAAAAGCCAGTACGCTGCTTCTCCATAAGCAGCGGGAGCCCACCGCCGTAGACAGGCACACAGCAAGCCTTAATTAGAAGCTGAACTGCGTGTGGGCCCAGGGATTTCCCTGGGGACGGATGTGGCAAACACAGGGGCTAGTGCACTGAGTGCTGTAGCTGTGCGCCTGAGCTAGCAGGGGAGCTGCCAGGGGAGGAAGCAGGAAATACTAGACAATACTAAGAGCATAACCCTGACAGAAAAAAAAAAAAAACCCAACAGAAGATGAACTTTGGGCTGGGTGCTTCCTGAAAAAGCCCTGGGACTGCCAGCTGAGGGACTGGCTCGAGGTCGGTCCCTCCTGTGCACACCCTCTTTGGAGGAGGGCAGGCTCTCTGCTCCTTCTCCTGCTGACAGTCCTTCGGAGCCCCGACGCCCAGCAGACCGCATGGCTCTGGGAGGGGTAACCCCGATTTGCCACCCACAAATTGCCTGAGACTGACAACGGGTGTCAGCGGCAGCTGCTGCTGAGGTAGTGGTGCTAAGGGAGGCTTGGCTTTAAATGTTCAGTGCAAAACGCCCATCAGGGTGCTCTGGGGCACTGCTTGGGAGGTTCCTAAGGTTTTAACCTCATTTTTTTCTGGAGTGGTTGTGGGCTGTGCTTGGAGCTGGAGCACTGGCTGTGCCAGCGGGGAGTGTGAGCAGCATTGCCCAGGGCTGGGTGTGCTTCTGGTGCCAGGTACTGGTCCAGCCCATCCTTCCTCCACCTGTACAAATGGCTGTTGATGGGAGCAGGGCTGCAGTAGCGCCTGGGGTAGCTCAGTTATTCTCTGCAGGAGAGCGAGCTGGGAGAAGAGCTCCAGGGGACAGCAAAGAGCTAGGCTGCATTTATGGGGGTGTTAGGTGACCTCTCATTTACAGACTGAGAGAGGCTAAAGGCAGGGGTGTTAAGTGCAGATTCTTCCAAACTCCAAACATCCCATGCTCTGCATGCTCTGGGTATTGCCTGCACTCCCAGGACACAGGTTCTCCAGACCAGGTTATAATAAAATCCTCATTTCCTCACACAGCTCTCGTTCCCTCTTATTCCTATTTATTTTCATGCAGCCAACTGCTTACTCTGAGCACGACCACTCCCGCTCAGGGCAGGTGATGGCTGACAGCAAGTTTGGGGCCACCACGACTTGTGGGAGCCAGGGGACGAGCAGTGCCACCCTGCAGGGCTGTTTCAACTCTGCCGCCCGGGCCAGCGGTCAGAGGGTGGCCTTTCCTGCCCATCCTGCAGTACCCAAGCTGCACATAATAAACGGGAACTGGAAGCAACAGTGCGTCTTTCAGAGGGTGCCGGGGCCAGTGATTCATTGCTGGAGCTGCACTGGGGAGGAAGGGGGAGCAGATGGAGACAGCACGCAGATTTTCCAGCCCAAACAGAGTTTAAATTTATCTCTCTCCAAGCCTGCAGCCGTTCCTGGGATGATTTCCTGCTTAGTGTGTGCCTTTTTGGGCTCTGATTTCTTCACATTTCGTGGGCATTGTTTACTAACTTATGGCTGTGGTGTTTCCCAGACAGAAGTATTTCTCTGGGATAAGCTCGTGCCTTTCTTGGACAGACAGTTTGTGCACAGGCAGTAAATTCAGTTCTTCTGCGAACTCCCTCTCCTGTGTGTGTGCCATGGTGATGTCTTGGAGGGCCTGCGCGCAGCATAGCCCCGAGGGCACGCAGTGCCAGCCTTCCCTAGATGTCTGGGAACCCTGGACAAATAGGGAAAAGGTAATCCTGGAGTTCTTCCCAGACCAAATTTCTGAGCAGGGAAAAAATATAACTTGCTTGGGAAAACCCTGACCTCTGGCAACACAGACTTAGGGCCACGGGTTTGGTTTTATGCTTGAGACAGGAATTTTCATGGAGGCTCTGAAACACGTTTGTGGGAAAGCCAGTGAGGGAAGCGAGATGGGAGGGGGTGATTTTCCCCGGAGCACTGCAGAGAAGCCATATTGGTCCCTCTTTGAAACAAATGTTTGACAGTGACACTATTTAACTCTTCTTCTGCCTGCATCCACAGATTTGAACCCTTTTTTTCAGCTCTGTCCCCTGCCTCCCAAAGCCCAGCATCCCACTATGGCCACCGCAGCTACCTCCTGTATCCTCACCAGCTGGCAGTTCTTTGCCCCTGCAGACCTGGGAGGTAGAAGACATCACAGTCAAAGTATCCTCGTCTCCCAGGAGCCTACAGGAACCTGACCCCTTGCAGGACTCAGCTGGCTGTACCATTAACTTGTGTCTCACCCTCTATGTATATATACAGCAACACCCTGTCCATCACATTGTATTCGTATCATCCCTTCTAAGGAGAGTCCTCACACCCCCACAGTTTCTGCTGTTCCTGTTGTGGTGGTGTCACTCGGTGTGTCTGTCTGTCCCACTGGCACTTCTGTGCTCTGACCTCTGCCCGGGAGAGCCTCCTGGTGCTGCTTGGCAAAGCTGTGTGCCCATGTAGTCTTGCACTTCTTTAAGACATGTGGGATGTGTGTAAGCAATCAGCTAGTGAGTAATGAACAGCAAAAGGGCACCTGTGGATTGTGTGCATGAGATCCCCTTCCCCACCCTTCCTACCGAGCAGCGTCAAGTCCCCATCACCTCAAGGTCTCCCAGGCTGTGTGACCACAGAGGAGGCTGAGCCCTCCTGCGTGGGGCTAAGCGACAGCTCCCAGCTCTCTGGGCCGGGGGTGCAGTCCCCCCTGCTCCCCTGTTGGGGAGACCTGCAGGTCTCTGTGACTCCTTCCATATGTTTGGCTTAGCTGATCTCAAATGACAACATATAGTAGGAGGAAAACCAGGCCAGATCACCCAGTTTCAGGCACAGCATGACTATATGAGACCTAGTCACACTCCTGTATCCCTTAGTACCTTCCCTCAGCTGCCTCATCTAGAGGTCTCTGATAAACATTGGTTTCATGATACCAGTCCTGGGGAGCGCAACAGTGGTCCAGGGAGACCTCGTACCTGGAGGAAGCTGTTGATCACAAGGAAGCAGGCATGGGTACACTCCTGCTGCTGGAGCAGCAGGTACTGCTCCTTTGGGCTATTCGAGAGAGCTCCAGGTGGGAAAACTTTAACATCAGCTCTGAGCTCTCTACATTGGCGTGGTGCTGTGCAGGCAGAACCTTACCTACGTCCCTCTGCATGTGGTGAGGGATGCCTGTGGGCAGATGCCCAGAGCTTGACCACTGCATGAGCCCTCCCACGTAGGCAGGCACTCCTGCGGGGCTGGGGCTCAGCCCCGCTGCCCCACTCCCCCAAACCCAGGCTGAGCCCCTCTGTGGAAGAGGGGGCAGGAGGGCAGCATAAGCGAGGTCTTTGCTCATGGGGGCGAGGGTGGAGTGTGCTTAAGAGGGTGGAGGAGGAAATATCTCAGCTTACGTGGGCTGTTGCACTGCTGCCCTCACAGGTGGCACCCGCTCAAGCGAGTTTGGAAAAACCCCACTTCGGCTCAGTTTAGCTCAGGTTTTTTTAACCCTGTTGGGGTGAGCTGCTGTAAGAAATCATCCCACGTATGATCAAGCACGCGTTGGCAGAGGCAGGAACAGCTCCCAAATGGTTCCTTTCCCAAAGACCATCCAGAGGCACCCAAATGTGCTGTCTTACAGGAAGGATGGAGCCTCTGGGAGGTGGATTGGGCAGATAAAAGCCTGTCCTCGGGAGCCCAGCTGCACACTAGTTTCAGCTGCATCATCAAAGTGAGTCATTCAATAAAAACAATTAGCTGAAGAAATATCACTAAACAGTAATAATTATCCAAATGTCCTAGCATTGACCATTTAGATGACTAAATCCACACAATCAATTGTGTTAGTGAATGCTAATTCAAATCTAATAATGTTCTGGTTTATTTGATTATGTATAAAGAATTCACCTGCAGTGTTATGACAGGATGGGGCTGCGGAGCAGCTGGGTGCTTGGGCACCTGCCTGCCCTGTGGCCTCTGTGCACGTGTTGTCTCCGGGCTGCCAACAGCACACACGGTGTCCACCAGTCAGGCTGGGGAGCAGAAGAAGAGCAGTGCGATGACGTCTAGGGGCCCTTCGACCGGGCAGGCAGCAGCTTTCATGGGCTTCGGAGGGACTTGTGCCTGCACAGAAACGTGGTGTGGCCTCTCAGGAGAGGCTACGTTCTCCTTTCTGCCTCCTTGCCTGAAGGGTCTCATGGGGCTCTGAATCTCCTAAACTGGACGACTGGGCAAAATCACACAAGCACCAGAAATCCACATCATCTGCCTGAGAATAAAGGGGTATGGAGGGAACTCATGCTTAAAAATGACAATTACAGTTTCAGCCAAGAACAAGTCACACTCTTTAACTCATGTTGGAAATGGACCCTCTGGCACAGGCTTTTAGTCTCTCCTCATGTCCTCATCACTGTGGTACCTCGGCTCTGGAGGCACACAGGTCTTCTCTGAAGTGCTTCGTGCTCTGGATGGACTGTGAAACATGGTCCATTTTATTACGTATGGATGTTGTTTTGTTTCATCTGGACACTGGCATCATGCTTGCCACCACAGTACCTGTATATCTAGGAATGATGGATTTTACAGATCCAGTGGGATTCAGGTTGGTGCTGGAATTGCCCTCAGTCTTCCCGCAAAGGTGCAGTGAGCTCCTCCGTCCCCGCTGCCAACAGACCGGCTCATCTTAGCTGATATCTGTGGGTGCTCGGAAGAGATGAATTCAGGAAAGCTTGGGTTTTATCAGTATTTCAAGAAAGGAATCGGCAAAGGTACCAAGAAGGCAGCTTGCCCTGAAAACTGATGTCTGCCGTGGTATTTTCACATCTCTGTAGAAATTGTTTATGTTCAGCTCTCCTCATGCTCTGCAAACGCAGGAAGGAGCGAGCACGTCTGGCGTAGGGACCGGTGACGCACTTTCACAACACAGGGTGCCAGGGAAGGCAAAAACCCGGCGCCTCTGAGGTCAGCGGCCGTCAGGCTGCGCTCACGCCTCTCACGCTGATGCCCCATCCATTGAACCACGTTGTTCCGCTCGGGTGAAAAACAGCGCAGGCATCAACAAGGTGAATTTCTCCCGCTGCCCACTATCTGTTCTCACTATGACATTGCAGGGTTTTCTAAATGGGGCTAAGACGCAGTGAATCACCACGACGTGTTGCAGCAGGACCAGCTCAGTCCCGCTTGCGCTTGACATCTGCAGCAGGTCTGGCAGCGGGGGCAGGAGCTGCCCCACTGAGGTGGGAACATTTGCCATCAGCTGAGGGAGCCTGGCTATGCTGTTGGTAGCACATGGGGGCAGCAGGAGCAGCCCTTGTACTGCAAGGACAGGGCTTCTCTGCCTGTCTGCTAGTATTAACGTTCATTTGCTCTCTGAGGCAGGCTGGGTTTATTTTTTTTTTTAGGTCATTCTGTGTAACATAATCATATTGGAGTAGAATTCTTCTACCTAATCAAATGAAACTTCATGTAGTTAGTTTGTCATTAGCATTTACTAACGAATGTGATTGTGAGGATTTAGTTTCTCACATGGTTAATAGGAAGGCATTTAGATAATTACAGCTGTCTAGTGTCTTTCTACTGCTAATCGCTTTTACTGCCTGGTTCATTTTCAGACCAGCAAGTGAAACTCTGGCACGCATTTGTGCAGAGAAACTGCCCCTGCAGTTACATGTTGCTGTATCCCTGATATGTTGCTTTGTAGGTGTGAAGTCACTTCCCAGCTCCAACCTAAGTTTCATATGAACTTCAGAAAATCACAGCCTTGCTGTGATCCAGCTTTCCCACTTGGCTATGCCATGCCAGCTCATGTAGTCCAGCAGTCTCTCTCTGACACTGGCTAACTGGAGACACCTAGGGAAGAAAAAATATAAGCAGATAAATATGTAATGGCCCTGTTCCTGGGCTTTTCCCTGCTCCTCTGCTTTCAGAGCTTTAGGAGCTTCCCATGCACCTGTGTTTGGCAGCTACTTGTGGGTTTAGCTGCAGTGAATTTACCTAATCCCTTGGTGGGCCTCTCCACATCTTTGGTCTCCACAATATCTTGTGACAATGAGGTTTAATTATGCATGTACCGAAAAGAAAACTCCACCAAAACTTCCTGGTGTTTGTTTTAAAACTACTAGGTGGTATTTTAATTGAGAAAAAGGAATACCTTCTGTTATGTGAAACAAGGAATGAGATTTGTTCTTCACCTTTTTAGGCCACCTGTGATGTGACTGAGCTGTTACCACCCTCTGCTGTCTCCTTTCCAAGCTTCAGCTAGTCCTGCTTCTAACTTGGTTAGTTTTTCCTCATATGAGAGCCTTGCCATACCTGGTCACCTCTTACAGAACCTATTTTTTTCTGGCTATCTCTTTGATACAGGGTGCAAATTGTATTTGAGAAGGATTTATAGAAAGGTAAAATGATGTTTTCTGCTTTTTTGTGTATTTCTTCCTATTCATTCTGATAATTTTTTCTGCTGTTTTGCCCGCCATGGATCCCTGATCTCAAGTATCCACCATGGCTCTGAGATTTGTTTCCTCGTAAAAACAGTTAATTTAAAACCCGTGACATGTATAAATAGCTTCTCCCCCTCAGGTGCTGTGTAGTGCGTTTGTTAATGTGGAATTTAATGCAAAATCTGACTTCTTACTGCTCTGCTGCATCACATTATGAAATATTTCGCACTTCTCAGCTGTAGTTTAATCTTTTCTGAATAATTCTGTGTCAGCTGCAGCCTTTGCTGCTTTGCTTTTCACTCCCTTTACTAGATCACTTATGGATAAGGTAAAGAACTGGGGATTGTTTTCTTCGAAGACAAAAACTGGGGGAGGAAACGTCTATTATAGAAGCTAAGTGTAGTATGTTACAACGCTGATGATAATTCTCATAAACTTTTGTGTCATTGCTCTGTCCTTCGATAGCGATCTTGTTAGTAACAAACACTTCAGTAGCGGTTTGGAAGAGTACTGTCTTTTTAGGAGCTAAATGGGTGAAGGGTTTGCAGCCGGCAGGGGAGACTTCCGTACTGGTAAGATGAAGAGACCGAGGAGGAAGCTGTTTCTGGCAAATAATTAAATTAAAATGAAGATCTGTGCCCACTGGTCTGAGAGAGAGGAGTGCCCGTGTACCCTCAGAAACCTTAGCAGCCCTCCCAGCCGTCGCTCCTCAGTTTAGTAGGGCTTAATTTTAAACGACAATTCTTCTTCTATTTTCTCCTTACTTCCCCCTCGTCCTTTCCCGTTTGCTCCTGTGGCACGTTTGGTGCGGCACCCTCCGCCTCCGCCCGGCTCCCCCCGCCGTGCCGGTGCGGGGGGGAAGGGGAAGGGGAAGGGGAAGGGAAGGAAGAAGGGTGCCGGTGCCGGTGCCGCCAGCCCCCCAGCCCCGGCGCCCCGCCGGGAGGAGCCCGAGCCCCGGCGCCGCCCGGCGGCCGCTGCCCCGGCGCCCCCCCCGCCGCCCGGCGGCAGCCCCCGGGGAGGTGCCGAGGGTGGTGCGGGGTTTCCCTCTAGCGGTGCCCGAGCCCGGCAGAAAACCGAAGCGTCCCCGCCGAGAGGCCGGGGCCGCTTTGCGGGAGCGGCGGGGCTTCAGAGCTCGCAAAACGCGTCTCGCCTTCAGTGACCGACCCACGGGGGCGGCGGGGTGTCTCCCCGCGCGTTGACCGCCACGGTGTGTCCCGAGCCCTCCTCGCACACGTGGAGTCATCGGTCGCTGTCGCGTCCCGGTTCGACAACCGCACCGTTGGGCGCAGCCCGAGTCTGCCGGCGTTGGGCGCGGCCGAAAAGCCCGTTTCGGGGCATCTGGGTCCGGACGAGCTGGGATGCCGAGGCGTCGAGGTTGTTCGCTCACCGGATGCATCTTTGGGGAAGTCCGCGTCAGGCTGTGTGGCTCTCTCGCCCATTTGCTGGTACCTAGTATTGCAAGCGACAGACAGAAACTGAGGAGAATTGGTGAAAATACGCGTACTTTAAATCTCCGGGGAACAAAGTATTAAACGTATCAGAACTGGGGTAAAATACCATGTACGGACAAGAAATTCTTCGCAAACAAGAACCAAAGGTGTTCTCTAGCCACTACGTGAACCTTCTAGTAAGCTCCTTCTCCACAGCTACTTGCAGGGCCTTCAAGCTTCCTAGAGATGTTCTGGGCCAGGGGATTTTCACACCCTTTGAAAACTATCCCACGTCTCAAGGCAGTTGAAAGCCAGTAGCTAAATCCTCCAGCTCCCCTTAGACCTGGTGTAAATGCCACCAACACGTGTATCGCAGAGATCCCTAATGGCAAGAGCTCGGTGCAGTACGGAGCACGCTGCCTTGAGCCCAAAGGTGGGGGGGCCCTGCCTGCAGGGTGTCCTGCCCAAGGACAGGCTGCCCTACGCCCCACCTTCCTGAGCAATTTGGAGTTACTCTGGGCAAGCATCATTACACGCCTGCTCCTCCCTGCCTGTTGACTGTGAATGCTAGAAAGCCCGATGCAGGTGTTTGTAACCTGTCCTGTGCACCATTCACCGCATCAGAGACGTGGGAGGAGCAAGGAGCCGGACCTGCAGACCTCAGCCTCTAGGGCTGTTTGCATTAAATCGTTGCCTTGTGCCATCGTGTCACTGTATTTCGGAGCAAACCTCTCCCCTTGCTCAGCCTGACTGCACAGTCTCTTCTGAGACAAGCAAGACTGCGGGCAGGGCAGGGCTTGAGGGAATGCCACCTCTTGCTGATCCACATTTGACCATCTTGGGACCCTCATGCTGGCAAAGTCACTTAGATTCTCTACTACTGCCCTCGTCCTCGCTTCCTCCGTGTACTTTCCTGCTTGTCGTGGTTTAACCCCAGCTGGCAACTAAGCACCACGCAGCCGCTCCCTCCCTCCCTCCCTCCCCCAGTGGGATGGGGAAGAGAATCAGAGGAGTAAAAGTGAGAAAACCTGTGGGTTGAGATAAAGACAGTTTAATAGGCAAAGCAAAACAAGGAATTAATTCCCTACTTCCCATGGGCAGGCAGGTGTTCAGCCATCTCCAGGAAAGCAGAGCTCCATCACGCGTAACGGTCACTTGGGAAGACAAAGACCATCGCTCCAAACGCCCCCCCTCCCCTTCCTTCTTCTTCCCCCAGCTTTTATTGCTGAGCATGACATCACATGGTCTGGAATACCCCTTGGGTCAGTTGGGGTCAGCTGTCTCAGCTGTGTCCCCTTCCAAATCCTTGTGCACCCCCAGCTTCCTCGCTGGTGGGGTGGGGTGAGGAGCAGAAAAGGCCTTGGCTCTGGGTAAGCACCACTCAGCCAGAACAAAAACATGCCTGTATTATCAATACTGTTTCCAGCACAAATGCAGAACTTAGCCCATACTAGCTACTGTGAAGAAAATTAACTCTACCCCAGTCCAAACCAGCACACTGCTAACCTGCCATCTCCCTCTCTCAGTCCCTTCCTCAGCAGCTGCTAGAAGCCATTGAACAGCTGCACTCATCTCATCAGTGTCTTGCTGCAGCTCCAGCTTTGTAACCCACAAGCTGCACTGACTGCTGAATTGCAAACCCTCCTTTTGATTTTCATGCGTATGTGCCATCTTGAAAATGGCATTTTGCAAGGATTGTCAAAAGCTCTCCCTAGTAAAGCTCCCTAAGTATGGTGCATCCTTCTTCATATCTGTTTTTCCTCTTTCCCTTCAGAAAGACTTCAGATCTGGGGAGACTATGTGGCACACTTCATTGATTTGGGCAGATGAATATGTGAAAAGATTATGTGGGTCTTCTGATGAGAAAAGGAAACATTGGTTTGTTCCCTGACATCTGGCAGGGGAAGCAGGTGATTCTTCTGATTATTGCTCTTAAAATTAAAAAGCTATTATGGGTACTTTAAAATGTTATTAGTGTGTTGAAGTAGTACTGTTGATAGTTAAAATAAATAATATTGATTAATTAGTGTTCATTAATGTTATATCTTTTAAATATTATTGTTATTATATTAAGTCTTGTAGGAACAGCTTTAAAGGTTCTTAATTGGCTTTTACTTAGGCAAAGCACCAGCATCGGGAATGGCAGAGCAATGACAGGCTGACATGCATCCAGCTCTAGGAGGGATGCAAGCGTGGGACTCGGGCAGAACTCAGACACTTCGGTTCAAAGCTGTGACAATGAGAACTGTCTCTCAGCGGCTGTCTGAGCCCAGCCTGAGGTCTGTGAATGCCACACTTTCATGTGGCAAAGGACTTCCACTGCTGAGAGTCCGATGCTTCAGCCCCCATGCAGACTCAAGGTTCTCCAGGATCATCAACCCATTATTCTGCAGAGCCTTGCTGGAGAGGGCTTGGGACACCGGGGGCAGCTGGTGCTTTCTTTGGAAACCACCTTTGCTCTCTTTTTTCACCAGGTCAGTGGTTAATGCACTGGGGACCTGGGTTGCATCCCTTCCTCCCGCTGTGTCTTGGGAGCACCCAGGCCGGTGGGTCTCCCATGCCTCACCTTTGGCGTGGTGCTGCTTCGTGTAGACTCTTCAAAATTTCTTTTGTTGTGGAAAAAAGAGCAACTGGGAAAACATTTAGGAAGAAGAGGTGGTGTCAGCTCCAGTCCCTGCTCACGGCTACCCAGTGGCTATTTCAAGGGAAAGACAAGCTCTTGCTGGAACGTGGCCCACAGCCCTGGACACCCCTCTCCCCAGGTGAGCACTCCCTTTCCTTCATCGTCTTTCACAATCTCCTGAGGATGCTGAATGTTTACAAGAGGTCAAAAGTGAATAGATGGAAAAGCCAACCTATTAAATCTATTAAAAACAAAGCCACCACTCAGAAATTGCCTGAGCCAAAGACTGCTGGCAGTTGCAAGGATATTCAGAGGAAATACCACTTTATGCCTTTCTGTTCCTATACTTTTCCCCGAGCACCTGCTTTTGGTCACCGTAGGAGACAAAATACTAGGCTAGATGGGCTTTCAGCAAGCAAACAGGGTATTTTTATTAAAATATGTTTATAAAATCTAAAATATAAAATTTATATTTATAAAGCTACACAGGCCTTTCCGTGCTGCCTTCTTGGTGGCGTGTTACAAAATCCCAAGTTTTTTGTGAACGAGTCTTTGGCAGTGATTCTAGTTGTATCAGAAAGCAAAAAAATTAACCAGATAATAAAGTAATGAAAGTAGCATCATTAAGGTTGCATTAGAGGGAAGACAACGTCAAAATAAGGGGGCTTGTAATCTTAGGATTGTAACTTGTTGAAAATTCCCAATCTGATGCCCTCCTGTGTGTACTAGGAAATAGACTTACTTCACACAGTAATAGTCTATTTTTAACATCGGGTCCCTCCCTTGCCCAGATCAGAGAGTGGAGGGTGACTAGAGTTGAACGAGGAGGACAGGGTGAAGGAGAGGGCAGCTGGCGGAGTCCTGCCCCCTTCTGCCTGCAGGAGCTGTGGGCAGGGAGAGAAGCTGCTGATGACCACCGAGGATGGCTGCCCAGTGCCGTGAGACCCTGCTCCGGAGAGCCTGCCGGTGCGGGCTGGCTGTCTTGAGTGAAACCACATTTTTCAACAGAGGGCAGAGACAGCTCCTCGTTTCTGGGTGCTAACTGAGGGCACCTGGTGCTCAGTTGTAGAAACGTTTGTCCCCACCACACCTCTGGTCAGCTAAAGCTGTGCATGGCTGACAGCTCCACTTACTATCTAGTTAAATTTCTACTTCACAGCCCAATTCTAAATTTCTTTTTCACAGGAAACAGGATTAACTCACAGTAGATATAAGTACATATTTTGAAGGATGTATCTTTGTTTATAGAGTGTCCATGCAGTCATTTATAGTTAGGTACTTTAATATAAAAATAACACGAGAGCAAGTGTTTTGATGGTGACAGTGCTGATAGCCAAAATACTATCTAATGCTCTACGTGCAAGTACACGTATAGGCCGTTCTTGCAAAATGGGATGTTTTGGTATAACCATTCTGCTGCTGTGATCAGATAATGTATATACAGGTAGCTTGTCACGTTGCCAGCCCGATAAATCTGAGCAGATAGCAACTGATACTAAAGACGGTCTGTCCTCTGACATACAAGCACTGTTTGTGGTGTCTAATGCTGCAAAATTAAGCAACGATGGGTAGTCCCTCTGCCCAGGACCTCTCCAGCCTGGTGGGCAGATTTCCTGGCAGCCTTTGGCACCTGAAAGTGGATTCTGCTCTCTTAACCCCCAAATTTTCACGAGCCAACAAAGGTTCTTTGTTCCTGTCATCTCTCATAATATTTTGAGTTCCTTGTTTGAGTCTGGTAACACTTCCACTTACCTTAATAGTTACCTTCCTGCCTCAAACGTAACATTTTTTTGTTATTTTTCAGGGTAATATTTATCAGCTTTCCCCATCTCCCTCTCTTCTGCCTGGGGAGTCTTCCCTCACCAGTAGCACTGCTGGTCCTTGGGGTGAGGTTTGGGTTCAGGGGTGGGTTATGAGTGCCAAATGTCACTTGTGCCTGTACAGCTTCTTGGTCTGCAGTAAAACTAAGGGGGATTTCCTTTGGGACACCCTGGATGCGGAGCAAAACATGGAGATTAAATGTGGGTTCATCATGCCTAGACTGAGTTGCCTGTGGTCCCAACTGGGCCACAGGGAGACCAAAAAGGCTGTCCAGAAGGTCTGGTTTAGGCTATGGTGAGTTGCCCCTGAAGGCGTCTGTCTCTCCACTGAATGTGGAAGGCATTTAACCAATTGATTTAGATTACACACCTATTTTTTAAGTGGCCTAACATTCGGTGACATGAGGAGGGACATCTGGATCTTATGTTCCTAGAGTCAGTTATTGTCACATGAAAGGTGTTTTTTTTATAAAAAAACCCCAAACAACAAAACCCTAATCGGTTTCATAATCTATTAAAGGATGACTGAGAGCTAAGGAAAAGAGTGTATTTTTTCTAATATGTTGCCGTAGTTGTGCCTTGCCTGAAAAAAACAATCACCACGAAAAAAGACACCTGCAACTTGACCTGAAAATTGCCTCCCAACAGTTAATGAAGATATCGCTTCCCTCTGTGATGAAGTTAAATGTAATTAAAGTTATGTTGCTTTGGAAAACTTCATTGATGGTGTGGTGGGTAGAGGGAGGCAAGACTCCGGAGATGAAACGTGCTGGAAATTAGCATGAGGTGTTATGCACTCACAGCAATCTTTCGCGTGTCCTGGCAGTTTGTCATGAGAGTGTCTGTCGAAGGAGGTGATGCTTTGACTGTGATACGCAGCGTGAAAACATGCGATAAACAGGAAGGCTGGCGCGATGGGGAATTTTCCCGAGTATTGGGTCTATACTTAATGTAAGCAGATTATTAGGAGGGGGGGAAGTGTGTGTCAATAACTATTGGCATCGTTTATCTGTGTGGAAGTATGAGAGAAATTATTTTTAAAGTGAGAAGAGATATTTCTAAAATAAAATCTTCTAAAAGATTATCTGCTCATATTTTGTCCCAACATGTGTCTAGAGGTTACAGTGGAGACTGCAGCAAAGAGAGTGAAGTTTTTCACTCTTTGTTTTTATTGTCCGTTCTTATAATTAAAATCACTGGAAACTGTCATTTAGCAGCAAATTTAAAATAAAAAGAACAAAACTTGCACAAAGTCCCCAAACAAAACAAAAAACCCTAGAGGTGTTGACACATCCTATCATCAGGTTTAGAAGGTAAGTACAAGAAAAACGATTGTTATCAGGTGTGAATTAACATACAGTGAGTTTGCTCGCAACTGAAGAAGGTGACAGATATAACATATGCATTAATAAAACTCCAAATTAAAGGTATGGCTGTCATTAGGGATGGTACTTAGAGAAATGCTATTGATTCCAGAAATTGAATTTAATTTGATGGCTTTTACTGTAATTAACACAAGGGTTTGTACCAGCATAGATCTCTTAACATTATTATCTAAGGTGACAAATTATGAAATTAAATGTTCATTTGAGATGTAATTCAAATTTTCTAAAGGTTTTCTTGAGTCAATGGGTCTCAGTTAATTTCCTTAGAGCTAACAGACCTGATTTTTTTTTTATCCTGCCATTTTTCTGCCAATGAAGGTACTCCTGATTTACATCAATGCTGCAATGAAGGCAACATATACAAAGGAAAAATTCACAGGTTCTGATGAGTTTTTGACAGCCCCTATTGCATATACTTTGCAAGCTTGAAAAGGTATTTCCTTTGTAGCATTAGATTTTAATGGTACTGAATGTAACGTGCACATACAATAACAGTAATTCACTTTCCTTGTGTTCGACCATTTACCTTGTCATATACCTGCTAGATGCAGGGTCTGGTTCTCTTCTCTTTTACACCTGTTTTACCCAGCAGCTGTTTATTTTGATGGAGTTACTCCTGATTTAGGCCTGTGTATATGAATCTGTTATCTGAGAGAGGTAAATTAATGCTTTTAATCAAGACCACTCTTCTGCCTACCCATCAACATCAAAGCCTAGACATGCTATTAGTTATTGAGAAAGGCAGCATAGTGTGAGTAAGCAGCCCTCAGCTATCTCTGGCTCCCCATTACCAGAATTTTAGCACCATTACTTCAAAACCATGAATACTTTTATCCTCACAGTCACTTGGAAAGGCTATATATCCCCATTTTACAGACCAAAGCCACAAAAGGATGCAGAATTTAGGCAGAAATGAGGTACCTACATCCAAATCTAATTCTCAAGACCACTTTGCCTAGCTGCTACCCAAAGTCACCCTACTTTGAAGGTGCCTCTGTTGTGGACACTGAAGTCCCACATACCTGAAGATTTCTTTCTGGCCATGCCTTGAAGGACCTCGGTCTTGCCAGAGCATAGCAGCTGCATGTCTAAGCTTTCCCCTGTCAGAGCCTGTGGCCTCAGCAGGACTTTCCCTACTGGGGGGTGAATCTGCCACCACGTACTCAGAGTGTGCTGAAACCCTCAAGGCAGATTTCACATTTAACACCAGTGGAATCGCTTTCTTTTTTTTCCCTTTGCTTTTCCCAGATACAAAGATCTCTGGCAGCCTTATCACTGGTCTTATATCTGGTAGTTGAATGAATAAGATCAGTCTTGCGGGATGTAGGTGTGATAGCAGCAGACCCTCTGTTTGGGAGGATTCAGATTTGTCTCTGCATGCTTCCAGTTAACTGCCCAAGCCAAGGGTTAAAAAGGAGGACTTCCCAATTTACTGAGATCCACTTATCTCACTGAGGCCTGATGAAGAAGACGCAGTGCACCCTCTCTGTCTCTGCATGCCATCATCTCAGGTGGAACCAGGCCACTGTGCTGAACTTGTTTCCTCAGAGGTGGGATAATAAATACTGGATTTCGTGCTAGATTCCTTGTGGTCTGGGCAAAATATTCCTGCAGGCAGCCCTACTATGAGGTACTAGGCAGAACAACTGTTGGATGAAGAGGTATGAGCCATTCCTGGAGCAGAGACTGGAACAGATGGCTAGGTTTTCCTGGTTGTCTTAGCCACTGAGCAACAGAGTTGATCTCCCCCTTCCCCCTTCTCTGTGAGTATTTAAATAACTCGAGAACAGTGACCTCATCTCTACAGAAGGAGTGGAGAGTGCCCCAAGCTAAGGAAGGCTGGAAATTAAGATGTAGCAGCCTCAGCATTGCCCACTGGCCACCTTACGTGTTTCCCTGCTCCCTGTGATGGCAGCTGTGAACGTCGCTGCGCGTTGTCCTCAGCTCTCCGGGAGGTGCTGGGCGCTCGGGCGCGGGCTGTGCTACCTGCCAGGGGAAACTGACACTGCGGGCTGGGTGATGAGCAGTAAACCGGCACGGCGGCGGCAAGCTCCTCTCCGGGGTGCGGTGGGATTAACGACCGGATTGAAATGGCACTGAGGCACTTAGAGACGAGACATCCAGCGGGATGGCGGGCCCGCCCGTCGGGGCCTGCCCCGCTCCCCAGACCCCCGATTAACGGAGGGGAAATAACAAGAGCGGTGGGGCCTGGTCGGGGCGGCGAGGGGAAACCGGAGGGAGCGCGGCGGGGCCGCGGCCGGCAGCGTGGCCGGGCCCGAGGGCGTGGCCGGGCCCGAGGGCGTGGCCGGGCCCGAGGGCGTGGCCGGGCCCGAGGGCGTGGCCGGGCCCGAGGGCGTGGCCGGGCCCGGGGCGCGGCGGCAGCCCGGGCAGCGCTCGGCGGAGCTGTCCCGCCCCGCGGTGCTGAAACGGCTCGTAGTGACAGCGCCGCCGAGGCGGCTAATCCCGGCCCGGCCCCGGCCCTCATCACGGCCGCTCTCCAGCAGAGACCAGCGAGTACTGGGGACGTGAAGAGCAAGGGCCAATTAATTGTTTAAAATACACGGTCCCACGTGCAGACTGCAGTCCCTCTTTATTTGTCGGCTGATTATAGCTGTAATTGCTTTGCTATTTATCCGCGGAGCAGCTTCCCCCGTATTGAGGATAATGGCATTAGGAGGCCTTGTGAAGAATACTAATTACTTAAACCCAGAACCTGAAATTTCAGGTCTTAAAGGCAAATGGAGGAATTAATTAAAAAAGGAGATTGGAGCCAGGGTAGGCGGTTAAATGCACAGAGACAATACACGTGCTAGGCTGCTGACCTGAACAATGTTCCTTTCCAATGGCAACGGCAGAAGAGAAAATGGGGGAACAAATTGATATGCAATTCAGCTATAGATTTATTTTAAGGAGACAGTTAGAAAAGTGCACCTCTATCAAAGCAAACATCGTGCTCCAACACTGTTGTAATGTGAATTGATGAAAAATTAGTAATAGTTACTCTCCAAAAAGAAAGAATTCTTTAAGCTTAAAAACTAAAAGATGAACTCTAATTTTACTTCTGCACGTGTAATTTGTCAGAGAAGTAATGAATAAAATTATAATTAATAATAATAAAGATAATAACAAGTTCCTATTAATGCCTATAAATACCTCTTCGTTAATCACATAATGACTAATAAAAACATTCAGAAAGTAGTTAAGAGAGATTTTTTTAAAAACCAAATGACTAAGAAATATAATCCTACTGTACCTCAGTAATTGTTAAAGGAAGGACCCATTATCTTAATTATGTTTATGGAGCAAACATTATTTCAATGTGATAAAAGATGACATGACACTAAAGGTAAAGCTACAGCAGATGTTACATGAGTAACAAGCCAATATGCCCACATTCTGGTAATTTCTTCCCCCCCTCCCCCCGATATGTTCTCATTAATCTGTGATTAATAAGATTTGAGTATAGTAAATGATGTTGATCTATTGTCTGTCTTTGTCCCACACCATAGAGAGAGCAATTTGTCAGCTCAGATTTTGTGTGACTACTTAATAGCAAAGACGGGGAGAGAAAAGACGCTAATCTTCTAATTGGCATCTATAGAGAAAGGTCTAAGAACACTGCCTGCCTGGAAATAGCTTGTGTGCAATTCCTATGCCTGCAAGGCTGAGGTGGACAGACAGCCGTACAACCCTGGGTGCCCGTGGAAAAGGAACTGTATGTATCTATCACACAATCACCTGCTGTCCAAAGGGAGACTGGAGAGCAAGGCGTGCCATAGAACAAGGTGCAATTGCTAACTCTTCAAAGTCTGTTATGTTTCAGCCTGTTACATGTCAAGGGAGTACTTCTTGACTGGCGTGACTTTAACAAAGACAGAAACCTTCCTCCTTCCCAGAGCAGGAAGAAGAACAAGGCAGGGGAGGAACAGGGGGCAGTGATGGAGACCAGAACAGACCTCTCACTGGGAAAATCGGAATCAATGGAGGGAACATAAAGTGCCCAAACACCTTTCCAGAGATGTCAGGTGAACAATGGCTTCATGCTAAGATGATGCCACTTAAAATTCAACTGACCTCCTTAGGTGCTAAGATTACCTAATAAAATGATTGACTATCCCATAGGACAAAATACAAATAATTTCGCAATTAAGCCACTAGTCCCAATTCAGCAAAGCATGTAAGCCGCTGCTTAGAACTAGGCATGAGGACAAGTGCTTTGCCTTTCCCCCATCCCCGGGTGTCTATTTGATGTCCTCCAAAAGGTCAGAATCAAGATTTGGTTTTGGGGTGCAGTTGAGGAATGGATCCCTCTGGCACATCTACATCTCAGCAAAATGCAGGTTTGTTTTGTGCAATGATTTCTTGAGTGGTGAATGTAGCTCAAGAGTTCCTCATTCAGTTTAACCACCAGAGCCATTCTGACAATACAACTATTTAAGGCAATGCAGTAACTCTCTAAAAATACTACTTTTTTTTGAGGACTTATGTCAGTTTTTTACTGGTGCAATTTAGGGCACTTTTCTGTGTGTAGTTTTATCAATCCAATGGGTGGAACCAGTAAATTGCATCGAAGAAGGGTGTGGCTGGTTAAACCAGCTTTGCCACTTGGAAGTTGTGCTGGGGGCCTGAGCATAAAGTTGTTTCTACCTATGTAACTCTTGAGTGGATATAACATAGAAAATCTCTACTGTCTCTGGTTTAATGCTAATGCATGTGAGCAGGATTTAATGGAAACTGATGAAGTATAAATATTGGATAAAGAGATGTTTCACTAGAGGAAGAATAAAACCACAGACACAATTGAATCTGATTTAAAATGGAGAAGAGTGTAAGGAAAGGAGTTAATAGTGCGGAGGTTAAAAAAATGGCTCTCAGTAGTGTATATTTAAGTTTAAAATATTTACTGCCACATTTCACAGACAATCACATTGCTGTTTGAAGCCACCAGAATCCACTGCTCAGGTGTATGAACCAGCACTTCGGCATGTACAACAGCCGTTGTGGTGGCTGGGCTCCGCAGCGAAAAAGCTGTCGGGATTTGGAGAGCAGATGTGAGTCTAGGCAGGGACAAAGCAAATGGGGAAGTAGGGCAAATTGTCCCATCTTGTATATGGATTTACAAAAATAGAGCATTTCCCTGCTGCTTGGTGATGTTACTTGCGGGCACGCTGAGCACAATTATCACCAAGCACAGAGCCTAGCCCTTTTTCTGCCTTTGGCGGGGGGTAAGCACTGACATGTGTCCCCATTTCAGGCACGGCAGAGAGAATGCATCCAAACTGTCCCCGTGGAAACACCCAAAACTTTCCCAGTGGAAAGAGCTCCCTAAACAGAGATGCTGGAGCTGTCCTGGATCTATTAATCCCACAATGGGGAGTGCAGTGCCAAAACCCTTGCCTAAACTGGGACCATGTGAATGAGCTGAAGTGTAGTAGTACATCCATGTTGGCATGCCTCTGTGCTCTAGCTTGTCTGTCTTTCAGAGAAAAGAAAATGTCCATCTTGCTTCTGAAAGTGAGCTCGTGCAGCACAATGCCAGGCTGTCAGGCAATGTAGGTTCGTGGTCTGAAGCTTGGAGCTCTGGTCTGATGAACTCTAATGGCACACTTGCTCTTCTGGACTGCTGTGGTAAAGCAAGGAAGGATTTCATCATCCAAAACTAGAAGGTCTTGGGGCATGCCCAGGACCAGGGTATGGCAGCTTTGGAAAATTGCAGGGTATCCTGGACCATCTGGTTGCCTCCACCACCTTCCTCAATTACCTTCGTAGAGGAGAGAGGGGATCTGCAGCCTGGGTGGACTGTACTTGACCAGCCTGTTAACATGGAAGTTTTCTAGATTTCCCTGTAGTGGTCAGTGGGAGAAGAGGGGAAGAACACACACCCCTTAACTCCAGCCCTCTGCCACCATTTGAAGGTTTTCTTGGTGTCAGGATGTAGTGCCACAGAGAAAAAGCCCTCCAGGACTGCACACATCTGTCTCTAGGCAGGCACTGTGCAAGGGCAGGGGAACCACAGGTAGCCAAAACAATAACCAGTAGTCATACATTCCTTTTTAGAGGTTAGGATGCTTTATCCTGTCCAAGACACAATGAAAAATGTTCCAGCTCACGGGGAGTTTCAGTCTAAATGCATACACTTAAGGTAAGCTCAAATCTCATGTAATACTTCTGCACAAATATACATTGTGGCCAAGTTCAAATACTGAAAATTCTAGTTATTTTTTAAAAATGAGGTTACTTTTTATTTTTAAAATGCTCAGAGCTGCGAGAATGGGAAGGTTTGTTACTCCTGTAAGCAAGTAAGTAAGCAAAATGTCCCCAAATGCTTGCTCTGAGTAGAGCAGGAGGTGCTGGGAGGCTGCAGGTGGCTGTCTGTGATCTGGACTTCATCTGACAAAGTCCTCTGCATCAGGACGTGAATTTATTGCATCTGTCCATCAACACAGCTCATTACATGGAACTTGAACTTAAGCTGTCACATATTTTCCAATAGATTAATCTCTATCTAGCATGTGAAGTTGTTGCGAGCGCTATTTGTTATTTGATATTTCATGCTCTCAGCCTGTTCAAAAAGCTGCTGAGTTAAGGAAGATCAAAATGCAGAGTGACATTTCTCTTTAAAAAGCCATTATTACAGAAAGACTGCAGGACTGTTAAAATGTGAGAATACAGTGATAGTAGCGAGTGTTATAAAACTGTTATTTTAAAACATGACCTGCTTTCTGCCTGTCCCTTAATATCACTGTGCTTAGAGGGGGAAGGAGGCTGTATTTGAAGCAGTTATCTCCTAGGCAGGCAATAGCATCTGGTGATATTAAAATGTCATCAGATGAAAATATATGCAACAGCATCAACCTCATTTGAATATGAAATGCAACGACAATCCAAGGCAGACAACTGCTTGTTTAGAGTGATATCTGAATCCAAAGGCTGGATCATCAATAATAGATTAAGGTTTTTTTGCTTGTTGTAAATTAGAGGTTGGATGGGTATTGTCATTTTGTTTTTTAATTATTTATCACATTAGCAAGGCTGGCTGTTACAAAACACCAGGCAGAGTAAAAATGTAAAATACGAAGTGAGAAGAATTAATTTTAAAATCTGACACTAGAATAAAGCTTCAAACCTCTGTATCAACTACACTGAAAATTAGATAGCAACATTCTGGTAGTTCTGTCAGTCAAATACAGAAGCAATTGTTAAGTGTTGATAGGCAGTGGATAGAAGGTGTAATCCACTGGGAAGGTTTTGATCCAAAATGAAACAGTTTTCTACCCCCGCTAGTCAGGCAGAAATCTAATTACTCTCTTTTGATCTCTATGGAGAGGTAAACCAAAGAGTTATAGGTTATGGACAGTTTTATTGATTTTTATCTCAGAAATCAACAAGTGCAGGCTTTACACTTTACACATACTTGCTTAGCTGGTGTTAGGATCAAATATTTCAAACTGGCTTTCCCTGCTACCAAGTCAATAAGCATTTTAGTTGTTTTGTTCAAGTTGTACTGTTGATGTTAATATTACAGAACTTTTTTGCACTCAGAAGCTTTGGGGAAAAAGATAGCCAGGTTTATACTAGGGTGTTTTAAAGCAGAAGTCTAAACATGTGTTTTTCCATCTACTTGTTTTTTTCTTGCAAGACTGCATTGTTATATTATGGCTATAACTGGACAAGCATCTGTATTTTTAGCTCTGTGTGTGAGAAAAGGATCTGCATTGTAAAGGCAGCAGAGCCAGAGTCTGCTCAGTTTCTGGAGGTTTAGCATCCTTTCCGTTGACAAGGTAGAGAAGGATAACTGCGATGGAGCTGGTAACGACACCTGAAACTATTTCTGGAGTGCTCCCAAGATGTTTCTAAGGTAGTCCTGGAGTGCAAGGGCGGAGAAGGCTTTCTGTTTCTGGAGGTTGCAGTGTACCTTTGAGATAAACCAGACGCAAACTTCACCGCTCGTATTCTAGCACTGAAACATACCTTGGTCCTTTGTCCTTCCTCTGTGGGTGCAGACATTTCCACAAATACCTGCTCTCATCAACTGTAGTTTACAGAAATATTTAATCTCAGAAAACCCCCAACCTTTCTTCTCCAAGCTACTTACCATAAATCCTATGTAATTTTTCAGGGTGAGTTCAGACATGGGCCAAAATGATCAATGGAGAGGCAAGTCCTTGTTTTTCATGCAGACCCTCTATAGGCATTTTTGGTTAAGTTTAAATATATGGGAAAGATTTCACTGCTAGTCTTACCTAAGACCTTGGCATGCAATCATGTCCCCAATTCAGCAAACAGGAGTTGTGCCGTCAAGATTTCATGCCTGCTTTTTAGAGGTATAATTATTTGGAGTCTATTGTTGCTAATTACACATTTTCGTGCAATCTAATTGGTCTTCAAGAATGTGCATCAAGTCAGGGTCTGCTTGTTCATGCACACAAAAAAACCAGTCACTCACATTTAACTCCGCTGTCAGAGCCACAGGCACAGACACGGAGCCCGGGATGAGTGTAGCTTCAAGATTATTTTGATAGCTTCTCTTCTTCGTGTCCTGGGAGATAAGGCTGTTTCTCCCACAGCTGCACTTTTTCTTGAATGACTGACAACCCCTTTAGAGGAGATCAACCTCTTTTTGCGCCCTTTCACTCACTCGGAGGTTATCAGCTAAAACTGCACTCAGCATTCAATCACATCTTTCCCCTGTGGCCGTAACTCCTGTTAACACAATTAACCTTCTGATGGGAACATAAAATGAATCTAGGGAGGGAAAAAGAGCAGAAATACATTCCCATGTTAAGGATTAAATGGCCATAGTGCTTATAGCAGTGTTTTTTTACCTCTTTCTCTTCCACAACATTGTGTATAAGGGGCTATTAGCAGGAAGTTACCTGTCACAAAATTCTTCCTAGCAATCCCAGCAGCTCTTATTTTATAGGCAATTTTTTTACTTTAAGGTTGATGGAAAGTATTATGGGGCATAAAACTGGATCACCAATCAAATGAAAATTTCTCTTTGTTTGTGTTTTGGTTTGCTGACCCTCCCTCCAAAAAAAATCTAAATCTGAAAGATACTGATAGACAGCCAATATTTCCCTTTTTTGGGGGGGGACGGGGAGATGATGGGGACAAATAATATCTGTCTTCTTTTGGGTTGCTTTTTCTACGACAGTGTTTTGAAATGATAAGCAGAATCATTGTACGTTCATCTTTGTTTTCATTTACTGGCTGTGTTTCTGTCCTGAGCTCCGTATATCTCTGCATGTGTCCCCCCAGCTATGCTCTAGCATGTATCTACTCTAAGTGTGTTTTAGCCACAGTATTTTTGAGGTGTCTAAGTACACCCCCAACCCTCCTGAAGCTGGAACATGAGTAGTCATTCAATTTTTCCCTTTTTATCCCCCTTGCTGCTCCATGGGTGGCTTGTTGTCCTGAAGAGCCAGAGGGCTGGGGTGGGCGCCAGCCGTGCCCCCTTGGGCACCACGCACAGGCTGCAGCCTGTGCCACCAAGGGTGCTGTGCAGGTCTGGTGCTGAATAAACCTCTGGTCTGGCTCTGGCTCTCACTCTGGTTAAACTGAGTAAGCTAACGCTCTGTCCCGTTTTCCTCTACAAAAATATCCGTGGAGGATTTTCCCTCAATTTTAAGCGCACCAAAGTCCCTGAGCGAAGAACTAGGCATGTGTTTGAGCTGCTGAGGTAAAGCACTGGGAGGACAACCCCTTGGGTCCACTGACTCCCAGCAGTGAGGCTGAAGGTGGGACAGGGTTGGCAGGCACTTGTTCTCTGACCGACTGAGTCTCTACCCGCTCGGTGGTCAGGAGAAGGGCTTGGAGACACCGGGCCTCTGCCTTCCTCAGGTCTTGCCTATTCTGAAGTGTTGTCCAGCAGCAGGTACTTGGCCCGTGCATGGTTTCAGTACTCCAGGTGTTTGCAGGACTCTGGGGTGAAACTTGTAACTGGACAAGGGATGGAAAATAAATATCACTTTTCTAGCATAGGCGTGTCCCCAGGCACAGATGGTCGTTCAACTGAGGCAGCAGTTAAGTGAGATGAGGCCATTTTGTGTTTTCCTGTAAGATTACAATAATGCTGATTTTGACTCTACCCCATTTACCAGGTTTGCATAAAATCGGTAAGCATCCAAGTCTAGCTGCTAACGGTGTGCCTGCACTCTTCCTTTGCTGGTTGAATTAGTTTTATGCAATGCCTCTGGTGACAGATTTAGGGAACTTGGATCATTGTAGCATCAGGTATTTAGCATGCAAGTGCCAAATTTGTATTTTCAGCATCCTTCACAGAAGTAGAGCTAATAGCTTAAATAGTTACTGAAGCAGGCAGGGAAAGAAAACAAGCCACTTTGTAATATCTGTAATTCTTACAGGTTTTTGTATGCTGTGCTGTAAGGAATAGGATTATAATGCACATTGTAAAAACAAATGGAGAAGGCAGAATAATTACATTTTTGGGACAGACTTTAATAATGTCCACTCTGATTTGCACATTGTTACATTTCCAAGTTTCTTCCTCACTTTCTTATTACAGCCCTGCTCTCCCAAGTAGGGGGCTAGGGGGTGATCTGCATGTGTGTGGACTTTCCAGTGTTGCTGCCATAGATTTGGAAAAGTGTCGTGAGGTTAAAACTTACGTTGAAAACCCCACAGTTAATAATGCTGGAATGTGTCCCTGGCAAAAAAAAAGAAAGTCTTTGCAGCTAGACACAAGTGCCTTGTGCTGCTGAAGAAGTGCCAAGGGAGCTCTGTGAATCTGGCAGTTTGCAGATGAAGCAGCTATTGGGCTTGTAAGAGAAGAATGAGGAAACACAGTTGATGGGAAAAGGAAGATGCAAGAACATCAACTGTCAACCAGAGGTTGGGCTAATTTTCATTGTAGGTTTCTTTTCTCTATTTCATACCTCTTTTGTCTTCTCTTTTCAGTTCAGATCTGTTGGTTGGTTGCCTATCCTTGTCCTGAGAATTGATTGTTGCATCCATGGGAGATTGCTGGCACAAAGAAAACACTTACAGTAATTAAAGTGAGGAAAGCTGATGTCAGGCTTGCTTCTCCCTTTCAAAGGAACTAAGAACTTCACCAGAAAACGGTTTTGTTTCAAAGCAAACTTCATTCCAGTGGATGCAATATCCATACTGACACAAATATGGCTTACTGTAGCTCTGTAGCAATGAAGGACAACTGTGGAGCTCCACAGTAGTGATCACCCTTAAGGTAAGGGTACAACAGAAGAATTCATATAAAAAGGCCAATAAAGGATGAGGCAAAGTTAAATAAGTTTGTGTCCCTGGCTCACACCAGTATCCCTTGGCTTGCTTTTCACAAGAGATACCAGTCAGCCGTTGCCCTTCCCCATGCAACTGCCTCCAACTCAAGCATCCTCTTATGTGTTCCCGCTGCGGTATCTTTAGAGGACACAAAATCTGCATGCGTTTGGCAGCGTCGCAGGGAAGTAGCCACGAGGAGATGCGGTGTGTATTGGGGCAAGGGTCGCACCCACGACATGGTGCAGAAGTGCTTTCTGCTGACCTGAGCCAGCTGTGAAGCTCATAACCCAGCGTGCTGGTGGGCTGAGGGCAATGTTGGTAATTCAGGTTTTCCTGCTGGGGCGAGAGACATGGGTATAAACTGAATGGCGGTAAAAATGTGAATTCAGGACATACTAAGCAGCTCTTATCCTCCTGAAAGACATGTGTGCTGGGGTGTTATGTAAATCCTGGAAGGCTACAGCTCTCAGCATATCCCATTGTTGAAAGGGATTAAGCCTCTGCAAGCGCTGGGTGCACAGGCATTACGGCTCAGCATCCAGAGGGGGATGCACCCGGGGTGACTTATGGTGTTTAAGGGCTTTATGCCTTCACTCAACACCTACAGCTGTTAGGATTTCTTTTGCTTGGTTTCTGGAGATGGCAGGACATATACTGTTAGTTTTGCCAGGTCCCATTGAGATGCAGAGTATCATGGACTCTCTTTTCCTGGTTCCACACACAGATGTGCTACTGAAAAACAGTATTTGAGAGATGGCACTGTGTCTTTTCTGCTAAACCAGGTCACCTTTACACAGAGCAGCTACCACATATGTCCTCCTTCAGTGCCCGAGACCCACAGCTGTACCAGGTGGATCACCAATCTTCTCCCAGAAGAGCCTTGCTATATTTTTCAGTCCATGGCACCTCCGATTACTTCTTCATGTAAAAGCTCAGTGTTGCCGTCCAGCCCCTGGGAATTACAGCATCTGAGCTGGCTCTGCAGTACCGGGGTGATGTGGTTATTAATCCTTCTGATAGGGCTGGAGCAGTCACTGTCTGGTGGAAGGGCCTGTGTGTTACTACATAATACATCAAACCTCCAGTGCGGCAGCTTCTTCCAAAGAGCAGATAAATTTTCCACCGCCCTGTGTGCCTCTGTGCAGGGCTCTGCCATCCTGTGTACCGGGGATCTACTCACCAGCATCGGGGGACTCAACCAAGAGCGGGCCAGGTTAGGTTTGATTATTCCGAAAAATGTGACCTGCTTAAGATGCCACTTAACACAACTGGGGTTTTTGTAAAGGAGTCTTCTCACACAGTTCTTGGAGAAAAGTAAAAGGGGCTTAACTGGGAAATAAACTGAAACAATTCTGTAATATAAATTATTCACTCTTCCTCATCTTTTTCTGGTGAAGGTGCTGGGACAATCTCCTGCACCAGTGACTGTGGGAAAGCCATACCTCCACCCCGTCTTTTTATTTTATTTTTTTTTTCACTTGAGATGTACTCCTTTTGTTACAACTCCAGAGGATAACTGAGGCTGTATGGGTCTAGGCTGTCCACTGCTGGTTTACACTCTGCATTATCTGGTTTTGCTTATCTGAAGCTGAAGCTCAGAAAACAAAAAAAGAAAACATGGGACGATGCTAACAAGGTTGGATCTGCTGTTTCAAAACATCTGCTATTCTCCATTTTTCTGGGCTTGTGCTTCCTACCCCTTTCCTTCCAGTAGGCATCTCGATGAAACAGAAGTAAAATCCATTGGTCTGCATTTCAGAAAGTAGTCTTTAAACTTCCAAACACGGTAGATATTTTCACCTGTATTTTCCACGCACAAAAACTGGATGTGGAACAATATCAGAGCAAAATTGGCTACAGCAATTTACAGTTCTTCTGCTTTTTCAATTATCCATTTTTCCCCTTATTGAGATCTTATTCATTTTCATTTACTTCTGCAAAATCTTTTTTCCTGCTCGCAGTACCATTATGCCTTCCCCCACTATTTCTTTGAAATTAAGTGCTTGGTTCTTTATCTTTTCATCATTAATTACCAATGTCTTTTTGACCTCTGCTTTGTAAGCTACCATGTCATATTTCTATTTCCTCTCTTTTAGACTTGGTTTAGATATTTTTTTTCTTTAACGACCTGCTCTGAATAGCTTTGTTCTTGTTTTTCAGTCAGTTCCCAGAATGGCCACACAGCTGAACCTTTGCCCTCCTCTCTTGTTTTTCATCTTGTCTCTATTATATCAATGGCCTAGTTAAAAACGTATTTTACAGCTCCCTGTGGGCAAGCCGCTCTCCGTTTTTATAATTATGCTGATTATAATCTATATAGGTATCTCAATAACCTTTTGCTATGATTGGGGGCCAGTTAGCACCTCTCTTTTGAGGGCCAGATGGAGTTGGGTGTGAACAGAAGTGGGTGCCACTGTAGGACTTGGAGTTTGGTTTGGGAGATGGGAGTAACATGAACAGAAGCCACTCTATGAATGTTGGACTAGTGAAATGCTAGTTTAAAGGGCTGAGGACTTTTTCCTGTGGAAAGATTGTGAAATTTTTTTTGGCAAGCTCTTCAGTGAGATGGGTGACACTCTGGTAGTTCAGGAAGATTCAAACCTGTCCTTAGGTATCCAAATTATTTCTTGGGCTGGTTCCACATATATCATTTCACTATGCCTTAGAGTGGCATTTTCATTTGCTTCTTTCTTCATAATCATTCCCAAAGTTTTTTATTTTGTAATTGAAAAAAATCAAATAGTTCGTAAATTATTTTCCTGTCTTTGCCAAATCTCCCATTAGCGTCAGCAGAGTCTCATTTAGCAAGCGAGGTTAGACTCTACCATCGCCTTTAAGTATTCCTTTCTCGGGGAGGGATGGCTAGGAAGGAAGGCCAGCTGGTTTCTTCAAAACCGTGAGAGTGGCTGGGCCTTCTCACTAAAATATATTTTGTAAATGTGTAAAGGGAGACATGATAAATGCAGGCATTTGCTGTCATTTTGTTCTTTTAAATAAATAACTGAGTATAATGAGTCTCAGCCACAGAATGAACATAATGAACCTCCAAAAAAGATGCTGTCTGAGAGTAATATTTACCACTGAGGAAGGGATTGTTACAGAAACAAAAATTGTTTAGACGTTAGTGGGTGAGATAAGAATCTATTAAAGGAATTAAAAGCGAAGATGATTCATCACACATTTCTGCCTATTTGTAAGAGACACATGAAAGGCAGGGATTTCAAAACATTTGTATTAGAAAAACATCAATAACAAAGCCCCCTTATTTAATTTTTCAGTCTCTCGGGCTTCAAAAGAAGATGTGACTTTTCCACATTTGCCTTGAAAAACACACAGCACTGGAAACTAGCAAAGGCGCAGTTTGCTTTGCTGCATTTCCTTTTTAGATTGGTCACCTATACATTATATTTACACCATTTTCTTTGGTGCAAAAATCTAAGAACTGTTTTCATTGCATTGAGAGTCAGATTTCTGATACGTTTGAAAGGGGTGAAGTGTTTCTCCCAACGCTGCTGCTGAGGCTGCTGCGGCACGCCGAGGAAAATCTGCCTCACCTCCTGCTCGGCCCTCGCTCCTGCCTCCGCTCCCCTTCTCCAGTCCACCTACTGCCCTCCCTGCTAAGAAAATCGCTCTGTAACAGAGATCAAGGGAGTCAATCAACTGTCTGTGTTTTGCTTGCCCCTGTCATTGGTAGGAGACCGTTGCAATGGGTTGGTGTAAAGATTTAGGTTTGGCAGGGCCATACTTCTATGAGGTTACGTGGGTACTGGAGCAAGGTCTCACAGCACAACTACGGTAGAAAATTTGTCTTAAAGTGTTTTTCATAGCAGAATATCGATAATATAATAAGAGAATATAATAAGACTGGATTTTTATGGGTATGTTTGCTATGGGGGATAATAGACAACACAGCAACAAAAGCAAGAAATAGAGAAAGAAGTGAAACCAAAAGAGAACGTGTAAATAAACAAGCAAGCTGTTAGCCAGCGTTGTGACCGTGTGAGCTGTTGGAAGAAAACAGGAGTTACAGTTTAGCAAATCCCAATTCCTTTTGTTGTACGGCCCAAGTTTTGCCGAACAATATTCTGCTAGATGTCTCCTATAAGTTGAAAATCTATTAAACAGCCTTTGAAAATGAACTGGCTTGTACCAGCTCCTGCTAATTTGGATGGGGCGGGGGGTGTGTCAGTAAAATCCTGACGTGGTGGAAAGCGGCAATAATTTCCCCAGCATGGGAGTGGTATTTCAAGGACCAAACACACTTTTAAGGCTGAGCAGCAGTAAGGAAAGGCTGAGCCGGGGAGGAGAGGGAAAAGCTTGATTTGGCTGTTTCCCCCGGGGGAGCCAGAGCTGCCTGCCTGAGCATCACCGGGAAAAGCTGGAACGCCGCTCAACTGCTGCAGCTCCGCTGCCTTCCTCTGCCTCTGACTCAGCACAGCACACTGCTACAGACGTAGCATTAGGTCTAGCCCTACAGCTCGCTGGCTTTGAGGAAACCTGCGGCGCGTTCGGGAAAATGAAGCTGTGCTGAGTTCAGGGCCGCAGGGTCAGCGTCAAACTCCTGCCAGGCTTCTCCAGTCTGCCCACTGGGGTTCCTGGCCCCGTGCTCACTCCCTGAGGATGAGAAAGGTATTTAAGGGGGGAGGAGAGGGGACGGAAGGGGCAAGGAGGCCCTGCGATCTCACATGGTCCTCTGAAAGGGGCTCTTGGCTCTAGGAAGCTGGGTAGAAGGTTAAGGGAGCTACATCTGCGTGTGGAGGTGCCCTCCCCATTCCCCAAAACACCACGATCCCCTGCACGGGCTGGGTACAGCAGGCACTGAAACCTACTTTCTGAAGCGCAACTTTATGAAAAAAAGGAAGAAGAAAATCCCCATTCTGAGAATTAAGAAAAACTTTATCAGACTTGTTTATTTTAATGGCAATTTTTCTCTTTACCCCACACCATTTAAAAATGCCAAACTGCATATTTGCTCCCACTTAAAAGTGCGACGAGCCTTGTAAACATAAATTGGGCACATTTCAATGCAAGAGCCGACCATTTTGCAGATTCATAACTGTCCAAAGAAAAAAATGCCTTTATGCTAAGAAATACCACACAGCTATAGGAGTCACCGCCTTGCTTGCTACAATGCTCAATGCTTATTTTAAGTCCTAACTATACTATTCTATATTGCTATTTTCATTTCTGATACAGTTCTGCTTGTGTATCTTCCAACTGAACATACTGTGCTTCTGTTTAACTGTCTATTTATAGTCATAAGAGAAATAAACATATAAAATAAATGCATCTTGATGCATAGCTGTGCAGGAGTACAGATGTTTTATTAATGAAAATGAATCCAGCTTTTTGTAAGTCATGGCAGCAATATAACATATCATTGTTTGCTCCTCCGCTAGACGGTCCCTGCTGTTTTTACATAGAAATTCCTGTAATACTTAATGGACATCTGGAAGAATTCAGCCAATTAATCGAATTCACGCAGGAGCTAGGCTAATGGCTGTCTGAAAGGCAGATTACATTAAATCAAACTTGCAATATGAATGAAAGTACTTAATCATACATGCAACATTCATTAGACGCGGCACAGCAAGTGTTTTGATTACTTTAATGAAAGATCAGGTAAAGTGCATCAACTGAACAGATTGAAGAGACAGCATGCTTACAAATGTTTGATTATGTTGACTATCAACAGAAACAGTGCCAGTAATTTATAGCAAAACATATCTGGAGGAAGAGGAGGAGGATGGAGTCGGTGAACGTGGGAGGGGAAGTGAAATTTGGGCCTCGCCTCCAAGCACTTTAAATAGTGAGATAGTCAGGATAGCGAGACTTTAATCAAATGTCACAAAAGAAGGAAAACAGATGTATTATTTGGAGAATCCTGTATGGCAACTGCTAGGGATCACTTATGTTTGCAGTACTTGATGCCCGATGCTGGTTTTGAGTCCCCTGTGTTTTGTCTGACTTCGGAGTAAACAGAGCTAAGTCCTAACTGGAAAAAATACTTTCAAAACAATGAGATTCATGCTTGATTTTTTGGTCTGCAAAAGGTAATGATTTTGGCTCGGTGCTGCTCTTCCCCTCGGGCTCTGCTGGAGACCCCCTCCAGCTGCCCCTGCCCTCGCCCTCTGCGGCAGGCGCTGGCTCCCGGGGAGGAGGGCGCAGCTGGAGAGGAGCTTTGGCTGCAGATCGTCCGGAGGCACTGCCGCATCTTCCCTCCTCCGACCTCGTCAGCCACCACAGCGTTTTGTCGTTGCCCCCCGGTTGCCAATGGGTGTTGACCCACCAAATAAAGGGCCGAGTCTCCAGCCTGACGCACTTGCCCGGAGCCAGGGCTGCAGCCTCCCACCTCTGAAGCTTCATGCACGATGGGCGTTTGCCAGGGCTCGTCTGGGGACGAGCGGGGTGACTGCCCTTAGAAGCCAGAGGTGCACTTTTGGAAAAGGGCAGCAGTCTCTGGCTCAGCGCTGCCTTTTCTTTGTCCTCCTCCTTCCTATTCCCTGCATGGAGATGAATCGCCATTTCCTTTTGGGAGCTGTCACCCTCCTTGTTGCTTTTGTGAGATGCAGTCACCGAGCTCAGATGTTGCTTATTTCACAGATTTTGCAGTTTTCCCGCTTGTTTCTTTAGGATGCTGCCCAGTTGTTTGTAGCCAGCCTTCTGTGTTGGTTTGCTCTCCTTTTCCCATTCCCTGCCACTGTTTTTCCTCATCACCGTTTCCCGTGCTCCATCTGCCCCTTTGCAACTGTTGCTAATGATGATGGCTCCTATGCTGCCATCTGCTTTGCGGTGGCCAGTATGTACCTGCACCTTATTCCTCAATAATTCCTGCCGTTCCTTTGCATAGGCAAGCAAAGCTGCAGTAACATCCTTCTGGAAGGAGCTACCTGCAGCTCGGGCAGGAGAGGGAACTGGGAATTTGGTGGGACCTGAAGAAAATGGAGGGAGGAGTAGACAGGGTACTGTGGAGTGGGGATGTGAGAAATGTCTTGGGCAGCAGCCCTGGGGAACTGCTTGTTGCCCCTCCGAGCCAGAGGAATTTTATGGAGGAAGCTGGCCTTGCCACAGCAGCATGAAAAAATTCGGGGCGGGGGGGAGAAGAAAAAGGTAAATATTTTCCTAAAGGCTTGGCTCCCTGCACTGCGTCCCCACGGGGTCAGACATGTTCCAGCACCAGCACAAGAAGAGCAGGACAAAGCGTGGCCATAATAAAGCATTTTGTGGCTGTGATTCACCTGGTCCTGCTCTCTGCTCTCCGCTCTCTGCTTTCCAAAAACCTCCTGGACTGAGAAAATTTGAATGAAATTAAGCAAACCACAGGTTTCTCTGTCCTGCCCGGACTTTACTGGAGGCAGGCACAGAGCTGCCCAGCCCAGCATGCAGCACAGGCACGACTCAGGAGCTTCATTTCTCCCATCCTCCGGTTCTCTCATCTTCTCGTGTCTTCGGTTGTTGCTCTCTTTGCATGCAGAGCTGTCCATCTATCTGCATGTACATCTGCAGGAGCGCAGCTGGGACTCGGCCTCGCTGAAAGCCACTATTGCTATTCATATAATTAATAACCATGACCTTTCTGTACAAGGAGTATCTTTTTCAGTGAATTACTACATATAATGATGTTTGTAGGAAACAGACTGCTGAGTATCTCATGCCAAAGGAAGCCAAAGCTTCCTATTTATGACATGGCGAGATCAATAAAGAACTCCATTACAGGCAAATTTGTCATGGCAAATGGCTTCAGCCTGTGGGGTACGAGCCGAAACCAGCTGAAATCTGTAATGAAATAACAAAAGTCATAATGGTCCCATCGAGGCTCTTGGATGACTTGTATGAGCTTGGGAATGTCGGGCTGCTCCCTGGAGAAGACCTGGTGTCCCCGTGATGGGCTAACGCAGACGGAGGTGGGGAAAAGCCAATACGTGGGAGTGCTCGTTTGGCCCTTATGCTGCTGCTGCTCACTTGGGGAGTAGCTGCAGTGTCACTGTCCTCCCAATATCAGCTTAGTGATGGCAGCGTGGCAACACCAACAGCATCACTTCATTTACAAAAAAGAGGAAGGCTGAATGTTTTTGTAGTGTCTTAAAATCCCTTCAAATTCCTCTGGCCCGAGTACCTTCACAGAAGAGTGTTTCCTACCTTCTCTTACAGAAAGCATTTTGTTAATATTTGAGCAATGAAGAAAACACAGCAGCTGTTAGCATCATTTTCCCCTTGAGGCCGACTGTCCTCAGGTAAAACAAAACACAATTAAGGTACCAGCAAGGTCAGTGATATTAGACAATCCATATCCTCACAATGCAGATATTTCCTTCAATGTCTGTCACCAGCATCAAATCCCCAACCGCAGCAAGATAATTGGCAGCCTCCTTCCAGGGGGAAGACGAAACGGCTTGTGCTGTCACCAAAACCAGCCTGGATTTTGTTTGCGTAAGTGCCGGAGCCTGGGGGTGGTATCGCTCATCTAGCTATATTGCTGGAGAGTCATGTATCAAGGACAGGCTTCTGAGGCGGCTTCTGTCTCCCTCCTATTTACTGCTCCTTTAATTACAAACCAGATGTCGGGGGGAAGATTTAAAAGTCAACTTTATTTGAAATTCTGAAATATAAAAAACTTGACCACAACAATTTTTTTTGTGGTGGGGAGGGGAAACATGAAGGAGAGAAATGTTCTTTAATCCTTTGCTTATAGTTCTCTTCTATTTTATTTTTAACTCCTATTTTTTAAAGTTGCGGTTATTTTTCCTTTTATTAAGTGGCCAAAGGCATTTCTCTTTTTCCTTCTGCCCCCTCAGCCCCCAGAAGAGTTTTCAGGCTTTTCTCTGAGAACCAGACCTCACCCGAGACCTTTTCCCTCCCAGCCCAGATTGCTCTCATACATTCCTCTTGCTGTTTATGCCCCAAGACTGTTCAGAAACATCAAATGCAGCTGCCCGCTCGCTTAACGACGTTTTGTTTGGGGACCACATTACACCTCCCCTCCAGCGGCCGCGCAGGCTCCCAGGTGTCAGGCAAGGAGACAGCGCTGGCCCGCAGGCTCTGCTGGAGACGCGGCTGGCGCTCGGAGCCATGGGACTCCTACCTCGCAGCCAGAGATCACAGTCTGCAGGCGGTGCCTGGGCGTTGGGAGGGAGGAGGACGTGGATCAGGAGCTGCCGGTGCCGTGCTCTGGAGCCCTCCAGGCAATCAGACGGAGCATCCTCCAGAAGGCACCGGGAGCTCTCTGCTCCAACAAGGGAAAGTATCCGCAGGAACCTGAAGCCCGTCCTCGCTTTGGACGGTCCTCAAGAGGTTGATCCAGCCATCGAGTCCGATTGCTGGATCTTGATAAGGCTTGAATGGGTCTCCCAGGCTTATTTTAGCAGCACAGTTATGGACAAGGGTAGAAGTCCCTTCACATGAAACGGGAAGCTTCTGCCAACAGGGAGGCCGAGCAGCACCGTGCCACTCTCGTTTCCATTCCCTACACATACCAGCATTCAACTCCAACCAGAAAGGAGGGAATGGTCCGAGGACGTAAGAGGAGGAACTGTGTCCTCTTGTTCTCACCCCTCCCTACCAGTTCCCCAGGAGTGCCCGTGTCCTTTCTGCTCACCAACTACCGCATTTTTCCACTAGAAGTTTGATTTTCTATTTACCATGCGATTAACCCTTTGGTTAATCTAAGTTCATCTAAGGATGACTCTCATACATGAGCAGCCAGTATGTTTGATCAAGTCTAACCTGATTTTATTAGACCGGAGGGAATGCAGCATATGGTCAGGAGCAATGGCATCGTTCAGGTTCTTGCTTAGGAAAGCCTCAACCTGAAATAAAGTTCCCCTGCTGTACGATGCGCAGATGGGCTTAAGAGCTGCACTCTCAGCTACGTGATGGGACTAATGGAATTTAATAAGTGAGTGGGAAAAAAATCCAGCAAATTTCCACAGGATTTGTGTGTGTGTGTGCACAAAATTGTTAAATATCCTTATAAATTATCTGAATTTTCTAATTATAAAATTTTGGGACGGAGTGAAAGCCGAAAGCAAGAAGACAAACCCATGTAACCGTTTGGAAAGCTCAGAAGCTGCGAGAGCCGGGTATAATGCCAGTCACCAGGGCTAAACTCACTTGTGAGTGTGGGGAGGGAGGAGAAATAATCTACAATGACCCTGTGAGTGGGAGCCAGGGCACTGGGAGCCAGCACCAGAGCAGGGGCAGCCTAGAGAAGACAATATGGTTATTGAGACAAATGAATCGCAAGGTGGCTGCAACAATTTCAATCCCAAGATAATTTTGCCAGTGTTTTTGTTACAGATCCGTGGGTACTGGCACATGCTAGGGCAAGACCTATGATGGGATGATGGGTTCTACAGTTTTGGGTCCCACCTCAGAAACTGATAATAACCTGGAGGCAAGCGGAGAAGGCTACAGGAAGGCTGCACAGCGAGCGCGCTGTGGAGCGTGGGGCAGACGAACTCACCAAATCACGGGGAAGAGCTGAGAAGTGCAGCAGAAGGAGCAGCGGGTGGGGAGGTGGCACAGCAATTCCACCTCTGCGACTTCAGGAGGGGAGACTCTAAGCTACCTCCCCCCAGTCTTCCCGTGACCCCTGGGCCATCCCAGACCCAGGACAGTGAGGGCCTGAGGAAACTCCCTAACGCAACTCCAGCCTGCAGCTTTTACTGGAAAAATGTTTGGAGTCTCAGTAAATGCACTCAGTGCGCCTGCTTTCCAGCTGGCACTTCACCTCCCACTGCACCTGCGTAGGAAAAGGCGTCGTTGGGTTCCTCTGCCCTTAGGACAGAAGCTGAGCTGGACATTCCTACCACTGACTGCTTTTGCACCACGACAAAAGCAAATGAAACAATACCGGGAACGTTGCCTTCAAGGGGAAACCGAAAGAACTATTTACATATCGCTTGAAGGAGCAGTATAAAACAGTGGATCTGTAACCAGAGATCCAGTTATTCAGTGAGAAATGTAGCTGGGAAGTTCCAGTTACAAAGGTCAACCCAAAGGTTAGGCAAAAATCATGCAGCCAGTCAGCGGAGTGACCCAACTGCGCTGCAGCACGGCTCGTCGGTCCCAATTACAGCAGTTTGTACGAACAAAGGGTGATCTTTAGCCCGCAGCCTATAATCTAATCTAAAATTCAGTGCAACCATGAAAACGGAGAAAAATGGGTGAGGAGAGTAATATAAAACATGACTAAGACTTCGCTAAGCAAATATAACCAGAGTACTTACACAGACAAGTGGCTGAGCATTTGGAGCAGGTGGGCAAGTTCTGTTCTTGCATGAAGGTTTCAAATCTTTCTTGCCACTTCTGGGAAGCCCCTCGATCTAGCAGGGCCGGTTCTCCCTTTCTCCCGGTGCCCTCTAATTTATCCTGCTAGGGTGAGTCCGACCGCGCTACCGTGGCAAGGGATGTCTGTCCCTGGGCAAGGGATGGAGTAGGGCTTTAGCGTGTTCATTTTCAACCGCACGCCATCTTGTGTATACTGCGAGCAGTAGGTCTGCGGGCAGGAGAGCGCCGTCCTGCCTCCAAAACCGGGCTCGGGTGAATAAACGAGTGATCAAGCGGGCGATGCTGGTAACGCGCGGCGGGGTCGGCGGGGCTGCTGGCGGCCCGCTGCGGGTGCGCTCCATCCCCCGCGCCAACAGCGGCGTTCCTAAAAAGGCGCTTAGTGGTTTGGCAGCCAGAACTACTGCCTCGCTTCGGGGACGCGCAAGCTGCCGCCAGGCTAGTGCCCCCCAAACGGGCCGGGAGCCGCATCGGGGCGCGGTGCGTGGGGAGGTTGCGGCGCTTCTGCAGTTTGTTGCACCGCAACTCGGTCTTGCCTCCCCCGGGCTGCCCGCCCGTGGGTGAAACTGCCAGGGGACCCCGGCCGCCGCCGCTCCACAGCTCGGCGATTTAGCGCTTCGAGCGGCGGTGGCAATTCTGCTCTTGCACTGGGAGCTCACCTGAACGCAGCATCTTTCTGGCTGCTTGGGGGAAAACTCCTGAAGCGGCGGTGCCGGAGGACGGAGCGGGCTCCCAGCTCTCGCCCCCTCCAGAGGACAGCCACGCAGGCCGGCCCGGCGCCAGCGCCGGAGGACGCCTGCCGACACAAACGCCCGCGGCAGACGCTGCTGCCGGGACCCCCTGCCCCGGCCCTGCCCCGGCCCTGCCCCGGCGCACCGCCTCTCCCGCCTCGGACCCGCGCTCCCGGTCCCACACCTCGCTCAGGCCCGCCGTTTTCCGCGGCGCCGCGCCTCGGGGTGCGCTGCCGGGGACCCGCCGCCCGCCGCCGCAGCCCGAGCGCGCCCGCCCCGCCGGCGGGGAGCCCCGGACCGGCCCGCCCGCCGCCGCCGCCGCCGCCGCCGCCGCCGCCGCCGCCGCCGCCGCCTCCTCCTCCCCCCGCCGCCCGCGCCGGCCCCAACTCCTCATTGGCCGCCGCCGCCGGAGGGAGGATGACGCCCGGGCGGGAGCCGGCGCCGGGGGTATAAAGGCCGGGCGGGCCGGTGCCGCCGCGCTCCCGCCGCCCCGCCTCGCCATGCCGCGCGGCTTCCTCGTCAAGCGCAGCCGGCGCCCCGGCGGCTCCTACCGGGCGCGCCCGCGGGAGCGGGACCCGGACCGGGACCCGCCGCCCGCCCCGCCGCCGCCCCCGCCGCCCGCCGCCGGGGGCAGCCCCGCCGCCAGGCAGGGGGCGGAGGAGGAGGAGGAGGAGGAGGGCGAGGAGGAGGAGGAGGAAGGCGCCGCCGCCGCCGCCGCTTGCCCCGCGACGTGGCCCCCCGGCGGCGGCGGCGGCGGCGGCGGCTGCGGCGGCCCCGGGCTCGCCCCGCCGGAGGGGCCGGCCGCCTGGGGGGCGGCCGGGCCCTGCAGCGCCGCGGGGCCGCGGGCGGCTCTCTTCGAGCGGTGCCTCAGCTCCCCCGCCTCCGCCGAGTCCTTCCCCCTGGCCGCCTCCTTCCCGCCGGCCGAGAAGCTGCTGCTGCAGCCCCGCACGCCGCTGCCCGCCCCGCCGCCGCCGCCGCCGCCGCCGGTGCCCGCGCTGAAGCGGCCGTCGCGGGCCAAGGCGCCGGCCAAGAAGGCCAAGGCCACGCGGAAGCTCAGCTTCGCCGACGAGGTGACCACCTCGCCCGTGCTGGGGCTGCGCATCAAGGAGGAGGGGCCCGAGGGCCGGCCGGGGCCGGGGCCGCCGGCGGGGCGCACGCCGCTGGGCGAGTTCATCTGCCAGCTGTGCAAGGAGCAGTACGCGGACCCGCTGGCGCTGGCCCAGCACCGCTGCTCCCGCATCGTGCGCGTCGAGTACCGCTGCCCCGAGTGCCACAAGATCTTCAGCTGCCCCGCCAACCTGGCCTCGCACCGCCGCTGGCACAAGCCGCGGCCCGGCCCCAGCGCCGACGGCTCCGCCGCCGCCGCCGCCGCCGCCCCGCCGGGCAAGGAGAACAGCCCCGAGCGGCGGCCCCGCGGCCCCGCCGCGCCCCCGCCCCAGCCGCCGCCGCCGCCCCGTCAGCACCGCGGCGGCGCGGACAGCGCCGGCGGCGCCCCGGCTCCCCCCGGCCCCGGCGCCGGCTCCGGCCCCGCTCCCGCTCCCGCTCCCGGCCCCGCGGGCGGCCCCGGCGGGGAGGCGTTCGCCTGCCCCTGCTGCCAGAAGCGGTTCCGGCGGCAGGCCTACCTCCGCAAGCACCTGGGCACCCACGGGGCGGCGCGGCCCGCCGCCTACGGCCCGCCGGAGCGCGGGCAGCTCGCCTTCGCCTGCCACCTCTGCGGCGCCCGCTTCCCCTCGGCGGACATCAGGGACAAGCACCGGCTGTGGCACGCCGTGCGGGAGGAGCTGCTGCTGCCGCCGCCGGCCGGGCCCCCCGCGGGCGGCGCGGCGGGCGGCGAGCGGCAGGGCTTCCCCTGCAAGCACTGCCCGGCCACCTTCTTCAGCGCGCCCGGGCTGGCGCGGCACGCCAGCAAGTGCCACCCGCCGGAGAGCAGGCAGGTCCTGCTGCTCCAGGTGCCCGTCCGGCCGGGCTGCTAGGCCCGCGGCCGCCCCCGATGGGATTGCTCCGGGAGCCCGGGCGAGCCGAGCGAGTCCCGTCCACGCTGTAATTCCTATGGAAAGTCGCGGCACCCACGGCGACGCAGGCGGAGGAGCTTCCCGCGGACTCCCCCGCCGCCTCCCCGGCCGCCTCCCCGGCCGCTGGGTTGCGACGCTCGCCCCCGGCCCGGCCCGGCGGAAGGGTCAGCCGACGGGCGGGACCGCCGCCGCCGCCGCCGCCGCCGCGGGCCCGTGCCGAGCGCGGCGCGGCGCTGCCCGTCGGCGGCCGGGGGGCGGCCGGGGGCGGTGGGTACGGCCCCGGGCTGGCGGCGGCACGCCGGGCGCCGGGCCCCGCCGGCATCTGCCGGGATGCGGGCAGTGCCGGGGCGGGGGCGGGGGTCGGCCCACCGAAAGTACATCTTCCGTAGCTACTCTCGGATAGAAGTACAGCTGTATATACGATATTTAAAGAGAGGAATTATTTTTCGTGAGAAAGGGAGCCTGATCTAGTGACCTTGTTTTGATAGCCTTAGCCCCCCCAGCTTCAACACTTAAGTTATCGTGAGGTGTTTTGTTTGCTGTACTCTGTACTAAGATAGTCGAGAAGGTAAATGTTCATATTAAGTCAGTGTCGAGTCATATGATAGCTAGCAAAACGTATGGAAAAATTAATCGTGCTGTCTGCTTAATTAAAATACCGGGTGTTGATCTTCTATAGCTAAATACGCATCTCCCGCTTACTCTGTGTTTCTGTACCCTGGCGACCGGGCGGTAGGCAAAATGCGCGTCTCCGGCAGCTGCCCCTTTCAAAACCCGCTCCGCTCCGTTAGTGGCTTGTTAGTGCGGCACAGACAATAGCGAGAAGCGCAGTTGGGTCTCGCCAGGCCAGACCCCGCGTCGCGGGCAGGCAGAGAGTCCCTGTCCGCAGCCGGCCTTTTTGGGTGGCCTCCGACCCCTCTCCCCCGCGAGCTGTGCTGTTGATGTGAGCTCCTTCGAGTCTTGTGGCCAGCTGAAACTAGGACGTGAAACAGTCTTTGGGTATGTTGCTGAAGCGCAGATGACAGGCTACTTTCCTTCTCCCTAACGAGACCTACCTTTAGCAAAGCAACCCGCAGCGTGTATTCCCTGGCTTGAACGGCAGTCTGGCCAAATGCTTTGAAATACCGTCAGATTTACCAGCTACTGACATTTCAGCCGGTATTTATTTATTTATTTAATTAATCTCCCCAGGCAGGAGTGCTTCTGTCTAAATGGGATAGCAGATGAGGCCAAAAATAAGGGCAAGCAAATTCAAGAAAGGATTTAGAACAAAGCTCATGCCTTTCTTGAATTCAGCAGGGCAAAGAGGGTCAGCTGGTGACTTCTGAAGAACCGAGTTGATCCCAGCCCTAGTCTTCGTTCTAACTGTCTCAAATCAGCATGCAAAATATTTCTATCTTTTGATTAGCATCCCCTAAAGCAATTATTTATGTAGTTTTAGATTTTGTTACACACGACAAAAGATTCATGTGTATCACGCCCCAAGGCTGAAAGCAAGCGATAAGTGCTTTTTTTTTAAATGTGCTTCATGGACTTTTTTGTTTTAGTTCCAGGACCTGGACAAGTGAATTAATACAATATAACCTAAAGCGGCCAAGATTTGCTGTCCGACGCAGACGGCTAAACTCACAGCTCGCTATTCTCATATGCCAGAAATAAAGCATGTTATTTTAAGTTGTGCATTTTTCCATCATTTGTTGGTAACAGAGACTTAGGTAAAAATGCCCCTTTTATGCAATTAAATGAGTTCTCCCTCCTCACAGTGACAACAGAGAAGGTCACTGTGTTTTTTTAAAATCATCACTCTCCTTTCGTCACTTGTGCAGTCAAAGACGAAGGGCTCTGGACCACAGAAACCTGATGATTATTAACTGCTCCTACAATTAGCACGCAAACAACCAGCCTGCAGGAGGGAACGTCCTGCGCTTTGCGTTACCTGTGGAGCTACGTGTGTTGTATTTACTAGATCTGGGGAGAAGTTTTCTGTACGGCGTTCTTGCGATGGGTTGGGAAAAAGCTCCTAGGAACTTGTGTGTACTTTTTAATACAAATGAAAACTAAGCCGTGTATCGCACTTAACTGCTCCACTCATAATATGCTATTCTTCTATAAATTGGAGTAAGAATCTAATCACTGAGGTGAATGACTAATATACAAAAGGTGGTAAGAATAATTTTATTGTATTATTAAATAGCATGTCTTCTCTTCAACCATTACAAATTTGTAGATACTACATGAATGACAATACATAATCTATCTTTTTATTGTTGCCCATATGATATATTTACACATGCAGTTAGTACCGATGTCATGCTACATTTTGTTAACAGCATTTTGTTGTTTGCCAGACTCAAAATGTGAGCATTTCATCTTCTGTAGGAAAATGTCTCTGGGTGGGTGGAACACATGTACTAATCTGCACTCACAGCGTTGGAATCGTCAGCATTTCCGGCCAGGCTCCTGGAGCATGTTCCCTTTTCTTCCCTAGTACATATCATCAGAGCAATGAATTTCTTTCAGGGAAGTGCTTTTTTTTTTTTTTTTCTCTTTTTAATGTAAGAAACAAGAATATACATCTAGATCCAGCAGCCCAGTGATAAAGGCTGAAAACCATGAAAACTCAATGGCATTTACTATTGATACCACTTGGAAAAGCAAACATTATAAAAATATTTGGAAGCCAAGCATAAGTAGAATTTCAGCACAGTGATTTTGTTTTCTGGCATAGATTATGGCATCACCTGCACAGTTATGAAATGATACGTTGCTCTGTGAAGAAAGAGTTGGTGCTACGAGCAAGTTATTTCGTTTGGACTCTGTAATGCTTGAAAGGCCGTTGAACTACTTTATTCTTAACATAAATAATCTGTACACATCCTGTGCATTAACATTGTGACATCTGACAAAGACTTTACAAATGCAACTTCAATTTAAAATTGTACATTCATTTTCAAATTGTACATAATTTCTTTCTTTGTTACAGAGAAAATTGCAATGGGGCACAATAAATATAGTGTAATCAAACTGCAGTCTCCAATTCCATATATGACTCAAGATCAACCAGAGTTAAAAATGACTACTGTTAAGATACTGTAATCATCCAGGAAGGTAAAAGGTGCAGAGGACAAACTGCACTGCAAAAAAAAAAAAGAAAAAAGAAAAAAGAAAAAAAAAACCTAAAAAAAAAAAAAGGCAGCCTGGACTTTGATAAAAAAACCAAAAGCTAAAATATTAAAGTAAAATTCCAGTGTCACTGTTTTAAAATAAACATACTTTAGAAAAGGGGTAGGCAGGGGACGGGTGCACGCACATTAGAGACATTATCCTTTAACAGAAAGCGGTGAGTTGCTGTGGGAAGGGCGGCCGATTGCTGTTCACTAGAAAGCTGCAGGCATCTCGCCACTTAGGACTTGTTGGCCGAGCCAGAGGAGCGGCGCAGTTTCATGGACATGCGGCTCTTGCTAGTCCGAGGAGACATTGGAGAGGCTAAGTCTGTTCCATCCACCTGTGCTGTTGCTGCTGCTGGAGGTTCTCCCGGCTGAGTCTCTGGGCAGAAGCCTGCAGAGGACAGCAAGAACCAGACGGGTCAGTGCCGCCTTCCGCACTCGCAGCGCGGGATCTATTCACAAGGGGCAGAGAGGAATTTCAGTGCTGCTGTCACTCCCACAGCATCTCCTAGCCCTTTACCAGCTGTGGGCGATGGTACTGCACGTGGAGTTAGCCACTGCCACAAATCCACCTCTAGAGAAAAGGCGATGCCAGAAACCACTGAGCTACGGGACTGCAGAACCCCCTCGCTCTCGGCAACTGAGGCAGCACTGAAGTGGGCGACGTTCTCCCGCTAACCGGGAGCACAAACACCTCCAGTTCCCTCGCAGGGATGGGGAGTTGTTATTCAAATCACAACCCAGAAGAATCCAGTCTTTAATGAGAACATGAAGGTTAACAGCTCATTGCGCATGAAGGGAGCTCTAGGAATGCAGCTGAAGAGGTGGAGTGAATCGGGGGCCGACTGGGAGAGCAAAACGTCTTCTCCCATCGCAACTTCAAAAGGCAAATTCCTACAGGGCCCACAAGGCAGAAGCTTGAACAGATCATACTAACTGGATGCACTCTATGCTAATGTTTCTTTGTAAAAGGAACAAGATGAATTTGAGGTAACGGTATGTGGTTCATGAGCCCAGTGCCCAGAGCTACACTCCCGTGGGCCCCCAGTCCTCACTGCAAGAGGACAAGGCTCTTCCTTACAAACAGCCCGTCTCCAAATCTTCTTCCATAGAGACACAAAAGGAAAAGGAGAAAATACAAAATCAAAATTACATTCTCCTTCCCATGTACAGGAAATTAACACTATGAACTCACATCCACAAAACTGAACTGCATTTTAATTAGCCATTTACACAGACTGACAGCCTGATTGAACTCAGCTACCTCAGTCGCCACTGATCGCTTCTGACTCGTATAAATTATGGACAGAAGCTTAGTCCTGCAGAAGTCAATGGGGAAACCCCTGCTGACTTCAGTAAGCTAGAAATCACTTGCTCTTTCTTCCACATCATGCTATTACTGCTAATTCTTTAAAATAATAGTGCAATAATCAGAACTGAAGATCTCTCTCCCTCAGTATACGTTTCATATATTAAGGGGTGCAAAAACCATTCAAAACTGATCATGATTTATTTTGAAAGGCTCCTCTAAAATCAAATGAGGTCATCAGGTAAGAAGTCTAAGAGTACATTTAAAACACATTGTCATAAAATTCTGCGATTTAGTGCCCTGGCTGTCCTCCTTGCCTGGTCCAGCACCTGCCTCCTCCAGAGGGATGGCATGGTACTTTCTATCTTTCTCAAACTGACACGACCCATCAAAGTGACTGGGAGGAGAAAGGGCTGTTATTTGTTCCCCAGCTGGTGACAGTAATTCTGTTCATGAACTAGGTACTTCATTGCCAAACAATCTGGAAAAGCATGATAATGCCTGACTCACTGTGCCTTGCAGAAAAAGGCACGCAGGGAAACATGCACTCTCATTCTCTGAAATTCTATCTTGTTCTAATTTTACAAGGAATTAAAGCATTTCAAATGATGGAAGTTAGAGAATAGAAAATAACCGTTGTTGTTTTGCACAGCATACCATTCACAGCTAGCGTGAAAGACCTTCCGTTTCAAGCCTTTGCCCTTTACCTTGATGTGGCCAATGCTTTCTAGTGGAGGTTTTGGAAGGAGAAGAAATATCACAGCATTTCTTTCTTTGTTGAGAATGAAGAAGTGATGAGGAAGGAGGAGTGGAAAGAAGTGAGGAAGGGGGAGGAGAAAAGATAAAAGATAACAGGTGTGAGATATGAGACACGAACCGCAGAGATTGAAGGGTATTAACAGATGAGCACAGAAAAAGGAATTTCGAATTTCATTATGCAATTGCCGCTCATGCTACAGGTTAAAGAGAGTGATGAGTTAGTTATGTGCAATGAAGCAACAGCTCTGAAATCCGGCGTCATACTTACCAACTAAGCATTACAAGAAAAAAAGGAAGAGAGAGAGAAAGAAAAGAATTCTATGACATTATCCAGATCCAGCAACCTTATTCATAGCAACTGAGATACATCCTAAACATTGTCTGAAATGCTTGCTTAAAGTCTGTGAAAACAGTTTAATACTCACACACATACACACAATTGAGAAAGAAAAACAAATGGCAACTCAATATATGGCTTCTGCTCCCCAGCTGTTTCACAGTATTAAGTGTGCTAAAATTATAGCCAGTCTCAACATGAGACTCCTGAAATCATGTAAAGAAGAAAAAACCAGAGTATTTAAGCTAGTTAGTCTGCATCAAAGGGTCAAACCTTAGTGTGACATTTTATCACGGCTTGTCTCAAGAAAACCTTAACACCCCCCCCCCATTATTTCAATTAAGGTATTATTGCGGTCATATCTTAAAATTTTGTTTCTGATTCCTGCAGACAGAAGCACAGATTCACATGTAATCCCATTTTTTTAAGAAACTGACTTAGAGCTATTGAAGAACAGAAGTCATGTAACATGATTTTCACATCTGAACATATCACACCAGAAGAGTGAAGAATAATGGCACTTAAAATATATTCAAAGTCTGACAGCAATCAACAGACTGAGTAGTAACTAAATTTCTTTGGATTTTAGATAAGCATATATATCTATATATACATACATACGCACATACACACATGTGGATATTAAATGTGGTATATAGAAATTCTTCAGGTTTTGTTTCCCCTTCACAGTTTTAAAATCTTCAGTGTAAAATGTTACTATCTTTATCTCTCTATGGAATGAAATATTTAGTTATCCAAAATATAAAAATAGGGTTAAATAAGGCAATTTTATTGACAATTGACCTAGAATCAGAAAGTCCTATAAAATAAACAAAATAGATGTGTTAGGATTTTTAAGAAGTTGAAAAATGTCAGGAAGTAATCCATATTTTTCATCTCTTAGGCCTTGACAAGTGACAAATACCATAGCCTGATGAGCTATGATATTTTGGGGCCATAAGGTAAAGCTGTTTCAATTGCTTCTGAACAAGGAGGTGGATCAACAAAGTTGAAATGTGACATTTTCACACTCCACTGGAAAATTTTAGGATCTTCTACTAATAGTGTGTTGGTTATTTGACTCAGAAATTAACTATTTAAATGTCACATGGAATCCTAACTACACACTGACTGAGTTAGAAGTGAGGTGAGGTGGAGGAATCCGGAGGTATCGTTAACACACGCACTGCCATGACTCATCTCGCGCATCAGTTCTGACTTTCAAAGAGGCGAAAAATTCACTGAGCAGAAGCCTGACAGGGTGCTGATGTTAAGACAGAGTGCTGCATGGTAAGACTATTCTCAGTGCTTCTGGCTTTATCACACCTTGTGGATCAACATTTTCCTGAGTGCCATCTCTGATAATTTGTGCATGTTGGTACATTTTGATCGTTTTTTAAGATACGTCAGTTGTACGTGTCCGTCCCGCCCCCTCCCCTTCAACCTCCAGGGAAGAGGGCAATCATTTTTGTACAGCTTGTGCCCTTTGCCACTCTTACAAATTCCAGTCCAAATCCAGCCAAGTTGCCCGTCATGCTCAGCAGAACCTTGCTAGAGTCAAGTCAATTAAGCCTCTCACTAATTTTGGGAAAGAAGGAAAGGAAGCAGGAAGCGGATGCAGAGAGAAGACTGCAAAAGCAGCTGCAAAGCAAGATGAGAAAGCGAGGAAGAGATGGTCTAAAGATCTGGAAGACTGCAACTGGGTAGGACAGAAAGAACTAAGAGCCAGACATGAGAAAGAACACAGCAAAAAAGATTAAGCTTATGGCAAAAGAGCAGCAGAGCCCATGTCCAGTGAAGAATGCTCTTCAGAATCTGGCTGGAAATTAGTGTTGGGCAAACCTGTTCCTCTCTGTCAACTATTACCTGTGAAATCCAGTGGCAAAATTCCCAATCTTTTCCACCAGTGGAGATTCAGGCAGAGGTAAGACAGCTTACTACCTTACTACCTATTATTGCCCTATCTCAGTCTGCAGGAGGTGGTGGTTGCAGTTTTGCCCATGAATCACGTGGCTGTTAATCAGGGTTAGAAAATTTCTCTTTTGCCCTATGCCTTAAAACAAAAATGGAAGGAATTACACAAGGAAAATGTTGTCACAAGACAATGAGTTCATAAAGTCAAACATTCAAAAACTAGGAATTGTCAGGATTAAAATTTAATTTTGTCCCCTTGTGTGTATGCCTGGGATGCTTTTTAGTTGGACAATCATACTCTTTTTTTCAGTGGACCCATTTCATTAAATGTAGAAAGTTGATCCATTTGGGTTTCTAGCAGTCCACACTGAATTTACTGCCTCAAAGTGCTGAGGATCCTCAGCTTATTATCACCCAAGTGGTTGACTTAAGGAGAATAGTTCAGAAACACATAAGGTTTCCAATATGAAATTTTTGGAAAATTTCAGTAAGTTTTGAGGTTCTTCTCTGATTTGGAATGAAAAAAAAAATCTTCCTAAGTTTGGCCTGGAAAAGGGATAATGAGAAACTCCTCCCAGCCCTGCCAGACATACAGTCCTCATTTCTGTATTTCAGCTTCACTTCCAATCACTTAGACCCTTCTACAGTGAGAAAAGCACCATCATTCTCATCTGTGAAGGGGTAATACAGGGCCCAAAAGACTCTCAGTTCAGAGTTACACAGCAAGCAAGCAGCAGAAGAGATTAAGATGCAGGCTGCTGAATTTGAGTTTTTCTTGTGCAAGGCTGAAGTATCGTGACCTCTACGTTCCCCTGCTTCCCTGCCTGTCCGATGGCATCCCCACTTACTTTGGGAGTGGGGCGGCAGAATTGTTCTGAACACAGGCTTGAAAAATACAGGAATGATCGTTGGGATCAAAAAGTCTGATGCTTTTATCACAAGGAAAATACTACGACTAATGTAGAGCGGCCCCTTCTTTATAAGGCTTCCTGTACTGAGGTACTATTTTTAGTAGGAAGAGAGGGAAAAAAAGAAGATAGAGAGAAACGAAACCCAAGACATCAGTACATTTTAAAGCTCAGAATCTTAGCATCATGGGGTCAATAAGCCCTTCAATATCATTAAGCTTACCATTGACAGTTCCCTCAATCTATTCTGATGTCACAGAAATCTGGTTTACTCAATAGCTGTATAGGAGGAGTTACTCTATTTAACAGAGTATCTGCAGTTACTCTATTCAACAGAGTCAGCACAAAGTAAAAAACACAGAGGCAACTGAATTATATTCTGTGATTAAGTGCAGGTAAATCTCAATTTTTTAAAATGTACACACCCACTACGCTAGTCAGGTTCCTAAACACGGGAACGTGGACTTGTCAGGTATTTTGACAGGGTAAACTAAGTATCTAGATAAATCAGCAGCAGCCACAATCACACTGTACTGAAGAGCAACCACTGTAAGGAAGGAAATGGCTTTTGCTGAGGGCTGAGCCTTTGATAAAATATGTCAATCTGAGGAAATAGAGTTTGTTACCAAATGGCATGTTCTCTATTTGCTCTGATTATCATAGCTCAAATGAAAAAAAAAAAAGGCATGCTGAAACCAGCCAATGGGATCACAATAACAACAACAAAATTACAACTCCTGGTGATGGGCTGTAGCAGCTTCACAGTTTCTACAGATCTTTCTTAGAAGAAGAAATCGTATATAATATTTTAGAAAAATTAATCATGATCCAATTAAAGAATCAAGTCTATAATATCTAAAATGTGGATTTTTTTTCTAGTCTCTTCTGGTCAATTATTTTTCATTACAGAAAACAGACATAAATGAAATATTTTGTATTTAAAAAAATAATTGTCGTGTATTTTTAGAAGCTGGTCAGAAATTTTCAGATGACATGGGCACGTTTGGCAGGGAGCCTGCAAGGTTTTGTCTGAGTCATCTTAGGGGCGATGAATGTGTGTGGATTCCCAGGCAGGACTCTAGTGCCACTCCTGTGTGCAATCCTGGCACAATTCAGAGCTCTGTATCTGTTTTTTCAAGAAATCTGCCTGTTGTAGGGACCCTGGAAACTTAGGGGTATCTATTTTTTTTAACAGCACCTCTGATGGACTCTTCCTTGGGATCACAGTCTGTCAAAGCTCTGGGTCATCCGTAGCCACCTCGCTCACAGGTCTGCCTTTGCTAGAACTGGAAACCAGTGGTTTCCAGGCTAACCCCAAGCCCTGGCGTAAGCTTTCCGGCAGATGACTGCAGTGTTAATTTATACCTGCCTCAGGCTTTAGAATTTGTGCCCTCCAGAGTCAGCTTGGAGGTAGATGCTGTGGTAGTACTCCAGGCACTCTGTCCTGGAGCTGAGTGCCAGAGCCCCAGCAGCCCCCAGGCAAGCAGGACTGCCAGAGCATCCCCAGCTTCCCTGGGCTGAAATGAAAGCTCAGAATCAGGCAGGTCTGGGGATAGGTCGTTTGACTCTGATGCATGTCCATCCTAGGAAGCTCCTGACTGCTCCTGACACCGATGTGTTGGTCAGTTCCACTGCACAGCGCAAGGTCCAGAAGAATGTGGCCCTCAGGACAGGACATCATGTTTCGTAGTACGTAAACACACACACGCATACATGCAGATGTGAAATACATCACCTCCTATTAATGAGGTTCCTGCAGAAAATCATTACATTTGATAGAAAGGCTAAGTCTAAAATCAAGTTTCTAAAAATCATAATCTTTTTCCAGATCATGTCAGAGAATACCAAGTATGACTAGGACAATTTTAAAAGGAATACAGGAATTGCCACTGTAGAGCACCAAACTAGTACAGAGAAGCAGCTTTGTTTCACCCCAAAAGAATGAACTAGAGGACGAGGGCAGAACAATTTAGCCTGGAATGAGATTTCCAAAAGTGAATAGGCAGAACTGATACAAGTGCACTAGAATATAGAATATACACTAGCCATATAAAAGTGTCTGGTGTTGAATACTTGCTGAGTGCATTAGGTAGGAAATGTGGCAAGGACTGGTATCCCTGGTTATTGTTTTTAATGTTTCTAGTTACAGATTTTTCCTATTCAAATGTTTTCAAAAATTAAATTATGTTACTATTTTTTTAATACTGATTTAATTAGTTTTAAGTTACTTTTAATTTTGTTTCCCTTTGGTCTTGACTATTTGCACTAGCATAACTATACCACATATTATACCTTGAAACTGTACCTCACTTCTACTTATGGTTTATACTTTCAAGCGAAGGAGTCCCTATGTTTTAACCTCTCTGTCATTCTTTCTGTAGCCCTATCACAACTCTTCTATAATTTTAGAGTTTATTTCTGCATATTTTTGCAATTTAGAAATAAATTTTGAGATAACAACTTGCCAAATTATTCTTATAAAATTTATTTTATTTTGATTTACAGCTTTTCCACAGAAGCTTTTGGATTTTTTAGTCATTAAATAAAGGTTTCTGAACAAGGAATTTCAAGTGTTACACATTCTTCTTCTCCTTCTCTCCTATGTTATCACTGCAGAATGTCTTACAACATCAATGAAAGACAGTACAGGGTACAAAACACACCACTGCCATCCAGTACTACTTGTTCATGCTGAGAAACAAAGGTCAACACAATAAAGTGTTACTCATTCAACAACTGTCTCTATCATTAGTTACCTTAATCCCAGAACCAGTGTTAGTGCTTCATGCAGACCTGAGGTTAGTAAAAGACTAAAACTTTAAGAAGATGTAGTGGTCATTTCTCAATCAGTGTGAAATTCTTTTTAGTGTGAACAAGGGCAACAAGGAAAGTTCGCATACAATTTGGTTACAAGCTTAGTGCTCTAGTAAAAGTAAGAGGAACAAAGGGGTTTTTTGGACACTTTGTCTTACCTTCAGATAAACAGAACTGATATTTAATGATCTAAAAAGAGGGGAAATAAAATAATGAAATAATCATAAGGAGTTCAAGAAATTTCAGAACAGGAAGGCCTTGAGTTACTCATTTTCTTTTACCGATTTTCTCATTAGTAACTGAAAATGCAGTATCCTCTTATAAAACAGGTATTTTACTGGAAAGCAAAAATTACCTTAAAACCAACTTTGCAGCTAATAACCTGGAAACAAAACTGCTGACTGCAAGGCTCTTATATTTCCAATTTAAAACTTTACATTCTAAAGATGTAATGAGCCTTAAAAAACTTTCTTATGAGGAAGGTGTACTAAGATTAAAGAATGTATCTACCTGAACTAGCCTAGATAAGGAGTACCAGGGCTTCCATGGAAACTTTATACAGGGGAACGTGATAAAATTTACTGTAAAAATACAGTGTCTGGTTGCTATATTAAAAGCAGCTTCCCAAATCTTAATGCCAGGCATTGGCTCATGATGTCAGGCAACAGAATAAAGATTTAAAGGCAACTTTGCCCGGGTTCTCCAATATGTACATATAGTCTCTCCAATTAATGGTAACTCTTAATGATGTGCAAAGGTCTGATTTTTTAGTCTTTATAAGTAAGGATACTGCATTTCAAGTAAGATTGTATAAAACCAGTTCTTTACTGTACTTCTTACCTGTCTCTGAGGGCAAATGGTGGTAAGGTGCTGGACAGAAAACCTGAGCAGCAAAATCCTCAAATGTTGTAGGCTCTAGGTGATGTTGAACAATTGTTTGCAGGTATCGTGCTCTCTCCTCATAACTGGTTTAGCCAAGAATTAAGGATGAACTTATATTATGTACTGTAACTGCTAAATATCAGTGCCTAGTAATTCAGAACTCTTGTTTTTGGCAAACACATATAATGTATTTCAGTGACTGTACACACACTTATTTTTAATTCTTTACATAACTATATTATCTGATACACTGAAGTAATATTAACCATAAGATTAAACATGATTCATGTAAACCTTATGGTTCAACTATCTTTTTTTTCATGTCTGATGCAAAACTTTCTGAAAATTTTTTTTCAAACAACAGCAACATAAATACTCTCTTTTAAGTAACTGATTTGCCTGTACTATGGTCACAACTAAATATAAAAATGTTACAATTTTTAAGAGGTATAGCATGAAAAATAACCTTAGCATTAACAAAATAAATGATTTTGCACTTTTACATAACAAACTGCTTCCATAATCTCTAAACACACACACCCACAAACAAACACACACACACACAGAGTTAAGATAAATACATAGTGAAATTTCAGTATTGGGAAAAACACCTCGTCAATTATGCTGTTAAAACAAGCAAGAATATTTGTAAAGAATCCGCAGGACCCTTAAATGCTGGCTAACAGGGTGTCGGCAGGGCACTGACAGCAAAATACTGTACTTCTTCCTTTTCCCTGTGTTCTCCCTCTCTGATATTATTGACAAGAAACTGGTATCTTGAAGTGTTGTTGCTTTTGAAGAACCCTCTCCAGGCTTCTTGTTCCAGCAGGCCTGATTGTGCTGTTAGCACAGAGAGAGCGAGAAAAAGAGAGACTATTTCTGCTGTTCATGAAAGCAACTATGGAAAAGGCTGTCAAAATGTAGAGCAGCAGGCAGCAACATACAATTATCAAGAAAAACTACCATGCTGACTTCATGTCGTATAGTTCCTGAACTGAGAAATCAGTTAACCTTTTCTCTGACAACTTTCAAAGTCCTCCAGCTGGACTCAATATGTTGAATGAGGGAGACCTTCTCCAGTTATTTTATAGAACCGTAAAGTGATCAGAAATTCTCCCCGGCATTTACGCTTGTGCACACTCTTTTTTTCATATTTTACTTGTAGATAGTGAGATCATTTTCTCCTTACATGGTTCTGTTTTCAAAAAAAAAAACAAAACAAAAACAAAAACCAAAAAACCTAAACCAAACCAAACCCAAACAAATCAGCATGCTGTGGAGGAATGCACTCCGAATCAGTTTCTTGAAGGTTCTTGGTTCTGATTTCAGGTTTGCTGCTCTTTTGGGGGGGAACAGGGACATTGAGGAAACTACCTTTCTGACTCAATTTCTCCACCTGTGAAATGGGGATAATATTCATCTTGACTGCATCTTTTAGCATTCCAAACATAAAAACTGCATTACAAGTGATAAGTGTTTTTAATAGCAAGTGCTAACATTTAAAATAAATAACAATATTATTTTCAGTTATGATAAGCAATAAAATTCTCAGCCCCAAGTTAAAGCTGGAAAAAATACCCTTCACCTTAGCTTATAAAACTATACTTCAAGAATTACAGAACTTTTCCTAGAAAGCCCTTTTCCAGTTGCTTTCCATAAAATATTTACAGTAGATTTTGCAGTATATCTGAATATGAAAAAATGTATAGAGAATATATTATCTGAAAAGAACTTCTAGTGAATAAAATTATCTTCATCATATTTCGTTAGATCGCAACTTGGTTACATAGCGCAACTGGGAAACAATTTTCCCTCCAAAATCTGTGTTCCAGATTGTTTCTGGATCCTGAGACAGCTGAACCTCAGCAGAAGTCTCAGTCTGGAGAAGCTATGATAGAAGCACTAGGACAAGAGAAAATATAAAAATCTCTCATTGTAATGGTTCTTAGGTTGCGGGATAAACACAGTATTGAGCCTTAACAGAGGAGGGTAGTATAGCAGAGTTTTTAAGAGGCTATGTATAAGTGGTAGAGGATGAAACTGATGGTTGAAGTCTAAATAATACTACGTATCTCACAACTTGTTGAAAAGCACTTTTTTCATTGGGGGAGATTCACAGCTGCTGAATTTTCTGCAGTTAATAGAGTCCTTTGATTCACAGCAGTGCCCCTTGCACAAAAAATACTGGCCTTTGTGTATTACCAGAAACTAATTTTCTATTTGGCTGAAAAGGGAAAAATGGGGTTATTGCTTCTCCCTCCTACAGAGCTTTTCATTATGCCTGATGCACTCAACTTCTAAGCTCTTCTGAGAAAAAAAAATAACTGAAGAGGCAAGAGGTAGAAAAATGAGCTTGTTAGCACATTAGAAGTGAAGTATCTTGGTGGGCCCTAGAAATTCCCAGTGGTGTGTTAACTTATCACTCTATGCATGCTGGCACTGATAGTCTCCCAATTGATCACTCTCTTTTCGCACCAAAGGTGCTGCCAGGAAGCAAAGGCTGAAGGCCCACAGGAGAACAGGCTGCTATCAAAACAAGCTGTTTTTAAAAGTCTCCTTGAATGGGTAAAATGTTTCATGAAAAGTAGGGTGGAGACACCTACCTGCTTTTAAAATGCTCTACTTTCAGAGGTCTCTAAAGGAAACCTTTTAGTTTATCCTATTCTATCCAAAGCTTATACACAAATAAGGCAAAAATGAAGGAAAGTTACTGCTTTGAATGTGACAAGGACATTCCCATTCTCCAATCTAGGTACCTGTCTCCTAACCAAATAAAGTAGTCTTGACACAGATGCTGACTGAGGAGAATAATGATGTTTTCATTACACAGTGGAGAGGACATGCCTGTATCAGTTCTAGAAGTCTAATTCAAATGCACACTTAGTACACCCAGAGAAAAGTAATTCAGCTAGCCAGGTTGCCACTCGTCCTAACAATCCACAAAACCATCTGCAGCTTGTTAAAAACAGAACCCCGCTTAAAAACAAAACAAAAATCTGCTGCGAGCGCCAAGTCCAAAACTTGCCGTATTCTGCACTGGGAAATGACACTCTCTCCTCTGAAGAACTCCTTTTCTGTATCAGAGCCTGAGTAGCTGAGATTGGGGTACTTTTATCTTCTGTTCACTTACACTTTGAGAACATTCTAGTATTTTAAAACTCAAAATTTGTATGCTTTTGTGGCTGAGATAATCTAGTTCTATGCTGTATCTGAATGCAACTATCTGCAAGAGTGACCATAAACCCATGGTAGTTAATTTCTACATTACTCCTAATAGGCTAGACATTTATTTCTTTAAAACGTGGCTCTCTAGGGAAGAGTTATTAGCACCTACAAATTGAGTGGCACATACAAACTCAATGGCAAGTAATAATAGGGCAATGCAAGCGGTATTCTTACTGTGAGTGGATGTTGCCACTGGCATCAGCAATTAAGATGGAATGGGAAGGATGCACGGAGAAACCAACAGAGAAGACTGGCACAGAGAGTGACTAAACACTTAAAACAACAGCGTTGTGAGCTTTCTGCTTCTGAAGAAGGTGCTAACTAGAACAAAAGAGAACGGTTAAAAAGGTAAGATATACATTAATTATACAGGCACTCAAATCTGTCAGCTAAAAACTTGCAGATATATAATCTGCAAAAAGCATAACAAAAAAAATCTAATGACTTAATTATACTTTTTCAGAAGATATGGTTCTGAAAAATACAATCAGTACAAGAAAAAAATCAGGAATCGTACATTTATAGGTCACTCACGTTGTGGTCACTCACGTTGTGGTCACTCCAGCTAAAATGTCATTTGTATTACAATCCATTTTACTTATTCTCTAAATCTGCAATTATTTCTATTAATACTGAAAATACTGTACTTTCCATTATTACTGTAAACACGCAGGTTTTTTTAGACCTGTTGATTTGCATTTGGGAACAAGCACCAAAATCCTGGCTGTCAGATCACCTACTTTTGCTTAATCTGGCTGAAAAACAACATCTCATGTCTTCACCTAATAGCTCTCCATCACTCTTGATTCTATCACTTTCTTTTTTAACTCAAGTTCCTTTTAGATTCCTATGGCAGAACACATCTACATCTTGCAGATTCTTTTTGCATAATCTAAGCTAAAACTTTTTCTAGCCGTTTACATGAATGAATTATGTAGGCTCTTACTTCACATCTCAGTTACTGCCATGTCCTTTTCTCTGGCCCTAACAAATGAATTTTTACTCCTCCTTGTATCTACTTGGAGCATTGCAGAGCCCACTTTCTGAACGTAGTGCTTAGATGGGGCATTCTGTGCAGATATCACCATCAGTCTGCCACTCCCTAGCGCAAATGCAGGCTACTTATTTTAACTTTATAGTCCATACTGATTTGATCAATTTTATCAAAATTACTCTTGCCTCCAGTCAGTTAATGCAGACAGTCACTCTCACTTACCTTGACATTTTTGGACAGGTACTTTAGCACATTTTTCCCATGTGGCTTCTCATGCCTAGCACCACGTCTCCGTAAGTGTCCACAAAACAATCCCCCTTCAAACTCTCCCCTTTGCTATGATGTTTATTGAAAAAGAACCAAGAAAAACACCTTGGAAGACTTAAGTCCGTTGCTGTGTAGGTCACATAACTATTTGTGCTGTCTACTATTGTTTCACATTTCCCTGAATTTTTTATCTGCCTTAATTTGTTGTCTTCAGTTTTATATTTGGCTTTTTTACTTCTGGGGGACAAACAACATGTGTCTTGTGCTGTACTCCATCTCAGTATAATGAGACTGTGGTCTATGCTAAGGATATATATGTGCCACAGTAATACAAGCAAAACAGCTCTCCTGCTCGCATCTAAATAAAACGCTTTACAGTAAATCTATCTAGTATTTTGCAGTTCAAGGATAGTGGATACATGATTACTATGTTACAATCATCCAGGGAATACTAATCCTAAAATGTCATTAATTTGAGGCAGAGAAAAAAAATGAAGAAAAAGCAGTTTCAACATTGAGTAAAATTTCCAAGACTTTAATTAAGGATATGGCACTTCACAATTCTGTAATCTAACTATTACTAGAGCATCTAAGTGCTAGATTCACAAAAGGGCCGGAGAAGAAATCCTTGTGCCTGCTCCAAAGACCATTTGATAACAAACGCTTCCTGAGCAGGGACTGGGATCCAGGGACTCTCCCCTCCCAGGAAAGTACCACAACCATTAGGCTACACCGATGAGCACGTACTTTCCCTGTGATTCAGAGGAGATCTTATTTTATGAAACAAAGAGCAATTTCAGCAATGAACAGAAGTCCCAATGGTTAGAACAGTCTTGTAAGAGGCAGGAGATGGGGCCTCAAAATTGGAAACTGCTCTCTCATTTCCTGGCTGATTGATATAACTAGGGAGTTATCTCCTGTTGTGTTTGTATGGGCTCTAATCCAGTGAGTAGACCTTCAAAACTCTTAGCATGGCTGCCTTGCAGGTCAGATGAGCAAAGAAATACCTACCTACTCATTGGATAAAGAGGCATGACCCGGGCATTTGGCTGTTCAGGTTACGGCAAGGACTCAGGCAGCTCTAGTGTGTGCTGATGCGGGCAGATCTCCAGGGAAGGGTGGCACTGAAAGCTTTAGATACCGGCGAACTTCAGAGGTATCCAAGGCTAGGCATTTGCTGCGTGGAGATTCTTAGCACCTGTATTTTGGACTCAGGCACCTATAAGGCCAGTCGGGAGGAACTTGGGTCAGATCAACAGAGTAGTTATATGCCTAAATGCTCTCGAGACTTTTGGAAAAAAAAATATAGAAAATGCTTTATAAGACAGATTTCCTCAGCAGCTTCTGGAGGGAAGGATTATGCAGGGGAACCTACTCAGTGGCAGAAACTTTAAAAAGGGCTGAAGAGACGAACAGTTCATTAATGCACTAAAACGGTGATGGAAATAATTGTAATGTTAGATCAACATTTCATTTGTTCAACAAAATTTAAAAGGAATGCATTTGTGAAGTACCTAAAGTCATCAATGGCAGAAACCATATTTTTCCAAAAGTCAAGAGAAAGTATTTATCACTTCAGATACCACAATAAAATGTTATGCCTCAGCTTCCATTTTAGTAGATGACTTCAAGATGATGTCTGGACGATTTAAAATGCATCAAGATCACTACAGTTCAGGAAATACCCTAGAACTATAAAGTTCCAAGTTGCAAACTCAACAATGCTTTAGGCATTCCTACACCCCTACCAATGGGCTGGTCAAGTCCAGTAGACTGATAATACAACTTTTTTTTTTCTTTTTTAGGAAAAGAAAAAATGTCAGAATTATAACAAAAGGACTCCCTTTGTGAAAGGGAGTAAAAACGTGGGCTTTTCAGTCAATTTTTTTTCCATCACTGTGCCTCTCATTCAGAAAAACTGAACAAAAATTGAAGTAAGACAATTCCATGAAAGTTTTATTCATAAGTCTTCCCTCCTGATGCTTATGTATTTATATATAGATGCACGCTGGTAGTATATCACAATATAACTGTATATTGGAATATGTGATCACAATACTGACGGTATGTAGTACCTGAGATTCTTTGATTCCAGTGCTAGGAAAAAGAGGAGGTTTTGATGATTGCCTAGAAATACCTCTTAGAAAAAAGCCAGAGAACGCATTTCTAAATAGCAAGATGGACTTTTTCAGGTTAAAGTGTAAACTACTGTCAGAAATACATGTACAGCTGCATCCCTGGCAGTTCCAACTGTTAGCAAAATCATCTAAGAAGTCAATATATATTGATATGATTGTGGGGTGTATGACTTTGTCAGCCAGGCATTTGGAAAATAATTTAGACAAGCAGAAACCAAAGCACTGCTCCATCCTTAACTGGAAAATGAAAATCCTCCACCCAGAGATACTTGCTTGTAAGATCAATGGACCCTGCAAGAGGTTTTTTAATTGCATGTATACACTATTTATATAAACGAGATTAACAATATTTTAAGAAAAGCTATGTAAAATGGCACCCTCTTGTTTACTACATTTGCCCCCCCCCAAGCAAATTTAGAAGCACACCTCTTCTTTTCTAGAAAAAACCCAAATTTGTAGTATTGTCAACATACAAAAATACTCCCAGGATATTAAAGACCAAAGGAAACAAAGAAACATGAGGCACAGTGAATGGCATATGTTGGTAGGACATTTTAAGTTTCCTGCTCTCTGGCCTGAAAAGGTGTGCAAACCCCACAGAATTAACTGCTACAGTTTGAGGTATGATGAAAGCATCAATTTTATTGGGCAGATTTTTCCTAGTAAATTACAATTCCTGACATCAAAATGTGAAAAGAGGACTGCCTCCTGTAAAAACATAACAAATACAGGCTAGGACCAAAGTTTTATGGAAGCTGAAAGGAAAAGTTAGCCATAGCAGAATTTGACTTCCTTCTAAAGGAAGACAGGACAAAACCCACATGTCACAGAAATGGAAGTTTTTTCTGGGAAATCTCACTCTGAAAGAAGAGATTGTGCAGTGGTTGTCACAGCAGCTGAACTCATACTGAGTCACAGCAATTTGTACTCTTTGTTGGCTCTTAGAATTAAGGACGTAAGTCGGGCTGCTATTGATCCAGTGTTGGAAGCCCTGCAACTAGCTGCGCTTTGTATGTAGGTGGGTGATCAGTATCAACTGGCCACACTGAGAGGAACAGTTAAAGTTCTCTTATATTCTGAAAAGTGACTCTGCAGAAGTGGCATCACGGTGCTCCCTATTTATTGCATTTCAGTGCCTTCCACATCGAGTTTGCCCAGTATACAAATAAAGAGATCTTTTTTTTCCAGCTGCAACTTCTGTTTACTTAATTCAACTTGATATCTCAAAGTCAGCCTGGGTTCTTTTCTGTTTCTTAAATACTGCCAATATTGAAAACGGCATAGAAATATTTTGTTCTGTGCATCTGTTTACACAGCTATTCTGTAAATGAAAGCAGCTTCTGCATATGCAATTGGAACTTAGCCACAACACTGATGATTCATAAAGCAGAATTCAGTTCATTCTCCTCATATCTGATGCAAGTTATTTAGGTGAAAGAGAAGGAAAAAAAATTACTATGCTTGACACTACTAAACAGGTGAAAGAATTAAAAATTTTATAGTCTTCTAGGGTGATTTTTTTCTCTACTGAAACCATATTTTCAATACTAGTGACAGCACTTTTGCAGTAAACTGTAACAATATATTTTCTTACTCATAAAAACGGAAGATAAAACTCAGAGGAATCAAAGTTTTACTTTAGAAGTAAACTTTTATGTTGCATTTTGTGAAAACATTTTAAAACTGCAGAATGGATGCAGTGTTAATTATCCCAAATCACTGATTTTAGAAAGTAATGTGTATGTGACAGTCTACTAATTAATGTAGATATATCATTAAAAAATGAAAATAAATATGAAAAGTAAGTAACAGGCTAAGCCTGTGGAATTTAAGCAAACATAAAATGTAATATCTAGCATCTTTAATAAAAATCTTTTTCAACACAAGTTGTAACTGCAGAAGGTATTTCTGAGGCAATTTCTGAGGTATATTTCTCCATGAATAAGGGAATATATAATAGATAAATCCATACAAATTATAACCCCATCATTCCAGATCTTGCAATTTGTTTCCAAAGCATATAGTTGCATCAATCTTTAAATGAATATAAAGAAAATTACTTTTCATTTCTTACACTACTGAAAAGTTGAATAAATCTGTGATAAATTAAAAGTTATCGGGCAAATTATAACAACACATACTTTTGCCATTTAGAGGCCTATTTCTTTAAGAGTACTAATCATAGAGCTAAAGGAGATTACTTTCAGTATATCTACCCTATGGTTAAATGGTTAAAAGTCCTGCAAGGTTAGCACAGGCTAGATAAAGTCACAGCCACCGAGCGTTTCCAAGTCAATGCTATTGCTTTCTGCCTAGTTTACCACCACAGTATATATTGAAAGGCATTGCCTTTATCTGAATTTATATAAGAATCTTCATTTTTTGCAGCGTGAGCACTTTCAAAATTGCTAAATTACTGCAAGAAATTGTAACCGATGCTTACATTTTCATTGGAAAACCCAATACATTTAACATTCTGCAACACTGTCCTTCTAGGAAAATCCTTGATATATTGTTTATTTTTATGTTGTTCCATCAGATCTTACAGCTAACTAAATTCTTCAGTGGTTTATAACATCATCTAGGAAGAAAAAGCTGTGATTCATCAGTGCAGACAAAGCTGGGCTTTAATCCATTCCTATAACCATATTGCCAAGTCTATATTGTTTACATTGCGTCTCAATTAAGAGACAGGCAGGACACCTGGTACTTCTTTATCTAAGTCCCACGGGCTGCCAGATGACTCAAAATCCATAACAGGTGCTAAGGCAGTGTGAGTGTAGCACCATTAACACAAGCTGGAATTGGATAAAATTTGGACTATGCTTAACCACTTAAAACACTCAATTATGAAATGAAAAATGTAACCACTCTGCACCAAGCTCCTTTACAAAAGGCACTTCTAAAGCTATGTAGAATCAAAGTGCAAGTGTAATGGACTTAACATAGATTTTAATTTTAGTATAAATGTTCTCCAGAATTAAACTATATAAAAGCCAGCTATAGAAAGAAGTTGTGTAACCATATACAAACATATACTTACTGAATTGAATGAATTCTAATTCTGATCATCTGCTTAGGCAGCAAAAATGAAAAAACTGATGCTCAGACTTCTAGCAATTTCGAAGTTAAGGGAAAAAAATCTGAATTAACAATACTTTTTGAATTCTTCAACTCTGTAGAACCCAGAAGTTATTTTATTTTAAAGGACTTTGGCAAATGAAAGCATCTTATGGAAGGATTTTAAAAACAGCAAGGTTCAAGTGAAAAACTATATGATAAAAGATACTCCTTTGCACCAAAACATCCCACTGCAGAGCTCTTTTCAGCACTTTTTCAGCTAAGGTGACTGAACTAAGCATTAGGCTTAGACACTGACAGACACACCTCAGGAGAGAAAAAATGAGTATCAGAAATTTTACAGTGGACAATTACTTAAGAACTATCTGTATCTAAATGTGCAGTAATCCAATTAAGCTTCTATTTAATATTGTAATTATCAAGAACACAATATAGTGATTTTATTACCAGAGTAAGCAGTAACAAAGTACAGTAAACTGTCATTTAAGACAGTGTCATAGTATCTATGATAAGCAGCATATTGGCTTAAACTAATGCACTATATGCCTCTAGGGAACGACAGGCTCAGAGACTGGGTTTTAACATCAGAATCTACCCATTAATCTTGACTTAAATATAATCTACTCTGCAGTAAGAGGAAGAATGGGCATTCAATGAATTATCTGTTTGAAATATAGCAGGAGCATATTAACACAAACATATAGTAGAAAGTCTCCGTTTCGGTACCATGTATTGTGTATCGTCGGTTTTACAAACCCTGAACCGCATTTTAGCATGAAATTAAAAAGACAGTAAGATCAAATGGCTAGCAGTGTTGGAAGGACGAATACCTCAACACTGTAACAGACCGCTCCTTAACTTCACTGGCTGTGTGGTTAGAAGACCAGTGACAGTGTTTACAAATACCCCACTCCTCCATGTTTTAGCAACAGGCTACAGAGGTGAAAATGGAACAGTGAGGGAAGCGGTGCCGAAGCCCTTACGCGGGCAGAATTCCTACTCCACCCTCCAGGGAGGATTTGTCTTACTAACATATCCAAGACGGGAATCGATGACCCTACACGGTACGCTGTGCTAATTGTTCTGAAGCCCGTTACAGCCGCCGCTGCTTCGGGCCCTCTCTGGAGCGATGCTCCCGCCGGCAGAGAGAACAGCTCGCGGGCAGCCGCTCACCTGGCAGCGGCGGGGCTGCAGGAGGCGGCAGGGGCCAACGGGCCCAACGGGCCCAGGGCCTGAAGTTTATTAAGGGTGCCGCACCAAATGTGCCAACCAGAGATGTTAAAGGTGTTGCAGTCTTCGCTTCAGCCCACAAACAATGTGGAACAGTACGGGCCAGGGGGAACTGCAGCCCCACACACTAACTCCTGGTTTCGGGAGAGGGATTTATCCCCACCCTGACACTCAGCATTACAGCAGTTTTAACTCAAGTAATTAAGGCTGATGAGTGTAAAAATACAGAAGCAAAACTGGCTCTTTGCGCTCTGGTATCAGCATGAATGCTCAAGCCCACTCTTCGCACATTCAAATGTTTAAATTTCTATCTTAAATACTTTCTCTCTGCATATATGGACATATTTATTGACGAGAGAAACAGTAAGGAAAATGCCTTTCATGAAGACATCGCTACAAACTGTAAAATTACACAAATATGAACTTATATTAACATTAAATATTGTCCAGCAAAAAGACTGCACATAAAGACATGTATTAATTTCCAATTCCACACTACACAGTAACAAAGAAAACTTCTCACATGAGAAATTTCATCATTAATTCCAATCTGTACTTTAATAAACTCTACGACTACCTTTCTTTTTTTCTTTCATAGTTGAAGAGAATGTTTTTTCTTTACCCTGGGTTGCTGCAGTACCAGTATGAGGTAATCTACTTAGAAGTCTCTTCAGAGGGCAGTAAAGTCGATTTTAAAAATGGTTTTTAAAACTCGAAGACAAGCTTCTGCTATTTAAATGAAGAAAACAAGTATTAATTTTCAATTACTTCCCTCTTTCTTTATTTTGAAGGGCAATTAGCAAAGCAGCCCCTTCGCCCTCCTCCCTAGTGCTGTCAAGCTGTTGAGAGCAGTTTGCAGCACTACAATGGTACTATTGTGAACACAGCCTGGGCTTCCTTCCCACAGAGAGTTAAACGGGCAGTTCCTGCTGCCCATGATTGGTGTCCAGCGAAACAATACTTAAGAGCCAGGTTTTATCAGTTCCACGCCAAAGAAGTGAAGCCAGGGAACCCAAGCCTTCATATCATGCTGAACCATATGCCAACCCTGCTGGCCCCAAAGGTTTATCACTAAGAATCAGGATCCATCATGTCCCCTGTGAAATTTCACTTCACATACCTTCTGTGAAATGCATGGCTTTGCTGAAAACTGACCTTTTTCCACAATTGGCAAGAACAGATGGATGGTAACTAGGGTTTGGCAAGCAGAAATTAAAAGATTTTCTAATAGCTTGCATTCTTCTATGTTTGGGAGGAGAAGCATTCAGGAGATAGATATATTTGTGATCAACAGATCTATTCAGGTGCAGTTAATCAGCAATTAAACTATTTTCTTAATGTCTAGAAAGTATATTGAGATTAATTTGATTGGTCAGGCTATGATTAGGACTCATGTCCTTCGGACTACCATATGGTAATTCCAATTACTGTAATACTAACTTTTAATCCTTGCTTTATGTTAGTTTATTCCATTTTTCTATTAAGTATGTGGCACATACGGAATAAGTTATATACACACATACCTCCTTTTTTGTTATAATTTTGACCTGTTTGATTTGTAAATATTGTTACATGAAGTATATTCCATCTCCAGCTAGATGTTTCCACATACTGACAGGTATTACATATAACCTCTTTTTTCAGTAACTGAAATACAGACCTGTAGGAGAACAAAGACAACCACTGTGCTAGTTTCTATTAATTTTTTTTTTTTGGTACCTATCATCTTCTAATCCCTCTGTTGGCACTGGAAAGCATGTCCCAACTGTCTTGATTACCATATGCAGAATGATGCAGAAACAGTTTGCCAATATCTTATTCAACTCACCCGAAAACATCATTCTATCTCACAGACATTACTGTTTGTCACTTTTGCTTGTTACAAATAATCTCCCACATTTCCCACCAATTTAAATATCAGAATCAACCATACACAATGGTATATACTTATTCTTTATATATACACAGCTTTTAGTGTCTTAACATACAAATCTTTCAAGTTGCTTGCAAGTCACTTATCTGTTATTAGAGGTGAATTTATGACTAGAAAAGGATCAAATCAATAAACAGTGCTGTCTTTTGTGACATAAAAATAGGGCTTAAGTAGTTCAAAAACATTTCTTTCTTTAAATCTTAGAAATGTCAGGAAAAATTGTTTAATCTCCCCTGCTTTTATTTACATACTTCTGAGAGCTATCAAAGAAATCTGTATGAATTTTAACACCTTAAGGGGGCAAGAGTCTTAACATTTTAACAAAGGGCTTTTGTTATCCAAAATGTTTAATTAATTAATAAGGTTAAGTAGGTATTAACAAAAAACCTGTCATTTTGTGTTATGTACAAAGCAATCAACTCTGTGTAAGATTGAACTAGTTTATCTTTTCCATTGCAGTTTAAGGACTCCCAGCCTTCTCCCTGCAAATATTTGTTTAAAAGAGGGATCTATACACAACTAAAACACATTTTATAATGAAAGAGCGATTGCTCTACTAAATTCCAGCTTACAACATACAAAAATTTCCTACCTTAAAAAGATGCAGTAACAAAGAACTCCCCTCCCTCAAGTGATCTGTACTGACAGATCCAAATTCAGAAGTTCTAGGAGACTGATAAAGTACTGCACTGCTTTTCAGGGTAGCCCAGTGACATCCTTTTATTCTAAAACAGAATGCCACCAGCATAAGCCTGCCCATATTTTATACAGAAATCAGTAGAACCAATACCCCCCTCTTCAGATGGGTAAATTCGATTTATGAAAGAATGTAGAAGAACCTAGAATATATTTTTCTTAACAGCAGATTTGAGTCTCCCCCATAATTGTCTACAACATTAACAGAGCACTCAGCTCTTTATAAGTGCAATTATTACTAGAAAATGGTATTACTAGAGTCAGTCAGTTTTGTCTGATTTGATATTTTGCTTTTTTACCACTTTCAAGAGTCTTATGCATTTCAGTAGGGAAGAGTAACTAATAAATAAAGCTGTGCTACTAATTAAAAGACAAGTTATAGATATCTTGTGATGATAACATTATTACCCTTAAACCCATGTGCTTACACTAGACCTCTTTAACAGGTGCTCCCAGCATCCTAGTTCATATCTGCAGACAGCCCATAAGAAGAGCTAGAGACAGAAGAGCTACCTGGGGTAGAGAAGGCAGGTTCTGTGGAATTAGAAGCAGGGCAATTACTGAAGAAAATATGTTTACCTGAACACGTACAAATCCAGAAGTGCTGCTAAAGAAAAGTACGTATGTGTGTTTTGCAAAAAACCTCACAGACTATATACATGAAAATATACTACATTACAACGTAGCTTTCAAGCCTCACACTTGATTTATTCCTCATATTAAAAATGCATAAAAATCAATTGAAATGATGTGCATGTCTACATGAAAATGCAGTAAAAACAGCAGCTTGGTACACACATCTGCAAGTATTTCTCCAGCAGTTATCTGAAGTGTCTATATGACAAACACTAAGGCAAGAGTTTAAAAACCTATCACAAATGTTGGTTCAATCAGTTGTCTCTAGTGGCTAAAATCAAAGGCATTTAAAGCAATGCTTTGGAATTATTCATTGCAAAACAATCCTATTCTTTCAACAGGTAACTAATAAACGATGGCTGAGAACAGGCTTGCACTACCCCTGAGGTCCAATTGTTACTCAGAACACTGCCTACTTTTGCTCCCTGGTGTTGCATTTTAACTCTAATTGCATGATCAAGCCAATAAATTGGACTCAGGGGACAAAAAAACCTTACAAAAATACCTACCCTGACAAAACCAGAGGTTGCAAGAAAATGCACTTCAAACAGGAGTGAGGCAAGACCAGACAAGCGAAGGAGAGGTATCAAGGCTTGAAAGACAGTCATTAATACTGACAGATTACTGTAATTCTGGCTGTCAAGGTGATCGATTTAAACAGCATATGCCAATCAATACTCTCCTCATTTACTGAGCAGCATGAGATATATAGTTAGGTAAGATGTCCCTAAGACAGGACTTCAAACCATACTTAACGAACATAAATAGCACAATTTATGCTTTGGAATCTTAGCTGTTTTTTCATTTGGCCTTTTTTTAATTGGGCAAACTTCAGTGGGATGTTATCCATAGAAAAGTTACTTTAGATGATTCTATTACACCACATTGCCATCATGTATACAATTCCTTTACGTGAGATATTTCAAACTCTACCAATTTTCAATATAACATATTAAAATACTAATCTTGAGTATGAACATTCTTAAATGCAACAGTTGTTTAAGTACTGTGCATTTTTCTTTTTCTTTTTTTTTTTTTTTTTTTTGCATTAGTGGTTTGCCATTCTGAGTACTTTAGCCATCCCTGGTTTACAAGAAACCAAATCTTCCTGGTATTTCCCCTGGAATTTTCCTTACAACAGTCTCTTATTGTTCAAATATACTTGTGACATCAGAGGAAAAAACATTAATTGGATGTATTAGTTCAGGGGAAAAGTTCTATAAAGATAATAAAAATAGCTATTACTGTCATTGCATACCTACAAGTAGACACACAGACACACGTGCGTGACTCTATACAGAGATATACACTTTCCTCTTATATTTAAGTCTTGTAATGCACAGAGAAACTGTTACACAATTCCTTGAAACTGAAATACCTGAACAGTCCATTAAAACAATCAGATACTTAAAAATGCCTTGGAGGTCTTCAGTGTTTCATGTTATACCATTATATGCAGGCATTTCATTAATCACACTTTGAATTATTAAAAGATCAAGTGAGTTGTCAGCAGAACTAGGATTTGGGAGAACAGCAAAAGTGAGCAAGTCAAAGTACAGGAAAGACTGAACATCATATTCTCTATCTTATGATTCTTGCTTGAACTTGGAAAACAATTTCCGTTGCTAAACAGTAAAACAGACTTCAGAAATAACTCTATTTTCTTCTGGAAAAAACAGCAGGGGTCATATGATGAACTCATCCATGGCTCTCACTTGAATTCATATCAGATAAGGCTATAATGGTATGATTGAGGGAAGGGATAAGTATTCACTGAAATCCTGAAATTTTCAATTATTTGTTGTAAAGCATATAGAGTAGTATCTAAAAAGTGTACCAATCATTATTTTTAATGTCTGTTTCTTCTCACTTGCGATGACAGAAAAATCAGTAACAGGTATGTTAAAACTGCATTAAATGTCCCATGTCAAAATTGTATTGCCAGAGATATAGCAAAGTTTGCTGAGAATCTTGGCAAAAAAAATTCTAAACCAGAACATATTAGAAGAGCAATTATAATGGCATGGATTATTCCTTTCACTATACCAAAATTAATCAGTGGCACTGTGAAAAATGAATTCATAATGTATATTTAAGGAGAGAGAGCGCGCCCCTTATGCCTTTTCCATTTGATACACAGTTATCATTGATGCAGTATCGCTGTATTCATTTTTTTCTTACAGATGCTCACGCATCTATAGGATAGAAAAATTATTGGACTTAGAGGAAATGAAACTGGCATTGCCAAAATCAGTGCTTTCCAGCTTTAACTTCTAAGTTTCTGTATTAGTGAGAAATCTCCAAAATCTTCACAAATTCCAGTTTGAAAATGTAAATCATACAAATATTCTTAATTAAATGAGACAAATATGGCCAGAGAATCTGCAGAATAATACTCTTTGCTCACTAGATGTCATTAATAATGAGTGCTTTCTTTCTAAAGATAAGCTTTCCAATGTCTGCAATTCTATCTTGAAGCAGACAACGATGGTCAAGCAGGCACGACAAACAGCAACACTACCAGTTCCAATAAAACCCTTTCTTGGGGCAGTTGTGTATCACATCAAGCAAGAAAGCTTCTTCTGAGCTATGAGGTTTTAATACAGAGGAAACTTTTAACAAACCACTCAAATACATTATTTTATTCATAAAGAATTTACTGTCTTGTCAGATACCATATGGGGTTAATATCTTCCCTTCTCTGGAAGACAGCTGTCTAAAAAGGTTAGCTACAATACATCAAGTACCAACTGCTTAGGAATACAATGTCAAAACAAGATAGGGGGATGTAAATTTTCCAGTTTTGATAAAAAAAGATTAACTTAGCCAATCTTTTATATTAAGATTTATTTTTTAATATTTTGTAGACAGAATAATTACAACAACATTATATTTTTGCTATTGAAATTCATCTGTTTCATATGACCCAAAAAAAGAAATTCCCAAAAAGAAATTCTTGGCATTAGGTCAAAGACTTCATAGATTATTATAAAGAACTGAAAATTATGCTATGATGATTATGGATAAAACAGCCATCTATATTCCAGGTATTCTAAAATTTCAAAAAATTTCAGGTTTAAAAGATGCTAAATAGGTTTTCTTACTGTGTGTCTAGCTACATATTAGGTAGCATCCTTTGGGAGTGGAATACTACGTAAGGCAGAAAGCATGGTGTCTGAGTTGCGCTATCTGACGTGCAGATAGTTTGGAATAGTTGTTAACACTCCAAAATTTGTGGACAATGTGCAAAAAGTAACATTAGTTGTTTCACAATTGGAATTTCACTCCCACAAGGTTTCTACTATTTTTTCTGTTTTGTTGCAATAATTTTAACAACTGGAGGTGCCTACTACACCAAGGAAAGAACATTATCTTGGTGTACCTCTTGGCATCTGGCTAACAGATGTTGTTTAACCAGGAAGTTCGAGTAAAATTTTATATCAAGCCACTCTTTCTGTTGTTCAAAATATTTAGTATTGATCTATTTCCTACACAAGGCAGATTCTGACTTCAGAATGTGACAAAGTGCTTGCTCCGAGATGCACTGTGAATAAAACTATTCCTATCAGGAATCTCAATGCAAATTAGTAAATAAAGAGTATTTAACAATGCCCTAAATATTGGCTTCCTTATTCTACATCACAGTGAAAACAATTGTTCTCAACATTCAGTCCCGTTATTACACCTGCAGTTATGAGTCTTAAGAAGTTTTCCTAGCATACATGCAGCTGGAGTGTATTCAGGAGATAAGCATGTACTTCTTAAGACAAGGACAAATGCAATGAGAAGAAGAAACACATCAGCTATGAGATAGAGAAGGGGGTACTGCTGTTTCATTAGCAAGAGAGTACAAGTATTTTGTCTGTGTCACCTGCTACTGTGTGCATGTATGCCGCCCATTGGTAAGGGGCTACTGTTACAAGAAAGCCAGGCCACCAAAAGATAGTGAGGGACTGCAGAATCCTTGAAGGGGAAACTAAAGCAAATTCCACAAATCAGTGCAGAAACTCCACCCAAAATGGTAATATTCTCTTCACGCAGCTGCAGCAATGAATATGTCAAGCATCAAGTTAAAGCAGGATACCTGCCATACGTGACTGATGTTTGCTGATAAATTTAGTAAATTTTTCATCTTAAAATACTACAGTATGGAAACGTATCATTATAGTATTCTGAGCAAAGAATAAAAACACAGAGCAGATGAAACCTTTAAAAATCATTAACAAAATCAAATCTTAAAAGTGTTTTGCTATCTAAGTTTGCTATCAGAAGTGTCAAAATAATGTCAGAAAGAGGAAGGTGATTGACAGAATATGTCAAGCTCAGAAAGCTACTTCAGACGGTACAATACGTGCCTAAAGTCAGGGCAGACTATAAAAGGGAGATGAGCAGAATTTCCTGTATCCATGCAACCATTATTATACTATTCACACGTACTACCCATTGCCACATCGTGATTAACAGACTAGCGCAATAAGGGAAAAGTTGCAATCAAGTTACATGAAGAGGACTGAATATCCCTGCTGATTACAAATGACAGCTGATTTTTTCAGTCAGGTCTGCACTTAGAAAATGCACTAACTCAGAGTTCAGATAAGCCCTCCTTGGAAGTAGGAGGGCCAAACTCAGTGCCACTTTCTTCACATCCCATACACAAGCAAATCAACACAGTCCTAGTTTAATTAAGAGTTCACTGTGATCCATCACCACAAAGATCCACAATGCGACATTGTAAATATTCCTCAAAAATAGGTAAGCACAGACCTACATATAATATAATCAACTCCACACTGAGTCAAAAGGTGCCCACCAAGTATTACACAGCACAGTGAAATGAACCACACACCTGCAGGCACAGAGACATCCTTACACTGATGCTGGCTTTGAAATTAAGTATTTCTGCTGGCCTACTGCAGTAAAAGGAGAGCTAATACAGAAGTGTAGGGCTTGAAATGTGTTCTGGTTGACCGAAGTCTCAGGTATTCTTGTTCCCTCAAGATCCACATTCAGCTGAATTTCTACTAACCATCATCAAAGTTCCTAATAAACTAACACTGCTCCAGTATACGAGATACTCCCAAATAAGTAAACAAAGATTAATTTCGAGCAGGTCACTTCAGAATTCTCTTTCACTGACACCATTACAGTCCTGGACACGTGGGAAGCCTTGATTATCAGCTTCACTTTTCCAGTTGGGTCTCTGCTTTTGGTGTACCTTCTAAAAATAGCTTTTCTGTTCCTTTTTTCTTCCCTCTTTGAATATAGTGTTTTTACCACTCTGAGCCCTCTTTTTTTTTGCTCCAGCAACACTCCAACACAAGGAAAGACTGCTTTGACCAGTAAGTCCTGTCTTCCACAAAAGACATCAAGTCTGGCAGGGTCTCCAGAAAAGCTATGTAACCACAGACCACAAAATACTCCTGCCCCCATGCCCTTCAGTCCACAACAAACTTAAAAGCCAATAGTGAACTGCTACAGCCATAGCTAAAATATGTCAGAGGAAAAATGCGGGAGACACTAAAGACAATCCTTGATGTCTTCAATTCCCCGCTACTGCAGGAACATAATTAGATTCAATTTCCAAATATTCCTAGTTAACAGACCACGTCCATGTTACAGGAAACAGCCACCAGTCTTTGCCATTCTTGTACAAGGGGAATTCCTTGTTGACCTCAAATCTGGCTGTGGGTTGAACATCAAGAGCATGTCCATGACGTTTTTAATCAAGAGTTACTTAAACCACTGAGAGCTAGGCAAACTTTGAAGTTTAACATTTTTTTTGCTGCTCTCCACTGACACAACTGACTCCACCATAACCTAATTCAAGCCAGGGAAGTTTGTAGAGATTTTTCTAATTTCACGCCAAGCAAACAGGTTTTAAAGAACTGCCCACACCCCCATTTTAATTTTTAAAGTATTACACAAAACACTGATTATAAGATACTCCAAGCCAGGTGGAAGAAGAATTCCACCAACTACTTAAAGCCACCCTTTAACATCAGTGCTCAGTCAACTGGTGCTTCATAAGCCTACCAAGTGATGATATGAAACCCATCAACCAACAGTATCTCATATTAAATATACGTAATGCTTTCCAGTTATCACACTAACCATATTAGGAGACAAATATCAACATTTTAATGGAGGCCACATTATGCCATAAATGACATGCAGTGCTTTGATGCATATAAAAAGTACAATTTGGAGAACTCAAAAGTGAATGTGCAATATACAGCTTTTACGAACTGGCCAATTCCTAGACATTGAGCTGGCAAGCTATGTCCAAGGAATTTATTACAACCTCCACATTCTGTAAAGAAGTTTAAACATACAAGTTTGTGGGGTTTTTTAAAACAGGAAACTTTTGGTACTAAAGTAAATTGTTTTCCAATTGCTCATCACTATACATCAATATAATGCTATAAGCCATCACTTTTCATAGTATAATGATGATAATACATTTTAAATCCTTTGATTAAGCCACTTGAGTAATGACAAAAAGATCGGACCTTTCCAAACATAAAAATATAATGAATCAACATCTGTCGTCTACAGAAATGGCACAAACGTCATTTAATGTGATCACATCAAACAACATCCATCATTCATCTGTAAATCCACTTCATCATATCTAATCCAAAACTCTTAAGTATTAACAGTCAGCCTTAGAAAAAACCCCAGTATTTTAGCAACAATCTATCACATGAGAAATACAAGTATCTACAGTTTGGGTGGCAATTAAGCACAGAATTTCTCTTGATCAAAATTTAAACTTACCTTTCAATTTATGAAATTAAAAAACAGTATGTTCTTGTTGATTTAACTAACAGGTATATAACAAAACTCAATCTTAAGAAGGGGAGAGTTATAAGTGACTGACTTACCTTATGTTTTTTAATTTCTGGTTGGTAAATCTATTCTTCCAAGAGCAACCCTTTCAGAAAACTACAATTTCAGTTCCAACAACAACAAAAAAGAGATAATCTTTTCTGACATCTTTACAAAGACACTAACATAATTTTGACAACAACTTTGTATTCTGAACTGAATAACAAAATCTGTATGACAAATTTCTCATCTTGAAGGAAAGCAGCATTCATATCCTTCTTGGAACTAGATTAGTACTGCATAAATACTTACTATCTTTAAGGAAAGAAAGATTATTAACACCATGACATTGCTATTTTAGAAAGTCTACTCACAAAATGGTCATTAAAATAATTTTGTTAACAAAAAGTGGTAAGTACATGTTATAAAACATTAGAAATAGGCAATTTTTCAGCACTGAATCTATTCTTCACTTAACTAAAAAAAGCTGGTCTTCACCTGAATACTACTCTATGGGTTTAAGTTTCCTAAAGGCACCATCACCATTAAAAAAAAAAAAAAAAAAATTCCCAGTATTAATCTGACAAAAATATAAGATGACAGAAAACATGAAGATCATATCTGTAGAACTGTAAGGGAATGTATATGCCTTGGAAACCATTTGAGTGAAAGGATACAAGTTTTGGTATAATGGGATTAATGATTTCAATGCACGGCTTGCATTTATAGCTGTTGCACGAACCATAATAGGAAGAATTTTTCCATTCACAATAGCACCATCAAAGAGAGGACCAAAAAATGGAACCTGAATAAAAAATTAAGAAATTCAACATAAAGCAAGATCTTAGCTATAACTATTAGCAATCAACATTAACAATAGAGCACTCAAATATATCTTTTTTTTTTTCCCTCCTCATTGCTAGATAATCAGACCAGTTATTGTGCTCCATGACAGACTTTTTCTCTTGTAGAAATATACAGCCATATAACTGCTTGATATCCTTGGTAACTGATAACACAGCATTTGAAGAAAATTAAGCAACCATTTGAATACTATGTCTCATCAAAGCTTATTGCCAACATTTGCTGCCAAAATCCTAGGAACAGTCATGCATATGATGTTTATGAGGTTGAAAGGCTAGATGACAATATTGTAGGTGGTAGTAAGCAAAAGGAATAATTACTCAAATTTAAAAATAATATTTATCATGGCTTTAGATATAACATGTCCATAAGGATCAACTCAATGTGCAACTGTCATACAATTACTGGTGGACCGACCCTCACTTTCCATTTTCTTTTCTTCTTCTATCTGTTCTTCTTCCTTTCTATGATATCTGTACAAATGGATTGTAAGCACTTTACTGGAGGAATCTGTGGTGAAAGTTTGACCTCTTTGAGCCTTAAGTGTAAAGCCTTATTTGTGAGATCAATAGAAAACCTTGATGTTTAGTATAGGTAGCAGCCCAAAGGTTTACAGAACAGATGGATCTTATGTTTTGGCATTACATTTTTCTCTAATCAATCATCATTTTGCAATTAAAAAGAAAAAGAAATTAAAGCATGTGAAGAACAAAATTTGTGCATCAGGTCAGCAAAGGGAGCAGAGTGTACACTAAATTATTCTTCCTGCTAAGATGCAACCAATGCTGCAAAAGAATTTTAGGTCCCTGTATTATTTTTGCCATCAGTCATTTAATGTAGTTTTGAGAATACTGAAATCTGATGGAAGGCACTTCTTTTTTCGCATACATGAACCTCTTGTCGGACTAACAACAATCCCTGCTCTCAGCAGTTTTCTTTTTCCTTCTTAACCTGCACACTCCCAATAATACAACTCTCTGTACTTAAAGTAGTAAAAGAAAGAATATACTTATTAATTAAAAACATAAGTAACCCAGTAATAACAAGACCATGTACTGGGTATCATTTCATGCCTATCATCAGATAGAGGCAGTCATCGTATAGAGGAAATCAGATTTCTGTCATACTTCATTTATTAATATTAGTGCTTCTAGAAAAAAAATTAGTATTTAAGATATAGACATTCATGGCAAGTGACATCACATGCAGAAATTACGCAGTACAAACACTCATGACTACTTTTACTCAGTCAGTGTTCGCTACCCTAAACCACTGTTTTAAGAACAGGGATAGCACACACATTTGAGGAACAGTCATTAGAAAGAGTCTGTGTTCATATGCCTAAGAGCTGAATGGTCTTGCTTTGCTGAATTAATCTCCAAATTCTTGCGTGGAGTCAAGGAGAAAGCGAAAACTAGCTTTGAGAAGAAGAAAGGGGAATATGACATGGATGAAGAAAGCTGGAGCAGGCTATTATTCAACTACCAGAGTCACATAACAAATTTGATAAAAAAAGTTTGCCAAGTTTACCTTAGTATTTAAATGATTACACAGAATATTCTAGCTTTGTTCCCAGTTTATGATGTTAGCAGATATGCTTGACAGGGTCAGGCCTTTACAATTTCAAGTTACTGATTTTACTATGCATTGTACTCATTGAGCTCTTCCTCTTCCTCCTACCACCACTGCAACTGTCAATGTTAAAGACACATTGCCTTGTTGGATCAACCTATTATACCAAAACCTCAGATCCTAAACAAAACGCAGTTCATATTAAACATACAAAGGAAATGCAAAATTAAAAAAAAACCCTTACCTCAGGCTTTTTCATGATCTGGATACTGAACATATGGTTTTTCATGGGATAGATAACTATAAGAACATCACCAAATTCTGTTGGAATTATTCCTCTTCTATAATCTCGAGTATGCTCTGACCAGACAATGTGTACTTCATCATTTCCTAAATGTCTCAGCTGGAAAAGCAGGGACAAAACCCCATCAGTTTAAATATATTCTATAGCCATACAGCTAAACTAAATGCTCGTATTTCAAAAGGACAAACCCACTAAAAAGAAATGAAGAAAAATGAATAAAATAACCAAATTACACTATAGTTCTCTCACAATTTCAATGACAGTATTAGTTCACAGTATTGGTTTGTGCTATAAATTTTTATACATTGGTACCAACGTCTATTTAAATTAACAGATATGTCAATATCTGTTTTCTACTGAAAGCTAAAATTTTGCTGGTATTATCTCAAGAATGCAGAGTGATTCAATCTGATTTACTAAAATGCTTTCAAGATTACCATCACCAACAGGCAGCAAATTATTAAATTCTATACGAAATTTTAAAGTGTATGAATGAACATCTGTTTAAAAGCTACATATCTGAGCAGTCTTTAACCTCATCATTCTAGCCAAATTCTAAACTTGCTACTACAAACAAAAAGCTATTAAAGTAGAATAGCTACTGCATTTTCCATAGCCCCCAGATTAACTAAACTAAATGCTCATTTCCCATGAAACCTGTATAACTTCGTAAAAATAACACCCCACCCCCCCCAAAACTCCAAATGGCTCTTGATTTGGCTCATAATGGCCAGATGGGTTCCTCAAAATCCATGCTGTATCCTCAGTTGTAATCATACAACCAGATTAAGGAATATCTTGAACGCTTTGGAATTATCTGCACTGAAGCTCCAAAATGTTCCTTCTGCTAAACATTACCATCTGATAAACAAGTGTTAACATCATGGAGAGAGGCTTTACGTATAGTAATCAAATACTTTCAGATTATTAAAAGTGAGTTTCTTTCCAGTAAGGGTGATTTCTGAAAATTCAAGCTGGAATCTCATTTTTTCCTCCTTGTGCATCACCAGTTACAGCTGACAATTGCCTTCACCTACAGTTTTCAGTTTGTTTGCACAGCTTTAGGTAGGTAGAATTTGTCAAACAATTGCCTTGATGTTATTCAAAGGACAGCACGGTGAACTGCTGTTAACAGGTAACATGCAGATACTAATCTGAGCACTTACAAGAAGTTATTATATATAAAAAGGCAACAATTTTCTGTACTCATTTTCAGAACATAACTGCACTTTAAATAAAAGCAAAGCATATACACAGTCATCAGAGAAATTTCATCGCAAGTATTCACTTGTTTATATTACAAAACCTCCTGGAATGCTACCTTCATCTTATCTGAAGGCTCATACCTGTTGCCAGCAGCAGACTTTAAAAAGAAAAAAAAAAGGGGGGGAAAAAAAAAAGAAGCTGCCTCTGCTGTTCTCTGCTAGCTTTAAATTGCATCAGACTGAAAAACATTGGTTGCATTTCTATAAGAAAAGGATTTTCTTCAGTGTTGGACTGGACAAAGCACAGATGGCATCAATACCCTACATCTTGTCTGATGCTCAACAAGTCGGTTGTTTTGCCTGGACCAGATCATACATACATCTGATCTACAATGACTGCAGTTCCTTTGAAGTGAGCTCTTCTTGCCTCTTTTGTAGATGGCTCAATTATTTTGGACAACACTTAGTTAGGGATGCTCCTGTGCCAACTGTAAACCCAGCCCAACAAAAGAATTGGTTATAACAACATTCACCATGCTGAGTTTTATTTGACTAGATTAGAACAAAACCAGGCAGCAACCTGAATGACGTGCAACACGCAAACACCAGCTGCAGAAACCTTGGATGACGCTGAACGATGACGAACGTTGTAAAAGACAACTAACTGTGGAATTGTTCTGAGGGCCTGAACCTCTCCTACCTTCCTTGGCGAAGTGACAAACTATCTGCTGAAATATGACAATGACAGAAGGGTATGAGGGCCTGACGGGCCCGCACTTAGAAGCAAGTGAAGAGCTCAGGGAGGATGAGGCTGCCTAACCAAAGAGAAAACAAGAGGCAAATCAGTTTAGATATGAAATCCTGTGGAACGTGAAAAAACTACACGATCCTAGATTGAGGGAGAGACATCTGGTGCACTGACTGAACTGAACTCATTGAACTGACTGCCAAAAAGCAGAACTAGGACTGATACACCCTTCGCTGCACTGTGCCGTTCCTAATTCAGCAATATTAAACTATTTACTAGAAGAATTAGCCCTCCTTTATTTACCATCTTTGGACTCAAAGACGACAAACTCATACACTGTTAGAAAGAAGGGATGGTGACAGTGTACATGCCAAATAAATGGCTTTAAAATCCAAACCAGAGAGAGTTTAGACAGTGCAGCTTCTTGAGGGCATCACTGCCTCTGAATTTCATTTATCAAAGGTTGCCCCTCTGCACCTGTTACTGATACCTGGAATAATCAGTCAGGACATCAGCTCCTGCACTTCTGTGAAAGCTACTCAGACGGAGCATCACTACTGATGCACGTTTTCACATCAGATTGACACAGATTTTGGTGTGATAAAAGTGTATTGTGTGGTTATTTCAGGAGGAGGACTACTGACAAGGGACACATATTTTTGGATGCTAAGTGTACTGAAGCCATTAGTGACTTTTCTCTCCAATTTCAAAGTTTGCTTTATACCCCTCATAGAGGTGTAAGGATACATTCCAGGCTAAAAGCACTAACTTCATCAGAGGAAAAGGAAAATGAATCAGATTATTCCAAGGAGTTTCAAGTCATGTCAGGTGTATTTCATCTCATGATTACTACCAAGAATGATTTGGCAAAGATCCAGTTTGAGTAAAGTGTAGAATGGCATCTCTGTGACATATAATGGATTGAGAGTCAAAATCAGTTGGTGCAGGTAGGTGGATGATGGTATGAGCTGTGAATGGTGGTTTATAACAAGATGTAAAGTACTCAAGATCACAAATATGATCAATGCTTCGTTTCCTTTATAGGAGGTGGAAGACTGACAAAAATAATAGACAAGTAAACAAGACTGGGTGTTGCTGATTTAATCTTTATGTTTGGAGAATAATTAAGTTCTGGATAAGTCATTCTGTTCCTTTTTCAAGAGTAGATCAGAAGAAGCTCTGACACTAACGTAGTGCTCCTTATTGCTTCTTTCAGATGTCCTCACCTTGGTCAGCAAGCAAAGCTTATGAGAAAGCTTGAATGCTGGTAACTTGACTCATCAACAACACTTGATTCATGGAAGAGATCCAATACCTGAAATTGCCTTGAAAAGCCTTCCAAGGTCTGCTAGGTTTTGTATAGGTTGTATAGGTTTCTTTTTAGAAAGAAGAAATTCAGTTTTTCTTCTTCATTTTTCAGTTCCTTATTGAAGGAGCTTGAAATTGAGCAGTGCTCCATGACAAAGCTCTCCTGCAAGCACAGCAAACATTTGGAGAATACATCATTCACTGTAATTATTACACCACAGGAGAGCCAGAGCCTGACTTCTTTCAACTTTAATCTGGATTCTTTATGTCTTTGTATTGAATTGGAAGCATCCCAGAATTCAGTGTCCTGGACACAAGTGGGACTAAGATACTGAGCTACAACCACCTCTGCTCACTGCAACCTAAAGAACAGACAGCAACATGGTTTTCCAAGAAGGAGGTGCGGTCCCAATGTCATCTAACAGAATCAGATTTGGTGCACACAGAATGTGCAGGTGCCAAGACTGAAATCTGCATCAATAGTTACTCAAAACTTACCACCACTTGTGTAAGCCACTACATCTTCACACTTATTTCCTGACCTTGTCCTCCTAAATTTACAACTTTGCATGTGCATACATCACAGCAAGCAAAACAAAGCGCAAATCCCTATTGCAGACGTAAGGCACAACAGTAATATAAATAATAAAAATCTCTAAAATAATGTTATACTTCACGTAACCAGTAATACACTGTAGCTGAAACACCCGGAACTATAGGTTACACACCAATATCCTAAAATGCTAAATACTGCCTAAATGCAGATCAAACTGCTCTAGAGAGTTTATTATCTAAGCATAAGGCAAGACACAAAATGGAGATGGACAAATGCAAAGGAACTGTAAAAAGGCATTAAAGATTAGAAAAATGTCTTTTATAGCAGCATTCTCCAAGAATGAAAGTGTCAAGGCCAGTGAAAGGAAGGTTCAGCAATCAAAACAACAGTTTAGGATATAGTTGATAAATTTTAACTGTGTGTATGGAAAGGCTATGTTGCAAGAAGCGTTACACAGAAAAAGGACAGAGTCTTAAGCACAGACTGAATGTAAGAATCCAGAAAGTGGACCAAATTAAAGATGATTTCAGGCTATGGGCACAAGTGGCAGGCACAATGGTCATGTTATCCGTGGTGATCCAGAAAGGTGGCAATGAGAAAGAGATTAAGAGCTCTGTTTTAGCCATTTTAAGCCTGAGCTGTCGGGAAGACAGCCCTGAGGAGATGTCAGACACAAACAGATTTTTTTAGGCTTCCTTTGAAACTCTACTCCATTAAAACAAATATATAAAAATGACCGACTGTTAGGTTACCTGAAATTTCAAATTTAACTCAAAATACTTTAAAATATTCTTACTCTATAGCCATCATCATGTGTCAGCTCTCCTAATACATTTATGTTAACCGAATACAAAAGAAACGTGAAATAAATATAACCAGGAGGGATGATCAAATCTAATTTTGATACATTAGTGTCATATGCTGTACATGTTACAATAGCAGCCAGACTTAATACTAAGCTGCAGGCTATACTGAAATTTCCAAATGGCAGATTGTTCTAAGTGATACCAAGTATAATTGAAGTAATAAACGATAGTAAAAGCAAAGCACACTGTCAGGAAGAATTTAAGTATTTACTTTTTAAAATTAAATGAGTTAGGTTTGGAAAGGCAAGACAAGTGAAATAATGCAGGGCTCAATTTACAGAAAATTCCTTTTATTTATCTGTTGCATTAACCCTTGAACTCTTGCCAAAATTACTATAATTTCTAATACCCACTTACCTAAAGGAGAGAGAAAAAAGGCTATTATATTTTCTTATGATACAACAGCTAGCCCCAACTTCTTTCTTCTTCAAAAACGAAAGTGTTCATTATAAAAAGAACAGAAGGAGCAGAAACATCTGAAGTAACGGCATAATGCAGCTACTTTTGCCCATTAAACGTAAGCAGCACTGCTGTCTACAGCATATGTATCCTCTAGTTGAATTTTTCACAAAACTTTGTTTCAAGAACTATGGTGTGTTTGTTTAGTTGGTTTTATTTTAAGCAACGTGTATTTAATTGTAACTCCAAAAAAATATTGTGCTGATAATTTACATTTATAAACCTTCGAGTTCCCAGTACATGCCAATACTACATAAAAAAACCAGCTATAAATACTGGGAGCTATCTTTTATGTGGTTACCACGATGTCACACATAATCTAGAATCATGTAATACACCCAAAGCCCAAAATGAATTAGTATTCCAATCTTTAACAACATTACTAGTTTTTATTTACATATCTTGTGTATAATATTCTCACCTACAATGCCTTCAGTCCTTTATCAGGCTAAGGAAGGAGGAGCTAGATAGGTGATAAACTGTAGGGGCACACACATAAGCTTTCTCACTCTCTGAACTGAGAGTCTTCACCAGTTTCATTTAATCCCGATATTGCCTTTGCAAATTTGTTCTTGTAAGGGTAGTGTAAATAGTTTTTACTCTAACCTTTAATTTTAAGAAAAACAAAATGGATTGCATTATGAGCATTAAATCTTTAATTTACTATTTGCAAATTAAATACCTATTTTATATATGCATTTCAACGTTAAGTTTCTTTACACATTCAGAAGATTTTCACCTGTTCTCCCTGAATTCATGTCTTTTCTTGCTGTTGTTCATGTCTTCAGAAACAAATGCTTCAGAGGTATCCAAGGCACTTAAAAGTTTTATTTACTACTCTGTAAGACTGATGGAAAATAAGTTTAAAATTGGCTTAGCCTCTGAAACAGCAGAATCTTGATTTTGCAGTGGCTCGACTGGCAGGAAGAAGTTTTGTTTTAATTTAATTTAATTTCCATTTATAAGATGAACCTATCATGCACCTCTAGGCACATTTACAATATAAAAACCAGCAGCAGTTCTAAGCCAACTACTGCAAGTTTGCTTGTTTTTCTCCCATGGAATGAAACAGACAAAGAAAGCACATGAAAGACCTGTAGAGAAGCTCAAAACTCAAGTTTCTCTGGAGGTCATGAACAGTACATGCACTCAGAACAATTACAACTGTTAGCACACACATGGCTCTTAAATGATTTTGAGGTCCCCTATAGTGTGTACGAGCTGGACAGCATCTCATAAAATGCATTCCTTTTGCTGATGTATTCAGTCTAAGCAGCAGGATTAGTTGCAGAACTAGCAAAAGAATTAAGCCTGCTTTCCTACTTATGTCTCCTGATACCACTTGCTGGTTTCTTCAGTTGATGCTTTTCTCAAGTTTGGGATGACTTTCATAGCATCTTTCTCTGGTGCTCGTTCCTTGATGTCTAATGCTTCTTCCCATGCAGTCATTACCTGCTGAGTAGGAGCACGGAGAGTCTCTCTCACTCTGTCTCCTTTCTTAGCCTATCTTCATTAAATATACATGAAATTAACAACTTTGAAATATCTCTCTATTAAATTTGATTGAAACGGGCCAAAAAGGTGTTAGGGAAGGGAGGAGAGACAAAAAGGCAGGCTCACAAGCCTCCATTCATGGGGAAACTGGGCTTAAAAAGAAGAACAAAACCCACACACTGAGGAAGAACAGGAAAATAAGTCGCACAAAAATAAAGTAGCTTGATTAAACAGCCCATCAGTAGCTGAACTACAAACATAATCCTAATCTTTCGATACACTCTACATATCCATACAGACCTCAAATATTCCAAATTACTGACGAGTGAGATTGTGGGCAAAGGAGGAGAGAAACAGGCTTGCGGCAAGCTGGAGTTGTTAAAAAGTCCAGCTGACACTATTTTCACAAGCTAAATCACAGGAGGCCTGGACCAGCACTGAACCTTGCCTGGCAGGAACAGCTATATGTAGATTCAGGGTGCTCCTGGAAACAGATGTGAGATCTTGCCTATGTGTTCTGCTGAAGTCCATGGCATTTACAAATTATTAATTATTAATTAATTTTTACTGTGACCCATCTTCCCCCTTGTCAACACTCTTTAATGCTCTAATTCAAACAGATTATAAACAAACAATGTAAGGATAATTACAAGCTGTGTTTTATAAAACCAAGTTTCTGTTTAAAAAATACAAAAGCCAATCAACTTGGAAAAAAAAAATATACACACTAGATATTCTAGTGTTCTACACTAGAACAACAGCAACAATCTTCTTTTAAAATTAGTTATTTTTGCTATTAAACCACTAACAACCTAAGTATTACCCTGGCTCTACTTCAGGAAATAAAGAACAGAAAGGACCCAGCACCATAGGCATACAAGAAAAAACATTTCTTAATTTAAAAAGAAAAGAAAACAAAACAAAACAGCAAACAAACCAACCTAAGATGCAACAGTGAGAAGTCAGAACTCATAGTCAGTCTATAATAATAACAATAATATTTTTTTCTTCAAGTTGAACACAAGGAACAAAAAAGTCATTAATAATTGAAGCTTGCCAGAGGCATGGCTATTTCTCTCTTTACTAACTGTCTACTGTCTAATTTAATTACAAGTATTAAACTCCATGCTGAGGTCAACCAGCTTCAGTTGCTCCAATATTACACTTCAACCAGTGCTCATTAACGTGTCTACTGAATGGATTAACACATCTGAAGATGTATGTACGCAGGACAGGGGACAGTCTAATGATAGCCAATTGTTCATTTATAATAGGACACATGTTCAAGACTGTAACTTATTATCATTAATGTGGAATTTATTAAATTCTAAAGAAAAAATACCAATACAGCAAACCATTTTTTTCTTAATGTGGCTATGAGAGATCATATCACCGTTGAGCATCTGTGCCTGCCCCAAGACAAAACACCTTATATACAATAAACATTGTTAAATTCTTTATATTTTTAACTTTTTTAAAGGGAAAATTATGTTAATAGCCAGCACATGACTCTGAAGTGAATAAAAAGTCATCTTAGAAAGTACTCACCACATATTTATTAATTGACATTTAAAGTCTCAAAGTACTACATCATCATTCAGATTTAATGCTTTTTCTTCTACACAAACCATTATTTCCCTGCATTTTTCACCAGTACACACGTGATCCTGCCAACAGCTGCAGTGATGGCAAAAATCACCAGTATGACAAAATTAGAAATTGGTAGAGAATAATTTATATGGCTTAACCTCCTTCAGTAAAATAGCAACTATTAGCAGGTAAAGGTGTTATGATATTTTATGTTTTTTAGAAAAAGTTACTGGATTTTCTTTGACTCTAATTTCTCTGGGTTTATTACCAAAACAAAATCTGTTATTCAGAAACACCTACCTTTTTTGTTAAAGAGTCATCTGAATCAGAAGGCATTCTTGTTGAGACATGGAACATTACTTCTACTGTCGAGGTAGCAAAATATGGAGTGGTCAATCCAGTGCTTTTGTTTTTTTGCAGTCCTCCCATAAAGCCACAATGGTTTGTGAGATTTACCTAGAAATAAAGCCCAGAAAGCGTTACGAGAAAAAAAAAATTATCAGGTGATAAATACATTCTTTACATTTTAAAATGCACTTTCAATTGAATTTTTAAAAGTGAAGATCCTTTTCACAACAGTGCAGTTATGCCTTTCTAAAAGAGCTCAGACTGGCTGACTAGACTGGAAACCAAGTGCGGTGGCATTCCATATTCCATGGTCACCACAGATGCTGCTGGGAAGATGAGATTAGAGAAAAGGAAAGGTTGTGTGAATGAATATATACTGCATTATTCCCTGATCAGTTGACTGTAGTCACTTACATGCGCTTTTTGAATTTTTTAAAATTCTGTGATCCTATATCAGCCTTGACCTGAGCTCTGAAGAAACCCTGTATGGGAGCCAGACACTTTTAAATTGTCTTGTTACCTTCCATATATTTTCTTGAGAAATGTTCATTCTGTGAATATGAAAAAAATCACAGGAAACTAAATGATAATTCGTAAGTAAGTTTGTAAGTCTTAGTTCTATGGGAAATAGTTTGGCACTGAAATAAATAAGCATGCTTAATGTGCTGTTTCAGTTTTACCATAGTGCCTAAAGAAAGCTATTTTCTCAGACGTGAATATATTTAATCTCTGCCCACATGGGGTATTTTTCCTGTTCTGTTAAAGGATCCAGAATTTAATGTTAAGAGGTTAAAATATTAGATGTCTCATCATGGAATATTAATCCAAATTATCAACTCTTTAATCTAGCTAATAAAGGCTAAGAGAATTAACCCACTAAAGAAGGATATTTGAAAACACTAATGTGATTTTTTTTTTCTCCTGAAGAATCAGGAATGTGGTGAACAAGCATCTATGTTTGTGACAGCAGACTTCTAGCAGTTTTCCTCTGTTCCTGTGGAAAAGTCAGAGCCATTATCAAATAAGATGGACACTCATGTGGACATTCCTGATGAATGCAAGTTGCAAGAGGAACAGAAAACCTGCAGTTTCTTATGCAGCCACATCCAGCAGCAGGAACAATTCCTGTACTTCTGTGTGACAGTGCTGAGTTACAACTTTACAATGGAATTTAATCTTGTGCAGTCAGAAAGAAAGGATCAAAAAAGGAAATCCTCATAAAGTATCCAACTAGTGACTAAAGAGCTGCAGGCCCATCTAGATAATGGGGTACATCATGGTATTTCTGACTGCTGGAAGAGACGTGGAGTGGAGTGTGTGAACACATACATGCCTGCAGTGGAAGGCAGGAAGAAGGGAGCATGAGAGAAGCTGCTCATTTGTACTTCTTGGATTCCCAAGTTTGAGCAAATGGACTTAACACTTTACAGGCTTACAAGGAAATCAAGATGTGTCCTAATCAGTCCATGAAAGCCAAGTAAAGGACTGCACATTAAAGAATCATGTCTGCCTGCACAAACTTTCTTAAATTGAAAGAGCGTAAAATTAGATAGCTACTATTGCTAATGAAATTAAACCAGAATTCTTGTCTGCATTCTACTTGCAAACCAGTGTATTTTAGTACCTGTGAGTAATGCTAAAGAGCCAAAGACTTATAATATTTAGAGGGATCTGTAATTTTCTGTGTAAACAAACTTAGGATAGAAATGTTTTAATAAATACCTCCCAGCCAAGACCAGCTACAAAATCCTCATAGGCTTGACTTCCTCCAGTATTTGTAAGAATGGAGTGTTTATCTTCTTGTCCCTCAGCAACATAAAACACTGCAATCTTGTGTGTCTCTCGGCTGTAAAACAAAGGATGGTCACTGCATGACAGTGCCTTTACTAATATGAAATCAAAATATGCAAACAGTACACACAGAACATGGCTTTTAAAACATTGAAAAAGACAGTGAAAGTAAAGTACAACTATATGGCTTCCCTTTGAATACCTTCTCTATTTTCATATTCCCGTGCTGTCCTCTAGAGCCTAAAGCTTTGCTATACATGAACAGTATTTACCCCTTTCATCACTTCTGAGATTTAGGATGGTGCTGGCAGTACCAATTGCTAATAGAATAGGTGGCCTTCTGAAATGAGCAAAACTTGTAACACAAGCATTATCGACACTGCACTGCCCATTAACAACAGTGCCTTGTGAAAGCTGTGGCAAATGCAGCTTATGCAACTGAATGAAGAATCTTTAGGTACTATAGGAATGTCTTCTGTTCACAGATTGCTGTTAAATAGACACTGGAGCAACTGAAAGTGGTTTCTCACACTTCTAAAGCCTCCGCTGGATTTTATTTCAACTTCTACAAAAACAATTCAAAGGTCTTAATTCTGTGCTGCAACTCCAACTAGAATTTCATCTCTTCAACTAACACTACTGAAAAACATATAAACAATTAGCTGAAGCTAAAATGTGATTTATCAAATATCTTTATCAAAACTTTGATATATCAAAGTTTTAAAACTATTTCATGTTATACATACAAATGTTCATAATTTTAAGTTATTTTGAAGTTTCTTGCGTCTCATGGTATTCTACTTGTAGTTTCACTCTACAAATAACACCAATGTAACTTCAATATAACACCAATAACTACAATACAGTCCAAAATGCATGAATAATTTATAAAACACTTTAAAAAAATAGTTCAATTCTCATATCTATTGAAATTAGAGCCATTTAAGTACAAGCACACTTAAAACAAATAAGTAGGCAGCCATTAAAAGAATTTACCATTGTCTTGAGTCCAAATTTCGGAGTTCTCGAAGTAACTTCTCATTTTTCTTCAGGAGATGAAAGCTCCTTCTAAATAGAGAAATTTGTAACTCTCTTATCACCTGTTCACTGATAGATACAGAATGGTACAAGAACATTTCCAGGTCCATTCAAGAACAGTCAACAAATGCTTTTGCCTTTTCATTAGTTCTTTCGTATATAAAATATTAAGATATCTTTTAAAAAATATACAAGCAACTTTTTTACTCCAGGAAATCTTCTATATCCATTATGGCCCTGAGAACAACCTTTACTTCTTTCCACTTTCTTCTATCAACCTATTGGATCCAACTGAAATAAATCTTTTCTCTACAGAAGAACAGACAGAACTGCCTTTGATGCACATATAACCTGCACACTTTACTAGGCCAAAATGTCTGTGCTTAGTGACAAAAAATGCTTTCATAATCCAGTGTCCTAGGAAGCTAGTGCATTAAACACAGAGCTTTTGCTATTCTGAATTGCAGAGGAGAGCAGAACACAGCTCACTAGTCACCCAGCCAGCTGTAACAATTTAAACAAAAACCAAAACAATATGTTAGAACAAGAAAGGCACTTCTCATTTCTTTTAATCTGCGCTTAAGATGTTTCCCACAAAGCAAAGTGGAATGAATTTAAGAGCAGTACTGTTCAAAACTAGACTTCCTTGAGGAATTAAAGACCCAAATAAGAAGGGTTAGAACACCAAAATTTTGTGGGATTCCAGTGATATCTCGGTGACACAGATTATTTTTGTTTTACAGGATTATCTGTTTCCCTTCACAGTAAGAAAATATTTCTAGTACCCAGTTTGACAGCTATGGCAAAAGAAGATTTCAGGAAGACCCTTAAATTCTAGGATGCTAATATTTGTACATACCCACATGTACATGCAGACATACACCTAATATACCCCCACAAAAATAATAGTGTAAACAGAGACATTACTTTTGTAACTGAAAGTGGCTTGTCTCCTGTTGTTCTAAACAATACCCAAACATTGCCAATGTTGAAATAAATAGTAGGGGACACATCTTTCTCGTTAGCTAACACAGATGCAATGCTTTGAGGCTGCAGGCAAGCATGCTCTTAGCAGGCAAAGCAGCAGGACACTGTCCAGCATCACAATAGCTGAGAATATGACACTTTCAGAGTCTCATTCTGGCATAGAAAGGTAATGATTTTTTGCAGGAACATACATGGGAAGCAAAGAAAGCGAAAAAGATGCCTTCTTTATCCATGGTACTACCCCTTAGTACAGTTGGTGAAAGGATTATTAGAAAAGATATCACTCTTGCAATTCACCTTCCAACACTGTTCTAAAGAAAGAATATAAATAGCAATAAAGGCAACAGGTTCCTCCTTTCTGTCTCTCTAAATGACAGGTTGAAATGCAGAAGAAAACTGCCATTTTCCCCATAGTTGCACATCCCCTCTCTTCTTTTGTTGGCTGGTGTGGAGTATTTTTGGCTTAACCCACTCTATGATCAACTATTATTATACGGTAAGAATAGCAAAATTCCTTAAAAGAAAGTTCTTAAATTGTGAGTCTTTTCTACTTACCTTTTATCCCAAGAATTCATTCCCAGTATACTGAGAAGTAATCTGCAGTAGTAAAATGCTGACTGGGGCTTTTGTGAGGTTGGCTCATCCTGCTCCATAGCCCTCATATTTAAATCATTGAAATGCTTTTCAACAAACTCCCTCTCTTCTGTGTGCTGTTTCAGAATTGCATTGATGACATCGTTCTCCTGCTTCTCTGAGATGCAGACTGGTTGAGGAGCAGGAATGTTGAGCGAGACACCAGTTCTCTGTAAGCATTCAGGGCTTGTAACACCTAAATACTGCAGGAGCTCATCAAGGGCATCTTCTTCATCCCTAATGGTATCCCATGTTGGTACAGTGTCTCTAAATTTCCTTTTTACTTGGAGTGTAATTCCATCCCTTGCAGATACATCCTCCACATACTCAAAAGATGAAAGAGCATCTTCTGTTTTATCTTGTTGAGATAATGAAAGTGCAAAAGAAGTTTGTTGTGAAGACCCACATAAAGATGAAGGTCCATACAAAATGGCCGAATCCCACGAGTATTTGCCAGATAGATCTCGCACTATAATTCTAACATTTGAATTAGCAGATGCAAGTCCAGCAGACAGTCCTCCCCCAGGCATGTCATCTTCTGCTTGGATTTGTATGCAAGACACCAGGGAAGTATTGTTTAACACAAAGAATTGAAGGTTTGGGTTCTCAAAAAGTTCAGGAGAAAGTTCAGGACTTTCACTGTATGGATTGTCGTTGTTTTCACACACTTGACTGGTTAGCATAGCAGGACCTCCGCTCATAGGATAGTGGCCTAAGTGGTTGACTAGATGTGTTATCACAGTACGAGCAGCAACAGAAATTAATCCTTGTTGCATGTGAGTTTTCACTGCAAGAGGAAGAACACAGGTTTTAAAAGAAGAGTTCAGAAAACAACACTGAGATTTACGTATTTCTTCTGGTCTCCTCTTCCTTGTGAGTATTAAACAGAGGATGGGCACTGCAAGGTTAGGGTACAGCCAACTCAGTAATGCAAAACATGTATTTTGACGAACACTGGTCTCATATATAAATAGCATGAAAAATCGTAAGCTAGTTAAAGAAGCATCTTCACTGTTTTACAGCCTACCATATAGTTTTGTAATCAGCATGGTTCCTCTAAAATACACAGTTTCTTAATCTAGTGAAAATAAATCTTAAATTGCTGATGAAGTAGAGATCATAATTGTGTTGTAAGAAGTCCATTTCCAACTGCAATGGATTTTTATATTTATACACGTCATTACATTGTGAAAAACAAAGGAACATAGATGCACAAAAGCTCTAATCCATCTTAATTTCCCTGGGGAGCATACAGCTGCAGGTTAGGTTGAGAATAATACTGGATGATTTTAAAGTACCAAATCAAAGACCAGGCTATCTATACTGAACACAATCTAACAGCAGCAAAGTTTTCAAAAAGCAAATCTCATGCTCCTACTGCATTTTAAGAAGTTTCAGTCTGGAAAAACTTGGAGGGAGAAAGAGAAGTTAACTGTGCCTATCTTACATGACATTCATCTTGTGAGATGCACTGGTATTTGCATATGCTTTTGCCTCCTCCTTCTTTGGTGCGTACCTTCCACTTGCATGCAACATTATCTGAATTCACAAGAGGTATTTCTTAATGTTTATACCACACGCTGCTGACTCAATACTTTATTGTTATTGGATTCTTCTATCAAATCCACTCTACATTACCCATAAAGTACTGAGCTGGTCAAAGTGATTCTATCAGGCAAGACAACCCTCAACGGGCTGAGGGTACCCACTGAAGAACCCATACACAAAAGCATTACACTGTAGAAGATCATAGGTAGAAGAGAAAACAGGATCAATATGGCAAAGCACATATTTCTGCAGCCCCTCTCTTATAACAGGACTGGATGCCCTGAATTTGGGACTTACAAGGGGAAGATAAAGCAAGACTGTATTCCTCAGGATTACATCATATATTTTAAACTATATCAAACATTGAAAACTGCTGCAAACACTTCCCACCTTCTTTCTCACCAAAAATCCATCAAACTAAAATGTTCTGAACCACGTTACTTTTTCATTCAGTATTTACTGAGAAAATGTAACCTCTTGGACATGCAAGTATGGTAGAATTAACTCATTTCCCTTTATGTGGTGTATTTATACACAATAAAAACTTATGCTTAATAAACAAATTTCTTTTTGCAGTTTAAGGTGTCTTAATTGGCTTAACTGGAAGAATAATAGCAAATTCGTAATGCATACTGACTGTCATGACACGATCTTTGGTTTCTGAAGCACTGGATGCATTCTGCATCAGCAAAAATAAACAATTAATATATATTTGCTTTTCTCCCCCCCCCAAGGTTTGGGTAAAACACGGAAGAGACATTTAGGATTCTGGCTCTTCTCTACCTTTAGGGAGCACTAGATCTGAACTGCAAAAAGGGAAATATTTCATCCAGTTAATAGTTGGCAAAATCAACTTAATTTTTATACTATTCCAAAACTCAGATAAACTCAAATATTTTAATGAATTAACGCCTTGAAAACCAATATAAAAAATTAGATATTATGTTTTTATTATCTATAATCTTCTTAAGTTTTAAAATTTACAAACACAAAAACATTCAGTGAAGTTGAATTAAATGTCCAGATATTGACAGCATACAAGGAAATTAAGTTATAGTGCCATCTGCTGAAATACAAGAAGGAACTGTAAGCAAGTTTATACAAGACAAAGAGAAAATAAGTTGGATGCTTGGAGAATAATTTGTCAGTGCAGTACTAACCAGCACCTGGACAATGCAGAGGCTGGCTCATCTTTGTCAGGATATTTATGCCAAGTGTTTAGCACTTGGCACTGCACAGATAAGTAAGGTAATATTCTTCTTGGGTTCCTAGGAGCAAAGACATGTGAGCTTCCCATCTGCCTGAAGTCTCACACTGCGTAGGTTAATGACTTCAGTTAAGTTCTGCTGAAAAACCTGAAGAAATGAGAGGGACCTGTTAGCATATAAGTTATTACTATTACTGTTTTGTGGCAAACCCTAAAGATCTCAAAGCTGACCATGGCTGTATTGTGTCTGTGCATAGATTTACTCCCTCAGGACCCTAAGGGAGATATGGAAAAGAAAGGTGATGCAGTGATACAAAGAGTGGAACATCAAATTTAAATTTGGAAGGTCCATTCCCAGTCCTACCACAGTCCTTCTCTGAAAATTTTGGTCCTGAATTAAAATAAAAAATAAAAATAATTGGGATATAAATCTGTTATTGCCTCTTTTATAAAATGAGAACAGTACTTCTCACTGAGACTTCTCTCAGAATATAGTATTGTTGATCTAAAAATGACACAGAAAATTTAAATCAGAAGTATTAAGAGAAGCATACTGAAAAGTAAAAGGTAAGATGTAACCTGTTATGTCAAAATAAAATAAAGCAATCTTAAAACATTATTGCCACACAGCAAATCAGATTTTGGTGATGGTTTCCCTTAGCAAAAAAAAAAACCAAAACAAAAAACAAAACCCCAACTCTCCAAACCCAGTATGTTTTTTGAAAATGTGAGAATTTTAAATTAAATTAATGACTTAAAGGATACATATTAATAATTTGTTCCTAGAAGCACATCTCCTCAATGAGGAACAACTGGACATTCAATATATTAGAACTCTTAAAATGAGTATCTAAACCATGCTCTTGGTTTCTGGAGGGCAGATCGAAATATGCAATAATGCAAGCCATCACAGCTTTACAACAAATTCTACAAACTAAGTCATATCGTTACATATTAAAGCAGTCTAGCTGGCTGCTTTGCCAACTTGTCTTCCTGAGTGAACACATCTCTGCTCTCTTTACAATGGTACAGTCTTTTGCTTGGGCAATGTAATTTACACGTGTATATGATCATTTGGTAATTTACTAGAAGCATGTCATATTGGCTATTTTTCTCAGTCCCTGAAATTACCTCTTTTGTGGAAAGGCTGAAGGTCCATCACCACTAATTTGTATCAGTGGCATGAATGGAGGATTCCTGAATTTCCTTAAGATGCGTTGTTAATTCTTTAATTCAACTTTGGCTGAACAGCTTCTAAACAACTACAGTTATGTAGCAGAAGAAAAAAGTAATGACAGAGGGTGGAATTTAACTCTCTACATCCTTTTAGCTACTTAAAGAATGATGCACCTGTACAGACTGATTTATCTTAGTTAGAAGCCCAAACTGGAGAATGGGATGAATCACTCTCTGGAAACTCTTCTCTTTCTCCATTACATTTAGAGGGACCCTAAGAGAGTTCAGTTCAGCTTAGCTACCTGTATTTTACATTAGCTTAAGGAAGTCTCACTCCTGTCTAATTTTAAGCTTCAGGCGTAGAGAGATGCGGTTACAGAAAACCCACCTCTAGAATATCCCGTACAAAACACAAACTGTGCTAATCTGGATGCACCATGTATAAAGTATTTTTTAAAAAGTGTACTTTTTGTCTCCTTTCAGTAAAATGGCAAATTGCAAAGCCTTAAAAGTGCTTTACATTACTGTTTTTTGAATAAAAGCTAAGACTAAACATCAGATGGGGGGAAACTTTTTCTTCAGAAATTGAAATACATTAGGAAAAATGATCGATCTATGCAAAAGAGTTTAAAATATGTTTGGAGAAATACGACAAATGGGGGAAATCCATTAAATGAATAATCGATAGACCACTGTATCTATGCAACGTAACTACTACCTTCCAATCACAACCATCTCTTAACAGATTTGTGATCTAAGAAAAACAGGTTTCAAAATGTTTTTGCCCATAATTGCACAAAAAAAATCCCATAAAATATTATTTCCTTATGACTAGACTGTTCAATAGTCTGATTTTGCTATCTATTAATATTAGAAGATGTATAGCACTTCTTGTTTAATGCTACATATTTTCATGTAACCAGCTTCCCTGTTAATACAAGGGTCACAAAACCCCCTCAGTTTTACTTTTTCCTACATGTTTGCATCATTTAATATAAACAAGAAAAAAGCTGTGAAGGAGAGGTTCCATTTTAATTCTCCCTCACATATGTTTATGGTCCTGTAATGACAAGTAAAAGGCCAGAAGCAGGTAACCAGATCATGGCACAATGCAGTCCAAGTTAGCTTTTGCACATCTAAACCATATAGTGAATGGCTATAATGCTATACTATCCGTGGAGAAAGCAAGCCTCTGTCAGTGTGACACTGAATCCAGGCTAGTTAGGTGCAGTTAATTAGCACAGGCAGCACTTGTACGCCTGTACTGTAGCTAGAGGAAGCTGTTGTCGATACTAGCTAGAGGAACAGTTCATCAGCCTTCATGTAGACGAGCCCCGTGTGTCCTTAGATGTATGAAAGCACCACAGACTTGCTGTCTACAAGTTCTGATGATGCAAGAGAAGCTTCCTACTGATGTCTTTATTGTCAGCTGCTAAAAGTTCATTCTGTTTTAAATATAACATTTTAATATACTTAACAATTTCAAAATTATTCTTTGTGTATCTTATACTGCAATCTACCACTTTACCTGCAACCTACAGAAAGGAGGACAAAGACAATTTCACAGATAATCCTAGGTATAACAGATTCCCTGTGAGAGATAGCACTTGGAAAATTACGGAAACAGAGAGGGGAATAATCCTCTTCTCTCCCCAAATAGCCTGTTTCCAGAGGATTTAACAAATCTTTATCGCAGGGCTTGCTCCAGCCTCTCAAAAGATCCTGTCCCCACTACGCAGCTGTATCACTGAAAGTCACGTATCTTCATAGTCTCATACCACATCACACTGTGGCCAAGTGTCCATAAAACTTGTGATGGATCTGACCTTCAACAATGAGAGGCATAACATGGTTATCACAATCACATCTATTAAGCTGATCAAAAGCAGCCTGTCTTAAGAATTCTGGCGTTTCAGTAGTTTCAGCTTTGCTTGTGACCTAAGGAGAGTCTAGCAAACCCCACCCTGTCTTTGTAGAACTTCCCCGATTTCCCTACAACTGCTGTCCTGCCCATTTCCATTCCTTCATAAAAGATATCATGATAACACTTTTACTCTACTAAAAAAGAGGGTGACCCATTGGCATACTGCCCTGCAGCTAGCTTGTACTAATTGACCCCCTGTCTTGATCGAGTCCCAGACTTGTTATCCACTAAGTTTACTCCTCTCACTCCTCCAACAATGCCAGGGAGAACAGATGCTGTGTGATCGGTTAAACACTGCCAATTTTATTCTCTGCCTGGTAATGTGGACTAGAAGTGCCAAGGTTGCAAGACCACGGTTGCATTATAATGCTGTAGTTTGCCAATTAAATTTCACAATCTGACTTACAATTCCAGAGCCCTGAAACTTTAAAAACATATGGGGCTTCTTTAATTCATCTGGAGAGATAAAAGGAACATCTGAAATTACTTTTATTTAGAAATTTAACAAGAAATCATAAAAGAACAGATCACATACGGAAATGCAAAATGAAGATATCGATGCTAAGGCTTTGTGCAACTACATTCATTCAAAGAGAAATCTATTCAGGGTTGTCTTTTCAGATTGTCAGATTAAACAAGCCACACGGCATTTGCTGCTAACCCATAATTACAGATTATTACAGAATACAAAAGATGCCAGGCATAAAAAGCTACTACAATACACTACACTGTAATGAACATGCAGTGGAAGTTAATTTTGGCAAATGCTTTAAATATTAGCTTTACATAATATGTGTAGGTGAGACTGTAATTAGGACAGAATGAATCCTTCGAAGCCTCTTTCATTCTGACCCACCAGATGATTACTTTTTACTAATAATACCACAGCCATTTGACAAAAAGCCAACTATAGTACCTTGCTTCATTCTTCAGTAAATTTAATAATTACAGCTCCTCCTGCCAATAGTTCTCAAATCAGACTTGTTCAATCCAATACTGAGCTTATTAGGGGACAGCTCTATGTTTAGAATTCTTTGGCCAAAAAAGTACTTGAGGATGATGAAGCATGCCTTAGACAAGGGCACAATGATTAGCCATTTTCTCTACATAAAAAACAGCACGTAGTCACTACAGACCACAAAATCACCTGCTGTTAGCACACAGCTGCTACAAAGAGCTTCTGCATTTATCTGGTTCTTAATACCTTTAAGGAAGCCTAAACGGAACAACTTAATATGGAGGGAGAATAGCACTACACGGAGTTTCTGGTATCAGTATTAATCTCATCTTTTTCAATTTTCTTCTCAATGTAGCCATTTGATATTTACTAGATACACTGCATAATACACGCTGCTCTTCTGTAGCTTAGTTTCTTGATTCTTTATTTTTATTTTCAAGTTCTGAAGAAAATGTTCATTCCTGGGTCTCTTAAGGTTCTAAGCAGATGACAGAAAATATCTCTCTTTTTAGGTAACTCTGTGGTTTTAAACAGTGTAAACAGATTGACAACAAATTAGGATAGGTTAAAAAAAAATTCAGAGAGAGCTTTCAATATTGCAAGCTCATATAGGAAAAAAATCCAAAATATTCTTAGAAAAAGGAGCAAAATTAAGGAAAAGATAAATTAATTTACTGAAAGTAAAATGAAAAGCAACATTTATTCATGTTGCAGTACTTAACGCTTTTTGCTGATACACAGAGCACACAAGAATCCATATCAAATCAATCTTCATGTTGTTCAGAAGATACTTATTTCAGTTAATCGAACAATAATTGCTTAAAATTATGTTAGCTCATTCCATACTAATGGTTCTTACCTAGTGTCTAGGTATAATTTAAAACATGCTTTAGACCAACACTTCAATACTGGAAACCAAGATAAAATCTTTTTGAAAGAAAATATATTTAGGCAATTTGACAAACCTTCAGTGACTGGCTGAAGTTTAGAAGACCTCTCCGAGTCTGGAGAATGCAGTGGTTCTGGTTCCTTCAAGCTTTCTAAATGCATAAAAGGATCGTAATCCACACATGCCAAATCAGAAAGGCTTAGAGGAAAATATTTAGGGTTGCTAAAACACTGAGACCCGTAGACACATCCATGCAGAACCTAGAACAAAACCAGAATTTCATGACATTAACTACTGAAATTTCTACTTGATAGTTTTGTAAGAAATGAAGTTTATTTTTATTTAAAATTTTAAATTTATTTGTTAGAACCAGGTAGGCAGGACAAAATGTTGGAAAATTTCATATGCTTAATGTTTACAGAAACAAACCCTGGTCTGCAAAGAAAATTGTTAAAACACCATCTACACTGAAGTGGAATTTAACAATGAAGAAACAAGAAACAAAACTTAAAACAAATCACTAAACTACCTTTATTTTTAGATCTCCTATCTTCTTTAATTATGTATGCTAGGTCTAAGCTGCTGGAGGTTTTAATCCCCTTCCCTTGCAAAAAAATACCTATCTTTGTTCTGTGTCCCTAAAGACAGTAATTACAACTTAGTGCTTTTTACTTCACTTACTGCTAAATAAAATTGCTTGGTATATAAAGCTACATCCTCCTATCTTAAACATATAGCTGGTCTTCTACAACACAAACATCTGCTATCAATATAATATACAAAAAGGAACTTGGTTAAACATCACAAAATGTAAAACAAAATCAACAATTCCAAATATACCAAAGAACAAGCAGTTACAGTAGAATGTATGAGAACTAAGATAGCACTCCACATTTCAGCAGTAGAATGGAGGTCAGCTTACATAAAACTTGCTGTCTTCACTTCCATGAAAACTGACACTACCTCCATGCATAGAAATTCTCATTTAGCGAATAAAGAAACAGGTACCTTATATATACAATTAAGAACAGATCTTTCAGTCTTATCATTTTCTGCTCCTGTAGTGTGAAGAGGCTGCAGCAAGGTCTTTAACGGCAAGGCCATTATCCAATCCAATAAGCACAGAAGTAAAGAAACCACCAACTGGAACAAACACTTTCAATTACAAATCAATTAAACCAGCACCTGCTACTTCACATTTATCACTGTATTTTACTTCTCTGTTTTACTTTTCTCAATTCAGTAGAGTCAATCTTCTGCAGTAATGGCAGGTCACACTTGTTTAAAAGCCACTGTATGTTCAAAACCTACGGCATCAGTAAAAACTTTGGCTACTGAGATATTTAACAAAGACCATCCATACAACAATTTCTCATCATGGTCAGTCTGTGAGCAGATATCGTGCCTAAGAGGATACCCATGATTTTCCAAAATTGATTTGTAGGGCGCTGTTTTTAAAATGACAGATTACACAGGTACAAATTAAGGCTGATGCACTATTCTGCACATAAACGTCACTGTAATTGTATCAAGGGTTACACAAAACTGAACTATTTCAGCTGCATTTAGTGCTTTATAAATAACACAGAATTTCCTTCACAACATGTCAATAATACTATGTAGCATCAGGTACCATCTGAAAGAAATCCAACTGCCTCCTGTATTGTAGGCTACTCAGTCAGCAAAAGAATCAACACCCTCTAGGGGATGTTTTTAAAGACTGTAGAACAGAATTAGATTAAGACACACATACACACCAAATTATTAATAACTTACTGGCTTCAAATAATTATTTTTATTTTTTAAAACTTAGCTGTGGCAGAGGAAACAATTCAGATAAATAGCTGCAAGATTCTCTAAAATATTTCCCAAGTTAAATTAAAGTCTTTCAAAGAAAATCCACTTAACTAATTTACTAATAAATAACATATAAACATCACGCTCATTTCACAAAAAACATTACAACTTTGTCTCTCTGAGGCACCATATAATAAACCTAATGATGAAGGGCTCTGAGTATTTTTATATTAAACCAATTTTTAAGAAACCCATTAGGACTAAGTTTGTCGAACTAGGTAAGCCAATTTTTTGTATGGTATTTGATGTAGAATGATCAGCATTAGTTCATAGGGAAACTTAGTGATTTATGGGAAGCATCTCAGGTGGAAAGGTGGCTAGCTTGGCATATTGCTGTAGTATACAATAGCCCCTGCCTCCTTGCAAGCAGAGAGGAAAGGCAAAACGGAGCTCTGGAAGCCAAAGTGAGCAATAGACGAATGCCAGCTCCCGTGGGAATGGGTAGCCCAGAACGACAGAGCTGCCAGTGACAAACTGCACCAAAGTGCCCAAGCTTAAATGACCATTGAGCCCCACAGCCCTAGAGAAAAGCCAAATAACTCAGAAGAGATACAGCTTTCAGGTGGTAGAAAGTACTACTGTGAGTATCAGGTGAAGAAGGAGCCCGTCTTAGCTAGGAGACCCAGGCCCACTGAAAATACAAAAAGATAGCAATCGTTTTGAAGGATGACAACAATCAAATTCATCTGAAGATTATGGGCTATCTTGCTCAAGAATGTATTTACAATACACAGTACAAAAAATCATGATCTTATAAATAATCTGAAAGATATTCTCAACTTGTAGAGAATACATTTTCACTGTAAGACAAGTATGAAACGTCTACATTATTGCTTGTAAGTACGCTGAGGATAAGGAAGAAGACGACTTTCTAAATATTGAAAACAATCAATCTCAATTAATTGTAAATGCATTTTTTCCCTACAAAAACTTCAGAAATTCACTTGTATAAAGAATACTGCTGAAATTCTGAGAAGGCTATACTGTATTACACTTAAAAAGCCGAATCCCTACTTTAAGGCACAGCTTAAATTTTGTAACAATGCTATGTCACACACCTTTTTAATTAAACTGACACATTAAAAAAAAAAGAAAAATATTTACCCTCTTGTCCTGTTCATAAGAGGAAGCTTCTGTACTGGGTAGCAGATGGGTAATAGTTGCTATCAGAATCTGGGGAAAATATAGCATAGTTTCTTTAAAAATGCTATTTAAATATTTAAGTTTAAAATAAGTTTTTAAGCAGGTAAATGTGACACAATACTAGATTCATGGTTAAATTCTATTAGAGTTATTTTGAGACAAACTACAGTATACTTTACCGCCTTTTTTTTTTTTTTTTAAGTAAAATCCTTTTAATTGAATTTCGTGGAAGACATTGAAGGAATATGTTCAGCTTGACTGACGTAGGTGCATTAGGGACAATGAAATTACACAGCTACTCCAAATATTCAGGCGTGAAGAGAACTTAATTCAAGACACTTGGTAGGGTGCAGGAAAGAGCCTGACGTGTTTGTGTATGGGGCTATTTGAGCTCCATTATTTCTTAGAACTACTAGAATTTGTAAACACCCTGCCTCTACTTAATCAACAATATGACTGCAGAGGAGCAGAGAAATACTTGCTATGCCTCTTAAGAAGCTTCCACATGATTCCCTTTCCAGTTACCTGGGAGACCTCTATCTTTCCTCTGTGGTTCAGCCTAACAGAGGCCATACTCTACCTCCTCATTATTTAAAGTGTATTCAAAATAATAATTTTTTAATTAATACTGAAACACTTTAATGCAAAGTATTTTGCATATGAATATGCAAAATACAATTGTAGATATGTATTTTAAATAATCACTTTCTCACTAAATGTCAATAAACATATTTGAAGATATTTAATATTTTAAAAAATTGCATTTTATTGACAATATTCTCATGTAAACAATGACATAGTTCTACTGGAGAAAAAATAAGCCTAACAGCCATTTTACATGTTAATATTGGAGTCAGCAAGTAAGTACAATGTGAACCCACACAATTAATGTTTCTACTAACTTAACATTTTGTGAAACTTACTTGTCAATATTCTGGTATTTTAATTTCAGTGAAATACATTTTACTGTTACATTTAACAGAATTAAAATTTTCAAATTTTTAAAAATTACTTACTTGAATAATTCTTAAAGGTGAATCAGCTTGATAGACTTGAAGTCTATGTACATAGTGTATCAGCATGTTCAGCATACTGCAGGCAACTTGGGCTACTGTTTTATTTGGAAACTAGAAAAGAGAACACAGCACAGTAACAATGACTACATTTCACATAACAGTACGTTAGGTGGTAAGGTGGTCAGGAATTTCGGTGATGGTTTTATATATATAGTTCATTGTGTACCTATTTATTGGAGGAACCAAATTAAATTTTACAAAATTTAAAAGGAATTAGTTTATAGTCATAATCAAATGTTAGCAGCTAACATCAAAGGTTTGGGACAGACAATTAGGGAGTTGCACGGAATGAGGGAAAGGGGAGAGGAGTCTCCTAACTCATTTCAGATGGGTTAGTACAGTCTCATGAAGCCAGAAAGAATGAATTCGTTTTCTTGTTACCTTAATGTTTATGAATGTTAATGCATCACTGCAAAAAAATCAAGGATCTCATTCTGAAATCAGAGGTCTTTGCTGAGAACCAAGGCAGTTGAACTGCTGTGTATCCAAAATGCCAGACATAGTACTAATAGTGAGACTAACTGTTCTCTATTTGTCAGTGAGTGCTGTGTACAGCACTTGTCTGAATGGAAATGAATGCACCTCAGCTTCTGTGCTTAATTCCTCTTTTCTCTGTTTTCTTTTAAAGGCAGGAGAACGTTGCTGCACTGGAGCCTGCCTTCAACAGTTACTAAAATATTTAAGTTACTGTGTTGGTCAAGGCAAAATGTACAATTAGTCCCCAGCCTTGGGAGTGGATGCACATGCTGCCGTATGCTCCTAAGTGGGAAAACAAAGAAATGAAGAGACAGGGATATGTTTCCTTCAATTATTAATGCGCAGGACATGTAACTGAGGCTTCTTCTTTCGTTGCACTTGCCTTAAAACATTATGTTGTGCACGAAACAACAAGCACAAAGTTAATTTTACAAGTGAATTTTATTCATCTAGGACATGAAAATCCTACAAAGCTGTGCTAAATGCGAATCTGAGCAAAATGGTTACCAGCACAGCAAAACTACAGACTTCAGAAGGCAGCAAAAACCACACAGAAGAAAAAATAACATGCAGCAGCCCCAAGAGAAGGATTTCAAATACATTCTTATTCAAGAAATTACTCTTGAATTCTTATTCAAGAATTACTCTTTACTGAAAACAACTTTTCCAAACCATAAATCTGATGAACCTCAAATCACTCAGAAAACAATTAGCTAATTCATGCTCTAATCATGACAAATCCTATTCTGTTTCTCTAATGAAGATGAGTGACATCAGAATTCCTGCATTATTAAAAGAATAGAAAAGTAGTTTACACGTTTTAACTTTACTTAGCAGTGAAGCTGTCACACGTGTGTGCTGCAAGGTGGCTAAGTGTCTACCTCTGAACTCAGAAAAGGGTAGTTATGTTGCCAAAATACTTAGATTTAATTTCTTGGCTTCTTAGACTGTTTCTTAATCAATCCAGTTCTAGTAACCTTTCAGGGCAGGGCACATCTCACAAACCTAAAAAAAAAAAAGCTTTAAGAAAGCTGAAATGCCTGGGCAATGAAGCCTGAGCAGAAAATTAAGGATTTCAGAATAAAATTTTTGGCAAAAATTTGAAGGTGGAAAATACACTTGAAGAAAACTCTGCCCTAGGCCAGCTTATCAAAGCAGAGCTTTTTTTTACATTTAAGGTCTTGAAAAGAAACGGTACAAACATAAGAAAAAGTATGGAGTACAAAGCTTTAATTAACATTTTTTGTGTTATCTATGTAAGCATAAAGAAGGACTATGAGCAGCTCTTACAAGCCAGCCACAGAGACAGAAACCAGAGTACACAGGGCAGTTAATTCTTGTTCTAACTTTCCTTGTTTCTCAGTGGACGCAGTTTCATGTTATTGTCGGCTTTTAACTAAAATGTGGCAGGCATCTTACACCTGCAAGTCTTCCCAGAGCTTATGACAAGAACACCACTATTTTTTATCCCTCGTGAGACAGCCTCTCTCCATGCTGTGAAAGTACACTGTAAGAGCACAGTAAGCAGGGTACAGATTCTAATGTTCAAGCTCGACTGACAACCAAAAAAATTAAATGAAATTGAAAGCATAACAATTTGATTATAGAACTTGAGATCAAATCCAGATTGCTGGAAACAACCTTACAAGCTTGCAGGAAAACCCCAAAGTCACTGGAAAGGACAAAAGGGGTGGACAAACCAGAGCAGCTTAATAAGGAATATCCAGATTACTGAATTTAAGAAAAAATTACCTGAGAAAAAGGCCTGGAAACTTTTCAGAGTGTTTGAATAATCAGCTGTTTACTACTTAAAAACAGGGAGCTTTTTTTTTTTAAATTTTTTTTTAATTTAAGAGGATCATGAGAATCTAAAATGGTTTATACAAATTATTCAACCTCTATCTGTTGCCTGGTTGAAGAGAGTTTTTACTTTTCTTTTTAATTTAAGACAGGGTACAAAAGTCAGTGGAGACCTAAATTTAGCAGAAAGGCTGAAGGGTGTAAAGTAATGAATACAAATAAAGTTCAGATCTTGTGCACTCAAATTTTCAAGTCTTATTCATGGGAAGAGCACTGATTAGGAAGTTTTTAAATCAAGAATATGAGGATTGGCCCAAAGGGATCAAACCCTTCATCTACTCCTGAAATCTGTCCCAGCATGGTCAATATATCACATTTCAAATGAATGCACTGATACTTTAGAACAGACTGTTATAAAGCTGTGTGTCCTGGAAGGACATTTTCCTAAACCCTAGCAGAAGCACTGGATTTATGCTGAATAGCAAAACAATTCACCCCTCTCAAGTCAGCTGCTTTGTTCTGACTTCTTGTCCAAGAACCTTCAGAGGTGGCACAAAGGCGGCTGTGCAACGCTACAAACATCTCACCCGTCATTTTCTCTCTCTGGAAAATGCTGTGTGTTACAAAGCGTAAGAATTCACTACTTCTGTATGATGTTATATTTAGTAGTGTAACTGCGGACATAATTTTTTTAAAAGTTACTCAATGGAAAAAACAAACAAACAAACAAACAACAACTTTCAATGAACCAGCACTTTGCCTGGTACCCAACTCTCAGGGTTTTTGTCAGAAGGGTAGTCTTACCATACTTTTCATCTTTGCAAAGATCCTTTGCTTTCTGGATGCTACATCAGTAGTTTAACCTTGTCCGTACTTGCAAATAACCTATGTTTGGCACTCACGCATCTAAGCCTGCACAACACAATTTTGTGATGTATCTGCAGCATTTTTGAGAGGAGCGGGGGTCTGGATGGCTGGTTAGGATCCTTTGTGCTCAGACTTCAGCAGAGGTTAATGCAGATATAGCAGTATCACCACACTGCTGGGGAGAAGTGCTAGCTATATTCAGAGCTGGACGGCAGTTCTGAGTACACTTCTGTTTTTCAGAAATAGGCATGTAATTGTTGCTAACATTTCTAGTCAATGTTATTTACTCAATTGTACTTATCAGTTAAGTTGGACTAGGACTATAGCTCCCTATTGATTCATTTCTCCTGAAAATAAGAAAATAATCCATTCTGGGAGTTCAAATCTCCGACTACTTGGAAGCCAGGAGATTGCTTAGGTAACAAATTAGAGCTCATTTGTTTCTCCCATTATATATTTATGAACTTTTCATTTCATGATTAAACTCGATTGTGAATGTATGCCACTGCTCAGAACAGGAGAAAAGCCAACATGCTCTGGACACTTTTGCAAACACAAAGCAAAGTAGAAATATAAAGATCTTTGTCTTTTCATTCAAGAAGTAATTTATGTTTAATATAAATGAGATACAAATAATTGGTTTAATAAATACGTCAAAGAAAAGTAAGAGAAATCAGAGTGAATGTCAGGATTAAAAATAGTTCAAACTTTGATAGGTTGCAGAAGTAAGATAAAAACAACATAATTTACCTAATACCAAACCTCTGCAGGAACTCGATAAAATGCACTATTTAAGGGATATTAAAAAGCAAGGGGAAAACCCTGGAAGAGAGTATTGGTGAAGCTGCAAAGGATGAATGTGATTTTGCAAAACAGGAAATTGCAATTTAGAGTCTAATACTAAAAGCCCTGCAGCTACCCATTTTAGACAGACCCAAATCCTGCTTCACAGGATGTGATTCGCTAAGATGCTTTTCAGATTCCCACTGCTGAAAAGAAAAGTTAGTCCCCAACATCTGACATAAGCCATGTATAATAGGTGTACACCCTGATTTTTATCAGCATGTATATACAGAAAGACTAGACTATTCATTGAATTTTCATGTAAACAAAGAGCATGTAGAAAGGTTCTGAAAATAAATTGGGAAATATTTTAAAAGTTGAAGATATTGTTCATAAATATGCAAGTTTGCATAATGCTAGAAAATAATATGCTTTTTAATAATATTCTAATCATTGCATAAGATATGAACAAATATGAAAAAGATCTGAAAAAAGTAGGAAAACAAAAACACTCATCAAGGAAAAAAAAAAGCCAAAAAAGTGCAGCTTTTTAACAGAGATGATGAAAGGAATATACTGTTGATATACTACCACCAGTACAAAATCTTGTGACCAGAGTTCAAAACCAGTGAGACTAGTTTCAGAATAGTGAAAACTGTCATTCACAAAAGGAAAGGCAGACAAATGTCAGCAAATCTCTTCTATTCAGAAGCATCTTATAAGCATTGCACCACAATGAACTAGCTGTATCTGAGCAAGTTGCATTTCCAGGTGAGAATCACTGTGCATACTAGCTATGTTTAACAGATTCAATTAAAACAGCAAATACCAAAACAGTAAATCATCCTAGATTTCAAGAATCTAGTATAAAGTAGTTATACAGAATTGTATGGCAACTATCAGAGACTGTAAAGTTTTATCTTACAAATTAGTTTCAGAACCATTGTATTGAGTGTAGGTGGGAAGGTTTTGGTAGCAGGGGGCTGCAGGTGTGGCCTCTGCGGGAAGGGACCAGGGACCCACTGCTGTTCTTCCTATGTTCTCCCCACTCCTGCTGGGGGTGGGTGAGCGAGCATTTGGCTGCTAGCCAGGCCCAACCCACAACGCCCATTAAAATGGAAAAGTTAAATCTTTCTGAAAAATTGTAAAATTACCCAGTGTTGCAGCATGCTTCATAAAAAACGGGAAATACATTTAATGATAGCCACAAAACCAGGTGCTCTTTACTCCTCACCAAAATTAGAGGTCTCATTATTCTCTTTCAACAGGTAGTTTATTCACATAAACTTTGATGCCAACTCTTGACCTGTCTTTGGATGTAGATTTTGTCTAAGAGGTACTGGCCTGAATGACATGTCCTGGAATGAGCAGAGAAAAGCACTTTGCCACAGGAAATCAAACAGCCTCCAGTGCTTCCATGCATGCGGCATAAGTACTCTACATCTCTATCTAAATATCTGACCAGAGCTGAGAAGCAATACTGCATAATGCAATGGCTCTCAAACTCAGAAGAGAACAGGCACAGAATGTAATGAGGACATGGGGATAATGGGATCTGGTTGGTGGAGGGAAGAAGAGGGCAGATGAGCAAGAAGTACGAGAAGTTTTGGGAAACTTCTGCTTGTCCTTTGCATTTATCACCTTCCCACTTTCTTCCCTGTCCCCCTCTTACACTAGATGCTCTGCTCAGTCTGGTAGCCAAAGCGTACAAGGCAGCAATTTGGCTTGGGACAGGCTTTTTGCATATGATGGCAGATGGCTCACAAAACTAGGATCCCTTCCAGTTACCTCTCTACCCTGGCCTTTCCCTTTTGCAATGTGTCAGGAGAATGCACCACGGAGGCTTTAAGAGTACTATTAATCAGAGGCGGGGAACCCAGGATGCCAATTAGTGAGGAATGTGACTTCCCTCGGCATCCTTGTCTAGTCTAGACAGGAGACACAAATGCTGGAGAAGGAAAGACTCTGATGTTTCTGTACTCCAGTGTCTTTGTATGGATCTGTACTGGCTGTACATGGCAAGGTTTTGTAATGGAGAGGCTACAGGGGGGCCCCTGTGAGAAGAGGTTAGGGGCTGCCCCATGCCAGACACAGGAGGTTCCAGCCAGCTCTGCAACAGACCCACCAAGGAATGCAGCTGAGCCCATGTGCCAAGTGTGTGGTGCCTTCATGAGAACATATTTAAGAAAGGGCAAAAATGCCACACAGGCAGTGAAGGGGGGGAGAGGAGGAAGGAACAATAAACAGCTGGGAAACATGAAAGCCAAAGAAGGAGGACGGGGAGAAGGTCCTCCAGGTGCTGGAGCAGAGATCCCCCTGCAGCCTTGGAAAAGACCATGCTGGAGGAGATATCCACACTGCAGCTGTGAAATACCCCACACTGCAGCACTGGATATTTCCTGAAGGAACTGCAGTCCACAGACAGCCCACACTGGAGCAGGCTTATCCTGAAGGACTGCAGCTAGTGGGAGGACCCATACTGGAACAGGGAGGAAGGAGTGGCAGACAGGAACTGTTACGGACTGACCATAACTCCCCATTCCCCATCCCCTGTGCACTACTTGGGAGAGGGCAGGAGGAGACAGCAGAGCTGGGAACAAAGGAGTGAAGTTGAGCCTGGGAAAAGGGGAGGGCAGGGAAAGGTGGCATTTTAAATTTTTACTTTCTCATTGCCCAAATTATCTTAATTAAAATTAAATTAAATTTCCCCAAGTCAAATCTGTTTTGCCCATGATGGTAGCTGGTAAGCATTCTCCCTGTCTTCATCTTGACCCACAAGATTTTTCATCCTGTTTTCTCCCCTTGTCTTGTTGAGAAGGGCGAGTGAGTAAGTGGCTGGGTGGGAGTTTGGCCCTTACACAAGGTTAATCCACCACAGGCTCCTAGATCTAATTACAGTCAGATGCGGAATATCCTGCTGGAAGCTTGGGTCCAGGATGTGGGAAGGGGTATAGCCGGACAAAGTTGGGCAAAGCCAGTAGTGGTTTTGCTGGAACCTGAATTGCAAGGATTATTTATGAAAGTTGGGATGATGGACAAACTATTATGCTTCAAAGGGTGGAGGTTAGAGTGAAGTGGCTAATGACATATATTAGGATAGTGATCCACTATCTTATTTCCCAGCACATCATTTCCTCCAAACTTAAAGAAGGGTAAAGATGTCTTTTGACAAGAGTTCAGAGATCCACCAATTAAACTGAATTCAGTCTTTTGTAAGGATTGAAAATGAGGCCGTGAAATGAGGATGCTAAAATGTGACCATGACTTTGAAAAGGTAAAGTATCTTTACATGTAAAGGCAATATACTTTGTAAAAGTGTTAGTCTCTCACCTTTAAAGAAACACAAATCACATTCAATGCTTCCTTGATCTGAGGATGATGTGATTCATGAACTAGCTCCTCACAGATCCAAATACCAAGGCTGCAAAGAGCAACACATCTGCAAAACAATGTTGGAGGATAAGTTCTTGAGAAACATGCTACAAGAATGTGCAATTTTTATGATTCATGGTATGTCTTGCTAAAATCTAATAAATGTTTTTAATATTTCAAAAAGAACTACACAAAAACCTTTATAATGCTGTAACATTTAAAAATGAGAAAGAAATCCCAAGTACCCTGATGAAGGCATAGGAAAGGACAGAGGAAGCACCCTTCTGAGCAACTGAAAAATCCAAAAGACATCAAGAACTCCTGACAAAGTAAAAATTGTGGTGTGAGGTTCCTCCTCCCTAAGTGAGATTTTGCTTATATTTGTTTAGAGCTTCTGGGACACAGAGACAAGAGAGGGGAATGTTATTCATTCATAGATATTTACCTTTTTTTAGATTGACAATAAACAAGGATGAATAGAGGAGGGTAGATGAATGCTAGAGACAGTGTATATGTTGTGATTAAATACTTCAAATTTTGTTGTTTCTTAATTTAAAATCAGGAAATAGAAAAGTGTAAAGGTAAAGAGTATTTAGATAGATGCATTCAAATCAGCAGAGATGGATGAAATTTGTTCAGAAATGTTAAGGAGCTAGCTTAAGCAATCACTGAATCATTAGTAATTATCTTCAAGAACACAGGCTGCAAATATATTGGAAACAACTTCAGAATTCAAAAATCCTCTGGATAAAATTGGTGAGCAGTCCAAAATCGACAAGATGAAAGCTGCTCATGGGAACTGCAAAGCATTACATCTGGGAAGGAAAAATCATATGCTAGAATAAAAACAGAAACAGAAGTGGCTATGAAGCCTGTGCTGTAGAAAAAGGATTTTAAGGCTACACAGAATCATGAAACTGCTAACAAGTAGCAAAAATTCTACATGATAGTGTAAATAAGATGTCAAACCACCCTGTTTTGTGCATTGTTGTTGAAATCTCAATTGCAAGACTGCCTTCATTACATCCTGATTAATACAATTTAAGAATAAAGACAAGCTTGAGAGAGTTTAGAAAAAAAAACAACAAAAATAATGTACATGCTTTGGGAAATATTACATATGGAGGAAAAGTTGAAGGGTCTACTGGGTCAAGATCACAACTGAGGAAGGAAATCATAAGAAATCTTCTGATGTGCAGTAAGTCATTGAAGAGTTTAGTTTCCAGCAGAAAAGATTTCTCCTATATACTGGTCATAAAAACAAGCTGACTGAAAAAATAAGATAAGTATTGGAACAGTCTAAGATTTTTGTAACTTTCTTCTTGGAGAAAATTTTCAGGACTGTTTAAGCAATCTACTGCCAGGAATGTTTTAGACATACTCCAGCCTTGGAGGAGGGGGAGCTTACAGAAGTGCTCCTGGTCCCTTCCCAATCTACACTTCTGTTATTTCCACAGTATGCGTTTCAATCCTTTTTGAACAAAAGAAAGAAAGAACATGGCATGGATTTAACAATGAACACAGTTTGTGTAAGCTGACTCAGAAAATAAACCTTTAGTATATAGAAGAGTAGACAGCTCTAAGTCCATGTTACAATTTTAAGTTTTCTTCATGCTATTGAGATCCATTCCACACCTGATGACCTACTGATGTGAAAACTATTCATGAGTTTGTGAGGTTTCTACTAAAAACACTGGTTTCACTATCATTATTCAGAGTAGTCTCTGAAAAACTGTAGTTATGTGGCTACAATGTTGTTAGCAAAGAATCACAGCCTTAACAGAACAAGCAGGAGAAGAGAACACAGAGTTCATTAACCTATCACTTCTTTTTCAGACTGAAAGCAGGAAGAGAGGAATTTGATTAATACAGTTATTAATCTGTATAGATGGAGGTCTGAGAGTAGAACGTATTTCAGATAACTGACTTCTGTGAAGCTCAGCTGGGTCAAGTATGTAACAAAACGCAAAACATCGAGCCTCTGTGGAAGAGATAAGGAATACAGATTTATAGCTTGGATAATAATAACAGCACTCAGACTTGCTGGAGATATAAAGCTATGTACCTAAGTTCCAAGAAATCTAAGTTTTTTCTTAGGAAACTGCAAAGACAAATAAGCCTCTATCAGTGGCTGAGCTGACATGGCAAAACCACAATGCCCATCCTGAATATGACCTCTGATAGTATCCAGGTGAACTCCATACTGCTGTGAAGCAGATGGTATCAGAGAGGTTATTCCCAAAAGAGACAGTGGATAAACTACCGCCGAGGAGTGAGGCAGTCAGGCTTCAGGAGCTGTGGAAACATCATTATCCCCACAACGAAGATGTACCCATCTCTCTCCCAGAAGGAGGAGAGGGACACAGGCAACCCAAAGAGACATTGGGAATGTATTCCTTTTTAATCTTCATTTAATGTTATTACACACAGTGGTCCAACTTTGTATTTTGGGGGCAGCATAACTCAGCTTTCTGAAAGGCTGGGCATGCACATGTGCCTGTGCTCCTACATACAAAACCTCACAGCCAGACAGGATATGGAGACATGCAGGATGTTCCCTTCCTCTTCCCAGCCACACTGTCAGAACTGAAGATGCTAATACTGTGTTCTTCAGTGCCACAGGATCAGTAATAATGTTCTGAACCAAGCGAATTTAAATCACCTTTTTCAAAAGCAAAGTGGAGAATGTTGTGCTTTTTGGAACTCAGTTTCATAAAAGAACATAAAAATGAAATTAAAATTATCTCAGAACACTCCTTCCTTCCCCTGTGTTGAGAGAGATTATCAGCTCAAGTGAAGAACAGGTAAGTGGGGTGATGAAAACTGCTCTTTGTTTTCCAGCAAAACATTTTAAGGTTCATTGAACCTATCTTTCCAATAACATTTTTCAGGCACTTGGTTCTAGTATCTTGCATTTGTTAAGTAACATTTATTAGCTGAGCGTGTACAGACAAGGCACAAAAGTGTGCTCTTCCTTGGTAGGCATTACAGATTCTTATTCCAGCCCCATACACAAGACTTTATAACTGAAAGCCTCAGGGGACAGGGAAGGAGGAAAAAAATCCTAAGCAAATTAAGAAACAGAAAAGAAAACTGCTAACTATCTTCTTCTTTGAAGTTCTCTATTTGATGAAGATGCCTAAGTTTAAGCATTAGAGCAATCATTCCCAGTTTAATGCTTCACTCAGTATCTTCTGCTTCTTTTCCATACCATAAAGAAAGGCTCATGTAGCTTGGATTATTTCTGTTTTTCTAATTAAATCATGTGGTCTAATAAAAATAACCATACCTCCCTTGTAAGTGATCTTGTCCTTAAATCAAACTCAAAAATGCCTCTCTAGTACAGAAAATCCCTGAGCCTAACACCAGGGTACGCCAGGAGAGCATACAGCATATATTCTTACCCATATTAACACGCTCTTCTGTCAACCACTATCAGAGAAAGGATACTGGGCTAGACCAACATTTGGTCTGACAAAAAACGTCTGTTCTGTTATTATCTTTATTTACAAACAATTTCACATTCACATGGTAGACCACAGTTTTGATAGTGGTAAAGAAAACCATGAACAAAACACATACAAACTTTTACTTTAACCTCTTCAATATATCCAACTCAAAACAGTATAATAAAGAAAAGAATCTTCATTTAGAAGCTCTTTGATGACCTACCGTGCAGGACCAGATGGCTCCTCTCTTGCTGAACTTAACACAGTTTTAATTATGAGTTCCTAAAACAAAGAGGAAAATATTCACTGGTTTACCAATAACTCCATGACATGAAGTGTGTAGAAAATTAGGATTTTTTTTTATAGTACACACAGGTATGTTGCTTAGCTGAGTCTCTAGGTTTGCAGTCAGATGAACTGTTTGCTTACCACTGCTCCAAGCTTCTAGTCTGCCCCAGATGCTCATTATTGTGCTACCCCAAGAATATACCACAGATTACTGTCCTAATGTTGGCTGATTAACCATTTATCCAATTCTTGCCAATACATTTCCATAAAATATCAAGGCTAGGGGAAAAAAGAAAAAAAAAAAGCATCCCTGAAGCTAGCTTCTGTGAATAGCCCTGAAGGGTATTACGGAAAGTATCTATTACCTTGAGGTTTAAACAAGCCATTTTTTCCCTTCCCAAACTATATTGATTTAAAAAGTCTTTGGAAATAGTTGCAGAACAAGTGACTACAGTGCCTTAAGAAGGATGTCAAGAAGAATTCTGACTCAAATGCAGTGAAATGCCCTAAAGCTGTAGGTTGCTCTCAACAAAGCTCAAGTAAACAGCCATTTATGCAATAAAAATGAGAAAGAAGGAATTCGAAATCAGTCCCCAAAAGGAAGCAAGGTGTAAAGCAGTTTCCAAGCCATCATCTCTCTCTCAATTGAAACAGTTTGAAAACTTGTGGGGAGCCTTTCTTAGACATAGTAATCACACCTGACACGCATACAGCAATTAATCACACAAACTGAGCTCTGCCCAGTTTCAGTATACTGGCACACTACCCAACTCTGTGTTACGATAGAGAGGGTAAAGGTCTCCATTAATCTTTGCTCTTTGTCTAAAAAGAACATACTGATGTACAGAGGTTTTGTAAAGCTCCTAGGAAAACAGGCAGATTTCACCAGTTGTGAATTCCCAATAAATTAAATAATCTATCTTGAACCTCTCAATCTTCTCCTTCTCAGCTGATTAAATCTGTGAGACTGCAAAGAGCCATAATGAGAGTAGGCTTGAAAAGGTGAGATAACACATCATTTTCTTTTACAAACATATGAAAATACTTTATTATTGTTAACAGCAATTATAAAGTATGTTTAACAAGGTAAAGTTTGACAAGATTTTATGGGATCTTAAGCCTTAAAATCTATTTTAAATGATTTCTGAAAAATTTTAGACTCTTAAAATTTTAGTTAATATTTCCTAGAATAACATCATATTAAACATATACTTGGTAGCTGAATACCATCCAAATATTCTTAAAATTCCTACCTTAACATCCGTAAACTGAGACACAGCAATGTCAGGAATGTTTGGGTGAAGAGCTGGTAGTTCATGATATAAATTGGGAAAACAGACTAGGGATCCTAAAAGAACTTGTGCTTCAACTCTTGGTGCCTAAAAGAAAAAAACGGTGAAGAGAAATATATATTCTTACTGATGTTTCTAGCTGCCTATAAAGAGAACAATGGCTGAATGTCTACACAGCTATTTCCCTTCTCCTTCTGTAAATTTTGTAGAGAAAAAAAACACGACCACAGCCCCAGGGATTGCTACTCATGCACACCCCAGACTCCCATTTTCCAAGATGGTCAAAAGGAAGTACAGGAGTTGTTAGGACTACAGACAAATGACTGAGCTGCTAACTAGGCTCAGGTCTTCGGTTCACCTAGTTGAACAGGATGTAGAAAACTATGTGAGGCATTGCTGGACACTACAGCTAACAGTGTAAGAAGCTGACAGAGGTTTCAGATAGTACCTTGAGCGAAGCTGGATTTCATAGTTGGTTAAAGGGGGAATGATGTGAGAAACAGTCAAAACTTACAGACAATTGGAGGGGAGTATTGAGCTTTGAGAAAGTACAGTCATGCAAGGCCAACAGCACCTAGGTAATCATATCGGTATTACTATATAAGGCTGAAGTTGCCTGGGTAACAGTATCAGAAATACATCCAAAATAGTGCAAACAGTAGCAGATTTGAGTTCTCAAACCTGATCAAAGTCATTGCATAGCAGAGATACGGAGGAATAAATATACTTTTAAAATGAAGGTACAGTCAAAATGGACATTTATTTTAAAGTGCAGATAAATGGCAGTCACAATTCTGAGAACTCTGAAGTAAAACAAGATTCTCTGCTTCAACAGCAATTTTTGCATTCTTCACATATTTTCTGTAGAGGACTTGCACGAGTAGTGTTCTAGAATAAACCACTCACAACATCTGTACTTGCTAACAATTACATTGACTACTGGGGACAAGTTAACACCTTAGTCAAGGAAAAATACTGCTCAGTTTTCTCTCAAACCCCTTGCACATAAATGAGAATGAACTGATGAATACTTACATTGAGGAAAGAAGATGCAGCCACTCTTCCTGCTGCTACAATGAAATCCATAATAAGCATGGTGGCACCAGGCAAACCAAGTGAAAAGAACTGAGGAGAGCAGTGCTTGATGATTGTATTGACAATATCCTTACAGGAGGAAAAGGGAAAAAAGGAAAAGAAGAGTATCAACAAGATGACCAATGAATGAAAAAAAGGCAGGTGTTTACCAAAGGTAGAAAGTAAAAAAGCAAGAAAGCAAATTCATTGTGGCAATTAAGACACTCATTACTGAGCGAAGAGCAGCATAAAAAGATAAATTCCTTAAGTATACTCATATTAATAGAAGTAAACTGTGGTATACTTTATAGATCAATTTACCCTTAGACACTATTGTATGAGGTTGGTACCAGGTCACATCTTATAATCATCTACATTTCACTTTTAAGAGTTCTATAAATGATTAACCATTCATTTAAATATGTATAGAAGAGATATAGTGACAATATGAGCTATTATACCTTAACAACACACTTAAATCCTCTCCAACAAGAATCACCTGACTATAACTTTAAAAAAAGGTGTTAGCCTCATATATATTCATATGGAATCAAAATATAAAGAAAGAATTATAATCAAGTGGTTTATAAAATTTCTGGTATATAGTTATTCAACACAGCATACTGCATTCTTGTAGACTTAGGCAGTTTTCTAAATTAATGTAACATGATGCAATTTCTTCAAAAGTATTGGAAAAAGTATAAAATGTTTTAACTATTAAAAAACATCCCAAGTTCACAGATAGGCAAAAAAATAACCCTTTTCCTCCTTTGAATAATTCTCCAATAATAGCAATAGCCAACTAAATGGCTGTGTTATAGGAAGATTTGCAATCCAACAAGAAAAGCATTGTAAACTGGTTGTTAGAGGACAAAAACTGTCCATCTGTCCTATGCATAGCCATCTGTGAAATAATTCTGGACTAGTTCTATTTTGCCCAGTTAATGAAAACAGGATTGTTTGAACCTTTGATCTCTCCGTGCCTCTAACTGCTCCTCAAAAAAGTTCACAAATCCAACTTTTTCACACTTCTGATGGAAGCCTTTAAAAAGGGTGTTTAAGCCATACAATAGTTTCAGACTTGCTCATATTAAAACCTATGAAAAAGATCTAGTCCCACTGATTATAGATATACTCAGTATGTCTCAGTTTGCTAGTCCCTATACTTGCTGTAGAAATAAACTACTTCAATGTAGTGAGCACAATTTACTTTCCCTCTAGCTAAACTGCTGCATCCGGGAACAAGTAAGAACAGTAGACCTTAGAGAGATCTGCTTCCTTCTCTTTCTTTTCTTGCATGCTTCAATCTGTAACATACAATCAGTAGAAAAATGAAAGAGTACCTTTTCTGCCCTGGTATTTGCTTGAAATGGACTACAAAAAAAGCACTTCTGATTACAACCAAGAACATGAGGGCCATTTATCAAAGTTTAGAAAAAGTATCAATCACATAACTATTTTCAAAGACAAAGTTAAATTAGTCATCTGAAAATCCATTCAGTATTTTTGATAAAACAATTTTATTTTTAGTTATACTATTTATATTAACCTGAATTTCATAATTAAACTTACTTGATCAACATGAAGAAGTCCACAGTGCATTATATTGTAGAAATGAGTTAAAAAATCCCTGTTTGGAGAAACATCTTGTCTTCGCTTCATTGTCTTACAAATGAGTTTATAAGCATGTAGCTTTCCTTGTTTGTATTTATCAGTCAGCATTGTTGCCTACGGTTTTAGAATGATATTTATTATTCATAAATTAAAAAATTACATTAAACACTATTCTACACCTACATGAGCTTTTATGTCTGTTTCACTGCTCAGTGCTCAAATTTACCTTGAACAGCCATGGTGTTAGGATTCTCAGTGGTGGAATTAAAACTGGTGGAGATGGTGAAGTTAGGTTATCTGTTGAAATACCAAGATTGTCTCTTATCTGCAATTATTAAAAACAAACCAAAAAGGTAAACATTTAAAGGAAATATATTAAGGTGGTGTTTTTTTCCTTCTGAAAATCCTGCCCTATCAGGTCAGGTTGGAGAAGAGGTTCAGTTCTTTTACCTTGGCCAGATTCTGCCACAGTTCACACAGGTAATCAAAAACCTGGGCATGAATCTCTGGATCCATGATGCTGTTGACATCTCCCAAAATTCCTAGCATTCGCCTCCACATCACAGTAGCAACATCTGCATGCCATCCTGTAAGTGTTCCCCCAGCCATCACGCTGCAACATTCTGAGGGGAATTCACTAGTTTCTGTAATGGAAGAAAAAAGTATAGTGAGACCTACCTCTCCAGAAAAAGAAAAGTTCTGATCTAACTATTACATACATAGTTTTCTTAAAACCAAAAGGAAAAAAAAGATCAGGCTTTCAGAGAAAGATATTTCTTACCCAGTCAGCCACCTCAATGCTGGACATGTTTAACTATATGTCTATTATCAAACTCTGTAGAGGAAGAATTGTCCTGTTTCTTATATTCTTTCCATAAATAACATTTAAGGTCACTACTGGAGCCCTAATAAGGATCTGATGGACCTAGTAAGGCCCCTCTTTTTGTAAGTGCTGTCTTACACTCGTTGGAGTCAATGTATCTCCAGAAGTCCACTTGCCTGCTTTCCAGTAAAATTACATTTCAACTTTACATTTTTCCCAACAAAACAGAAAGACTATTTTCCTTAGAATCTACTAGGAATGTATTTCATTGCAAACCGAAGAGAAAGGTGAGAATAAGCTTGTCTCAGGCTACTGTTCTTTAAGCAGTAAATTTGTATGAGTGGAGAGGCAACATTCAGTAACCTGGCACCACAGTCTAACTCTCACCTAGCTCTCTCTACACATCAGTGTTATACGAATGAACATTCTTTTTTAGGTGGAAGGTGATTAATCCAGTTTGTCCATACAAAGAAAACTTCAACAGATTATGATGGCTACGGTCTACTTGGCTTTCACTTACCTAGCTAAACAGCCACACTAAACTAGCTAATGAGCCACAGTTTTAAAGCAGTAGGCATCCAGAATCTCCTTTCTGCCCCCTCTCAAAACACCTCAGCACCAGAATTTGCTGACATCTTCTGAAAATCTTGCAGCTCCCACAGGCATACAAAATCAAAATTAAATCTGAATTCAGCCTAATCATATAGCCTCTTCTTTTGAAGATCTGGACCACTGTGGTAGAGACACTAATGGTTTCTAGGTTGTAGAGTTCAAAGTACAAAGCAAAATGATTATCTTTCTGTCTATCAGTAGGCCACTTAAAGGAAAAGAGTCTCAAATATACATCACACACTCTTCTGTTTCCATGAGACCAAATAAGGGAGAAATGGGAACTTATTATTTACAAAGTGAATGTATCCTAGAATTCAATAGCTAAGATAGCTGAAGTAATTATAAATTTGTTTAAATATGAAAAGGAAAAGAATCAAACTTCCAAGGACAAATTATAACATTACTTTAAAATTACATCTTATTATTTGTACATCAATGATAAAACAGTCCATGGCAGGGCCACATACTAGATTAAGCTGCCATGACTCTAAGCATCAAAAAGAACAATTATAAATGTGTGGAGTATTAATCCACTGCTAGCAGTTCCAATGAAACGCAAGATAAAATGCAAATGTTTTTTGTTTGCTTTTAAATCACCATAATGAAATATTTTTAAAAGTGCAGATGAAATAGCCTTGTACAGGATTGTCTACAACTAATGTGACGCTAGCTACTTCACTATATGGCATTGGAAAGAAAGAAAGAAGTAGTTTATATTTTCTATTCCAGATATTGCCTAGGTCATCTGGCGTCTGTAAAACAGAGTGGTGGAGCTTCTCATCCAGCTGCAGATCCTTCTGCTCAATATGATCTGCATGAAGAGTGGCAGGAGAGGGTGTCTGTGATCGGGATCCAAGAGCAGATTGGATTGGAGAAGCACTTTCAGACCCTGCAAATGCAATTTTTAACAGTTACCTTAAAAGCCTTTTCTATTTTCTTGAGCTACTGAAATGTTGTCTAAACACAGCATTAAAAGAAAACTGAACTACTTCTATATATCAAATCTGGGCAAAAAAAGATATAAAAACTGTAAGTGCATGTCCCTGTGAATGGTGCTCTGAAAGAAAACTAATTACATGCAGGAAAGCTGAGTGATGAACATCAAAATCAGATAGGTAAATGGATTAACAGAACTCTATTTTAGGTCCAAATAATTTTAAAGGTGTTTGTTCTGCAGCACTTTCAGTGTTCTGAACCAGTCAAATTTCTCTCCACATTCCCTCACCTAAATTTCTCTCCAGCAAAGCATTTAAGCAGAAATTTTCCTGGAACAAGTGCTCTTCAAGGTTTATGGATGCATACATGTTTATTTATAAATAAAAGCCCAAACCAGTAATGGACAATTTTTTATGTTTATCTGCCAATTGAGCTGCGAAAATCCATACGGAGGGAAAGTTCTGTAAAGTTAGAGGAATGTTATTTCCTCTAAGACAGGAAAATACAAGTGTTTGAATGTCAGTGCTGCAAAGGCATTTTTTCCATGACCACCACTGAGCAGCATCCTCTCCAGGCAACTATTTGTTCTCCTCTACTAAGAGATCTGTGGAGAGGGAGCAGGTACTTGTACTTTTCTTCTGCACTACCTTAGTTCCACTTCCTGAATTTGCCTAATGATCATTATAAAAAGCTGAGTTTGGTCAGAACAGTCAGATGGCAGAAAAAAAGAAAACAGATATTCGCTACATACTTCCCTACACATCAGCACATGTTACAATGGAAGAATTCAAATCTATTAATTTTAACTCTTAGATAAATGTAACTGGGACCCAAAAATATTATAATGATATGTGAAGTTCAGTATTGGAGATAAACTGAACTTTAGGGACAGCAATGAAAAGCTGAGTCTTTTAAAATAATAATTTTCTCAAATTATTGGCTGCAAAGTGTTCTTTCTTGTAAAGCAACAAATTTAAATAACTTGACAGAAAATGTCAGTGTTATCAGAACAGAAATTGTGGTAAACAAACTTAATCACATTGTTAAACTGCAAAGGTCCCTATCTCATTTAAATGGCAAAGCCAATGAAGCTTTTACCATCAATTTAAATCAACACCTCTGTGCAGGAGAGATGGACACTACTGCCTCACACACAGACTACCGTTTAACGGCAACAGGTAACGATACTCTCCTCTCGCCACTGACCACTTGTTTTCCACATGCTAACAAAGATAATGTAAAATACACACTTAAAAGCTGTTCAAAGAAATACTTTCCTACTTCTCTTCCATTCTGCTCGTTAAGTGGGGATGGATGAAAGCAGATCAAGAGAAAGAGTGAGAAAGAGTGATGGGGAAGAGAGAAAGCAAGGGAGGTGGGATAGAGAGGACAGGAAAGGGAATGAGATGGAGAGAAAGAGCAGGCAGGGGAGGGAGGGAAACAGACCTTCATATGATGAAAGAGAATGGACTGAAATAATCATGGAAAATTTGCTGAACTACTGGAGTCTTCTAAGAAGCACTAAAAGATACTCCAGCATATGTGGATCCAAATTTGACTGAGACTACTATGGGTTCAACTTGTTCTAGGACTAGTAAACAGAAATCAATAGTAAACTCAATCATTTGCTAAGAATATGAAATAATGCCTACATGCCAAGCAATCTGCCTCCCAAAAACCTTCATAGCAAAACTATTTAGAAAAAAGTAGTCTTCTAAGCAGCAGAACCACTGAAAACTCGTTTCTTACGAGCATGTTTTGAGGTTGAGTTTCTGCATGCCGGTATCTAATACAGTAAATTCACGTTGCAGCCTCCCTGTCATGGGACTCTACACACATGCAATTTTCACTAGAGAGCTGCCTATCTTTCATAAAACTTCAAAAAAAAAAGTGTCCTTCTGTTTTCTTCTATGTCAATTTAGCAGAAATTAGACAATGGGCTCCAACACTGTTGGGGGCATGGAACAGTCACACAGAGACAGACAGTGTAATTGCACAAGTCTTGCTTCCTCAGGAAACCCAGCTAAATGCATGTGACACACAAAAACTGCCTCTCTATAACAGTGGTCCAAACAACAAGAAAAGACAGCCACAGAATCTCTCAATGGACAACTCAGTCATTAATTGCAATCTTATCAATTCAATTACAGTGCAAACTTGGACAAAAATATCAAACAGTAATGAAATTATTAACATATAAAAACAAGCAAACAGAAAAAGAACAGATTTTCTGTGGGGACTTTCAACGAACACACTGCAAAGGTAAAAATGAAGAGAACAAAAGTCAAGCTGAACATTGCTGAACAAGCTGAACAACAATGTCCAAGAAAGCTCATACATGCTTCTTTCAGCAGAAAGGCAATTTTAGAAAGTGAAAATTGTGGCAGGGGAAGTAAAGATGTCTTTCAATATCTCTGAAAATGCAGAGTTTGATTTTTTACAGAGAACAAGACATTGAATGTAGGTATAAGTTTTCACAGATAAACAGGTACTTGTTCCCAGGGTTGTAACAGGAATGGTAGTGCATAACAGTCATGGAACAAGGAGTGTGAAAAAGAATATGGACGTCTTTACTTCTCATTTACAAAATCGGGCAAGAGATCATTCTTCCAAATGCTCCTCAGAGAGGAAGATTCTCTCAGAAAGGAGCCCATTCAATTTGGATTAACTGCATCACTCGGTGGTTGCTAACTGAATTGTTATCTTCCCTCTCAAGAAACAGTTGCAAAGTAAACTGGTGGAGCCTCAAGCTCATCAACTGAGGCTGTGAAACACTGCTTCCTTAACAGGCTTACTTTTTCATGAAAACAACAGGGAAGGTACTAAACGAAAAAGAATTCTTAAGTTACACAAATGAAACTGATCTTACATGGCACAGTAACTAACATTTTGCATATTAAAAGCTCCCAGTTACACAACAGACAATATAGAGACAGGTTACGATGGATGTATACAAAAGAATCCCATGATGCTTCAGTGTGATACACTGGTTCGAAAGTGCACTGTCAAAGCCTTCCAAGGAAAAAACTCTTCCTGAAAATTAGCTATTTGACTACTAGTAATAGAAGGACACTTGTAAGAAATCTAGCATACATTATGGGATAAGAGTCTTCTCGCTGGTAATTGTATAGATTTTTCTCATGAAGGGTTTAAAATACATTTAGCACCAAGCCAAGGATCATATGGGTAACTAAGTCAGACAAAGGTTTTCCACTCATGTTATTTCACACACTACTTTTCAATAGCAATCAAAAAATAATTGAAATCCAAGATATAGAGTATAGATTCATTGCAGAAGCTGGATTCTTCAGGATGGGTGGAAAATTTCTGAAATAAATGCCCTTTTTTTTTTTTTTTAAACTTTTTTTTTTTAACTACTTTACCAGTAATAGTTGCAGCTTCAGCAGACAATGGTTGCTGATTGAGACTACTTGTTTCTGAATCTATGTGGAGTGTAGTTAGACTGGCCACTTCTTGCTCCTCAGCGCTCTGTTGCTGTCCTGAAATTGCATCAACGTCAGTGGAAGCTGGCGTCCCTGCCTCAGTGCCAAAGCTGAAATCTGTATGAGGAAAGCACTGTATTAACTTACAATCTAAAAATACCACTAATAAAAATCAAAAGCTCAGGACCTCCAAAATCCTCCATGGAAAACTTGTACGTACATCTCCTATGCTACTAACACACAGTTGCAAAATTTACATAAAATGTAACAGCAGAAAGTAATTGACTATTATGAATATTCTCATTTCTGTCACAAAACTGTGACTGTACTTTGGAGAAGGCATTCCTATTGCATGTCCTGTATTCTGTTTAGTTGCTGTGAGTGCACCTACGTGAGACGAAAGTAAAAATAATGGAAACATACATTAAGGAATTTATTTGCAAGCTGGAAGAAATATCCAAGCTCATTGTTAAAGCAGTAACTTCAAACTAAAAATATTATGGCAAATGATATTCTAACAAACAGCTTTTACAACACTAAAGAAAAAGCATCACACTGAAATGTCGGTTTAAATACCATCACATAGTTGCATAACATCTACATATCTAAAATTTGTAGCTTCTTCAATAAATTCTACCATATAAACATTATTTCTCTCTTACATAATACATGAAGTCATAATTCCTAGCAAACATAATGACCGCTTCTGTTGAACAAGAGTGGGAATGGATAAATGAAATGAATGAAATGCATTATGTTATCACACAAAGCATATTAATTTTACCAAACACACCAATTTTACCATGATATTACATTTAGTATCTCGACTAATCCATAGCTACACAAAGACCACTGTAAAAATATCAGAAGCCCTTCTTTAAGTTTTACCTAAATATTTTCAAAAGAACTAAAATAACTTCCAAAATAAGTAACCTTTCATTTTTATATTTTATACAAACCAGACGGATACACTCCAGGGAGAAGACAATATTGCTTTCTAACTTCTGTTCACTGTTGTTCTGCTTTTTGCACAGTAGTATTCCAGTGCTGTTTTGTTTAGTATACTATAAACACAATAGCCTCTCTCAAGAACTCTGCTTGCTCCATTAACTTGCTAATGATTTCAATGGGAAATCAAAATAAGCTCACTTTACAGAAAACTGCTGGCATACAACTTTACCAAAAAGAAAAAAAAAAGAAAAAAAAAACAAAGAAAGAAAAGGGAAATGTACAATCAATCAATCAAAAATGCTATTACTTTTGGAAAAATATACTTGCTTTCAAATTTGCGGCCATCATACTGGAAGGCACTGAAAGAGTCTGAATGGCTATCTGAACTGATGAGGTCACTGCTGCCTGCGCTGGCAGGTGAGGTCCATTCGGAAGGCACACCTGGGTCATCTATAGGACGCATTTGGTTCTGTTTGTTCAATATATCAGGAAGGTCTTTAGGAACTTCCAGGCTGCCAGGACTGCTTCCTCTTCTTGTCACATTCTAAACATTGAAGAGACATAAATCAGCTTACAAACCTGGTGGCTTATGTACATAAAATGGAAAAAGCAATCCCACACTTGCAAAGATCAGAAAATAACAAATAGTTCACAAGTACCTAAACCAGAAATTGTCATCATACTACATACACAGCCAAGGCTTTCCAAAACCCCAGACAGGCAGCAGTAAGTGAAGAATCCATGCAGTCACAGAATTTCATAAATACAAATTTTATTTGCACAATGAATTTTTGGGCACATACCTTAAAAGGCTAGGATTCAGACTAGCATGTGCCACAAATGCATTAGGTAAGACTTGAGAGAGAAAGACAGTAAAAAAAGTACATTATCTCCAAATTATGTCTAAATTACTAAAGAAAACTCGTTAACCTTGGTTCCAGACATAAGCAGAAAAAAATGTCAAGGAATTTTGTGTTTTCTGGCCTATAGGCTACCATGCTACAAGCAAAAATTTTATGTACACTACAAGCAAATGAACTTACTAATTCGTGCATTAATTTTCTTACGATGAAGCGAAAACCTTGGTATTGACTTGGACACCAAAGACAGTATATAGCAGAAATAAGGCATATAGATTTGCTCACGTAAGTAAGGTGGTATTCTATTTGGAGTCTTTTTTTAAGCCATTTTTTTTCACAGATAGGACTGTTTTCTTGAGAGGGAAGACAGATAAAAGTATAAAAGCCATTTTATGAAACGGCTTGAAATCTTTATGCATTATGAGACTGAACATGACTTCCCTTTACACTAGGCCCAGTCACTTCTCTATTCTTTTACTACCCTACTACTGATTATTTACGCAGACTGACAAGCTTTTCATGGTTTTAGCATACAATAGATATAACAACCTAGAACTAAACTTAAGTTGGTACTCTGTTTTAAGAAAGCATATCTATTTTTGTGTGCTAGATTCCAAAAGCAGAGGCAGTTTCAAAATATTTATTCAAACTTATCTTGGCTATTTTCTGCTACCTAAGAAAAGTATCAATTCTCTTGTCTGAACTATTAATAATCAATATTCTTGCCCATCTATGTATTCCCTCTCTTCTTCTCTTCTTCTGTAGCCACCTGTGATGATTTCTATTTTATTAATTTGCACACCAAGTTAACTTTTTTTTATAGACGTCAAGTTAGCATTTTTGTCTGGTAACTCAAGACTTACTAACAAGAACACTTTCACCAACAAGTTTCATAAACATGAGTTCAATACAAAAGAGAAAAAAAGCATACATTTGGACAAACTCTATAGGTCCTCTCTTGCCATTTATAAAAGATGATGATAAATAAACAAAATTTTTCTAATCACTTCAAAGAATCTTCTTCTGCCCCTTATTAGCAACAACTAAATCACTTGTTTACAGCCTTCTACAGAAGCATGTCTTAAAATGATCTTCTTTAAAAAAAAAAATCTTAAAAACTTCTAAGCAGAAAAAAGAACAATTTTGAAACACTACATTTAAATTGTTACCCATTCTGTTCTTCATTTGCAACTTCTTTTTTTTATATTTGCCCTTATCTCTTCAAATCAGTTGTCTCATTCTGTAAGCATTCAACAGTAACCAGAAATTCTTCACTTAAAATTGATTAAAATGTCTCATTATGACATTTCAAACAACATGACACTTCTGGAAAAGTGTAGGAAGAAAGCACATGAAAAGTTGGTTCAACTAGCAGAGAACTATTTACAAGAAATTATTCAATGCTTCTAAGTGAAATAAAAAAATGAAGGAAAAACATACACTAGTGTAGTTTCGTAGCCTGTTGGCACTGACTATACCTGTAGAGAATAGTACCATACTACAGCACAGCACCTAACTACATACCACACTGAGGACTGCAAATTTACATATAAACTATTATTCTGAAAGTGTCTGTGTACAAAGATCTTTACAGCTGAAATTAAGGCCGTTTAATGCAACGAGACTGTTCATCTGACAGTAACTTCTGCATTGCTTCCGCAATGAAGACTTATTAGATATGAAAACACAAATGCCATAAAATGGCATGAATCTATGTCAAAGGCAAGAAATAATTGATATTCTTAATTCTTCCCGATTCATGAAATCCAGAGAAATAAATACGTTTTAGTGAACTGATTTGTAATGTCATTGACAAGTTCACGCATATGTGCAGACTTATATATTGAAATGTAGGAAGTTTAAAGGCTTACCAGTGCACTACCACTGCGGAGTCTCTCAGCTATAAATTCATCCATGAGGTCAGGAACATTTGTATTGCTACTGCCAATATCACTATCAATAGGGTGCAGTTTTTGACTCATGTCCTCTCTATTAGCTAAAAGCAAACGAACAACTGTATATAGTAAAGAACACATCAAGACGTTTTCAAAACAAAAGGTAACAAATGAAAAAAACTGCTAATTAACAGAAATAAAAAAAATCAAAATGGCCAAACATGCATTTTAAGAATTTCCCTCTTTTAAAGCAGATTCTACTTTAAGAATTAGTACGGCTTCTTCTTCCCACTAAGCAGGGGTTAGTCGATTTCCAGGACCACCTTTAAGAGCAAGAAGCTTATAGGTAAGCACTACTCAAAGTTGTTAATGCTTGCTTTAAGGATACAGCATATATTCTTCCTCCATATCACGACAAGTAAGTAATAAATCCTAAAAATTTTGTACGATTCCTACAGGGTCCTTCTTCATTGCATTCCTAATGAAGAGCAATGTAGTGGAAAAAGTAAACTAGGCTGTAGTATGTACTAATGACAAATGTCAATGTGGCACTGTATACAGCTAGTATAAATAGTGCGAAGAAAATGTTACGTAATAAAATTACATGCTAGTACATGGAATGAAAAGTCAAACTCTGGATGGTCAATGGTTATGAACAATTAATTAAGTTCACTCATTTATCAGTGTTATATTTTTGATATAACTATACTGTTCATATTTAACTGTGGCTCTTACACCTGACTGCATGATCGTCACCTTTAAAGTCTTCAAGTTATTCCAGTTCATGTTTTCTCTGTAAGAATTTTTCTCTCAGTGTCATCTCTCATGAGATCACAGTGTCGTTTATTCTAATCACGAGGCTCTGTTAAATGCTACAGATTTCAAACAAAAGGTACTTCTAAAATTAGTGCTTTCTGGATATCTCTTTTTCAGAAGTCTAGATTCTGCAGAGCAGCAAATGGCTTTTTTGAGACCCATGACAGTCACGCTCTCGAGGCGCTATGCTTACAAAGACTGCCCTCAGGTGGCATTAACATCTCGATGCAGGATGCATTACAGAACCCTCTGTTAATCATGCCAGCATAACAATGGGAAAAAAGAAAACCTACATTACTGCTGAAAGTTAATTTATTGTTCATTTAAGGTTACGTGAACTAAGACAATGGATATTAGGGTGACAGCCTTCTTTTTTGATCAGTCCATAGAGGTCTCATAGTTAGCAGGAGAAAGACTATCATGAGACCTTCATGAACATCCATGATTCCAAGAAAAAAGAAAGCAATGAAAGATGTTGCAAAGATGTAACTGCATCCATTTTGATGAATGAATACAGAAAGGCCTACAGCATGTTTTGAAAAAGACTCAAACAAAACCTTATGATTAGACTCACAGAGAACTGTCATAATGAAATCATTCCAGTAATAGATTTCTGTTCCGGACCATTTTTTAAAAGTTATCTAAACTGACCTCCAAATGTAATTTTGAGGGGCTTTTTTGTTTTGGAGGAGGAAAAGGAGGAAGAGGAGGAGGAGGAGGAAGAAGAAAACACACTAAATGAACCAGAAATACAATTAGCTTAACCTAGCTGGTCGAGAGCCAGGCGATTCTGACAAACAAGCTACACTCGGAGTGGAATAGCACATTCTGATAAAATATACATATGCCAATCATTCAGTAGGCTGAATTTTAAGGCTCTGCATGGTGGATGAAAATTCAAAACTCTCAAGGCTTAATCCTTTATTAGGTCATTTACTGTCTCTTCCTCTTCCCTAACCTGATGGTCTTCAGCAGCAAAGAGGTTCAACTAAATATCTTGAAAAGGGAAATTAGTAATTTAAAGTATGTAAAAGTAACTTATGCTGGGAGAAAAATCAGCTGGCTGTAGGCGCATGCATAACCAAACAGGGAAAGCAGTGATCATCCCAAAGCCTTTTGATTGCTATCAGAGCTTGCTTCAGTTGCATTAAGCCAAACTGGTGCTGCCTTTCTCCTTTTGCGCTCTGCACACTGTTAGTGCTCACCTGCAGCTTTCCTTCCAAAATAGCCCATTACATGACTGTACAGATCCCTCAGTGGAGCCTCTGCTGGCATTCTGTTCTGCCTCTGTGGGGAAACATTTGCCTTCGGCTTCGAAAGAGCATGTACAACAGTTTTATAAACACCACCCAGGGAGCCCTGCTGTTGTGCTGACTCCTGACCTGATGCTCTAAAGGCACTACGATTATGGAGCTGATTAACTGCAATACCTTCTTTTTGCAACATGGCTGCTTGAGTTTCTGTAGATTCCTTAATTTGCTTGCTGCCAGCTGAAGCAGCATTGATCGCATCTAGAGGTCTATATATTCCAGGTCTAACCAGCTCTGTGACAGATGATGAGCTGGTGCTTGCACTGGTACTGCTGTTGCTGCTACTACTACTGCTACTACTGAAGCCACCAAGTTTACGAAGTCTTGCTTTCCAAGCGGCCTCTTTGCTCTCAAGAGGGTTGTAAAATTGAACCGATTCTGTAGATGGCCTAAAAGTAACATGAACACTATTTCTTTTTTTAGTCGTTATTTTCATGATTTTGGCCCTATGAGTTACAGTTTCAGATATACTCCTTTTAGTTGGTGACAGTTTGCTTGTGCCTGTGATGTGAGGCATTTGAGGGTTAACTTGTGCTTTAGGAAGAATTTTCTTTGCATGCATGACACGCGAGTTGGTTACTTTTTCATTTAACTGGGCACTTTTATGCTTTTCAGCTACCGCTGCTTCCACAACTACATCTACATCAGCTTCAGTGGCTGCTTGCCTGTACAGGTATCTCTTCCCTTCTTTGCTGCTAGGACTACTTGACCCATGATCAAACACGCTTTCATATTGTTGATCAATATTTAACTGCCTGGCTTTATCGAGTGCTTGATTTCTTGTAAAAATGTCTACTTGAGTAGGTGCAATATTACTTATAAAGCCACTTTGGTTTTGTTCTAGGTGCAGCTCTGTGTTACTGGCTCTTTCTGTAACAATGATGCTATTCGTGCATTGACCAGTCTGATCTCTATTTTCTAATCCATCCAGTGGTAATCTATCATTCCTATTTACTGATGTATCAACTTCGTGAGCAGAAGCCTCACATTTATCTATCTCAAAGTTACCGCAAAGTTCTTCTTTTTCTTTAAGATATTCTCTCAGAGAGGAAAGGAGATCATCTTCACCTTCAAGGTCAACATATTGGCTTTGTTCAAAGGCTGTGTTTGCAAATTCTACCGGCCCTATTAAATGACAAAGATGGTCATAAATACTATCCCCAACTTCCAAGGAGGACTCTCTGCTATTTGTATCAGTGATATGGCTTTCAGTGGATTTATGCATTGAAGAGGTCTCAGTGGAACTCTGTAAGCTTGGAGCATGATGGGATGAACTGTCAATGACAGGAACTGCACCTTTGGCTCGTTCAACTGCGAATGGTTCCAGGATGTCAGAGGTGCTGCTGCTTCGTGGCAGTGGCTGTTCCTCATTTAATGCACCAAAAACTTCACTTGGAGCATCCTCACTCTGTGAAAAATGTCTGACTCGAGGTGGACGTGGAAGAATTTGAGCATCATCAATGTCTGTAGGAAAAAAGTATATGTAACATGCACTAAAATTTACATACAGAGACAATATTTATTTACCACTACATCCTAATTACGTGACTTTAAAAGCCAGGAAAGTCCAGAGCCTTGTTTTCTTAAGTACAACAAAAATACTTTTTCCAGTACTAGAGTGTTAAAAACACACGCACATAATATCCAGTACAGAATGTAATATAAATGAGTTAGACCATCAGAACACAGTTTTAAATGTTAACATGCATGAGAACAAACAGTGAGACCATGGAACGTTTGGAAATACAGTTAAAGCTAGGGCTGTGCCAATAAGTTCAATAATTCAACCAATATTATTCCAGCTACCTTGTTCAGGAAATGGTTACCTGGAATACAAATTAGTTTAATAGTAGTACCCTTCCAGGAATTTACATCTTCAGAAAAAAGCACAACTCCAAAGAGAACCAGTAAGCTTTCTGGGAAATTAGAATTGTCTATTGAAGTGGCAAACTATTGCTTTTTCATAACATGTATGAATACACATAAATTACTGAAATATCAGAAAGAATACTATCATGCAATATGACTATTATGGCATACGTAATACAGTGTATACCTAAAGACTAAAGCTTTTAAATGACAGGGAAGAGCTGGCCCTATACAGAAAAGATGACTATACATAATGGATAAAGATATACTCTTTTTCCCTAAAAGGATGTTTTGTCTCTCATCTTCAAAATGTGAAACTAAATACTTAATGGAGGCTTACCTCCCCCTCTTCTTCCAGTTTTACTCAAGCAAATGTGACATTTATGAGAATTACCAAATTAAGGACTCTGCTACTGAAAAACATCCTGCAACCTCAAAACAGTTAACATTAGAGTAAAACCACTTTTGTTTATGAAAAGACCAGAATATTTGTTGTGACCATTTAAATTAGTGATTCCTTGTCTCTCTGAAGACTGCTAATATGTTAGCATCAGTACAAATCATAGTTAACTGTAATGAAAGCTGCAGTTCCAACATGGATCACCTAGGAATTGTACAGAAGTATCTTCAGCTCACGTCACATCATTCACCACAATAAAGAAGCTTCACACTCCTCTTCAGATTTCCTGATATGTTTGTTATACGAACACTACATACTATCAAATCACCAGTGTAGGCAAGACTAAGTGTCTCTTACAGACAATTCAACTAATCGCAAGAATTCATGCTATCCCTTGCAGTCTTTTTATGGTATAGGCACTTGAACAGTAAGGTAGTAACAGACTTCTCAATTTTCTGTTGGTTTCTTTTTGATAGAATCCTTTATTCCCCAGATTTATTTTTTACTACCTACCACTTAAAAAGTTGTAGATATGTTTTTAAAGTCAGGAATAACAATAAAGAGCTTAAATGAACACCAAGAGTTATTTGCCACAATAAACAGACTTACCTTGTTGTTCTATCTGGAGGGTTTATCTTCAGAACTGCAATGGTGAATTTACTTAAAATCAGCACAAAATTTAAGCCCCTTTCCCTCCCCTAAATCTGATGTTACTGCCAAAATAAAGAAATTATGTTGAATTCATTTAAAAATATTTCATATTATTACTTCATGGATCTCTATACCTATTTCAGTAATATTTAATAATGATAATCTGAAGTCACCTTAAAAAGCTGTTTTAAAGTGCTCACTTTTCTGAGAATGTTAGAGCTGGAGCTGAATTTTCTCATATTTTCCTTCTGAGCAAAGCATATAAACTGGAGGCAAGAGATACATCTGTACTTAACTGAAAGTATGTGTTGGAAAATGATGAAAAGTGGTATTTCCATGCCCAATTTTTCAGAGAAGTTAAAATTTGAAAGCTAAAGTTTGGCCTGATACAAAGTTTACTAACTGTAAAGAAGTTATTAGACAGGAAATAGAGGTGACTGTATCGGAAAAAGAGAGTAGACATCCAAGCTATTTCAGAAAATAAACATGAACTGAAAATCATCATGTAAGGCACAATTTATTATCCCTTTCCTCTCTCTTCAGCTTTGATAAGCAACAATTTTCTCATTATTGTTCTTGTTCAGCTTATTACTAACTACATGAATTAACACCATCTGAAAGGAATGGTGTCTCTCTCTAGCTGGAGCTGTTATTTCAACCTCTCTATTGACTTAGGCAGAGATTAACACAGGCTATGCTTATATAGCCTCAAAGCTATTTCTTACAGCTGCAAAGAAAGGACCATAGGATTCAGTTAAAAATATGTATGATAGTGTTATGTATGAGATTAATGTATGTAACTATGATACACCGATCTCATCTTGAGCCCTCAGTATGCATCTTTCATACCTTTTATAAACTCAAGCTTACCTAAAGCAGCAGCCTAAGGATTGCACACTGTGCATGCATGCAGTGATTATGATTTTCTAGGATGTTAAAAATTACTGGAGAACTCCAAATGCACGCCAAGCAGCTCCACAGATTGAAATAAATTCAGCTAGATTTATTTCAATATTGATCCAGTATTAATTTTAGGTGCTCATGTATGCATGACTAGCACATACAAGTACACAAACATTTTCAAACAAACATGTAGTGCTTGTGCCAATAGAGATTTCTTTTTTGTAGAACAGAGGAAGAAATTAAGGAAATTACAAGTATACTGCTATTGAAATATCAGCACTAAAAATACAGACAATGTTTAAAAACCCAAAGAAACAGCTCCTTCACAACCAGGGCTCACCCTTGCACACAGGTATACAGTCAAATCGGGACAGCATCAATTCCTAAGGAGTTTTCATTAACTACATTGCAATTGTGCACCAGAAGGCTGTGTATCTAACACACAGCACGTACTTAGAAGAAATGTTGGCCTGGCTCCTAATATGTTACAGTGAGGAAGAGATTGAAATTGGTAGCTCTAGCCAATCTCACCCAATCACAACTTTCCTTAAATCAACCTTACCTCTCCTTTTTCTGCTAAAAGGCAGAAAGGTAGTTTTTCAGCATCAAGTGTGCAGATAGGTAAGCTAAAATACAAGCTCATGGAGAGACACATTCTGGCAAGGCAGAATAAGTGCAAGTAGAAGATTCCCATGTAATGTTGAGACAGGATTATATTTCATCATGGAAAGTTAGTTCAGAAAGTGGAGAAAAAAATAACATGTTTTGCTTCTCAGCTTTCATTTCAGTTCTTTTATAACAACACACTCATTGTGTGAGTTTCAGGTATTAAAGAATAATTACAGCCATATTGACATTACAGTTATGATTTCTTTATATTTCATCTTAATGATTACTTACTGATTAGGAAGCAACGTAGAGGGCTAATATACATCTCCCTTTCCTGTTAATATTTCCTTTGATTCTTTTAGTCCCAGTGGACAAGGAAGAGTCTCCCATCTGCAATTCATTAGTCTGCTTTTGTGGCCCATTGCTTCCAGGAATCTTGCCTACATCTCACCGACACTTTTTTTCATGAGTGGTCTTGTACTTGAATATCCTCAACACTTCCAGGAATGAATGGTTATTTTGCTAGTTATCCTGTAAACGTGCAAGACTGGATTTCCTATGATTCTAACAGGTTAAAAGAAAAGCTCTTTGAAATATTGCAGATTTGCAACAATTGCACTATACCTAATCACTTTCCTAAGTAAACATGTTAAAGCATAAATCTCCACTTCCGCTTTCTGGATCCTATTTGAACAGTTGCAAATATTCTGCACACCGAAATATAGCATAACTTAGAAACTACATGAAGGAATTACAGTCTCAAGAAAAGCATCCTCTATGATGCTAGATGAGTAGATGTCAATATTGAGCTTTTGCAATAAATTTTGCTAACCTACTGACTGATCTTCAAGCAGAAACATCATGTCTCAATAAATATCTAATTATAGTGGAGTGTTCTGCCTTACTCTTGAAAATTTATATACTGTACTATACGTAAGGTAAAGGTTTCGCATAAATGCTTTCTTTTGGACTACCTGTCAAGATTCCCCAGTGTTCAGTGAGTCAATCTTTCAATGAGGAGTCACAGCTAAAAAGGACTTGAATACTACTTTAGAAAACTTAAGATTAGGGCATCCTATTAATTTGAAATATCCTCTCCTTCAAGTTATGTTGGATCTGAAAGTCAGTCTGGATAACAGGGACATTCATATAATCGTGAAATAAGAGGAAGGGCTGTCACAGCTAGCTAAACATCATTCACTACCTAAAGCATGCTTATGATAGAAACAATTTGATTACTTCCCAAATTACACGCTGTATATCTAGACACAGAAGGCTTTCAGATACAAATATATTTACTGTAAGAAGAAAAGGCAAGGAAAATTATAAAGCTCCATATTTAAAAAAAAAGAAAGAGAGAGAGTGCAATAAAAAAAAATCAGAAAATTAAAAGAGCAAAGTGCACTCTGATCCAGTGGATAGTTTTTCCTTTACTCTGCTACTTCCCCATCAACACTATAACGGCTTGCTTCCTTCACTAGAACTTTTTAGTCTTCTGTCAATATTCAAGATTCTTGGGCACATTGTGAAGCTGCTTCAACACCCATCTGTTTGAGAAGACACCAAATCCAGGAAGTGCCTAGGACTTTCTATGTTAGAAATGCAAAGGTCTGTAAAATCATTTCACTTTTAAGAACTACATTGGTCGTGCAGTTTTTCTATCAGATGAGTATCAGCAGAAAGGATAATAGCAAGAGAACCATCAGGTTTGGGACACATTAGAAGTAAGATGCAAGCCAGGACTTTTCAGAAACACGGATGATAAAATTGACTGCAAAAGCACTTTTGCCTTCTTTAAGACAGGATAATTAAGTATCAGTGACTATATGACAAAATAATACTTCAATATGAAAGCTCATTCCCTTCTGCAGGTGCTCTTAAGATCTTCATTAAGAATTGACTATTTCCAACAATGTTATGGCCAGGTAAGATATATTTCCTAACAGGGTTTTAATACATGAAAAACCTATAAATTATTAGAACATAGAAGATATCTCAGAAGAGATATCCTTTGCACTCACACATTTGGTAATTTACTATATATAATTTGTATTTTATTATTCTTTATTTGTGGTGTCAAGATTTGCGTTCAAATACTTTATAATTTTTCACTGTGAAAATCTGGTCTCTCTAGAGTGGGTTCCTTGAAGTTCCCTGACTCTCCATTTATGTCTTCAGATTGAATACTAAGGCACCAAGTTTCTGTTTCACAACAAGACGACTTAATTTTGGACACATAACAAAATACAATTATGAAAATACAGTTCTTAATACTTCTTGAGTAACAAAGGCAGGCAGGAGAGACAGAAAAAAAAACCCCCAACCCCCCAAAAAACGTATCTTCCTTAGAGAAATTTTGCCATTAAGTCCTTATATTTATACATAGTTTTGACTCTATATACAGTCCTCCAGCTGTACTTTCTTTTTTTTTTTTCCACTCAGTGAGAGAAAGGCATAATATGATTGTCAGCCTTAACACACCACTAATTTACACCTATGTAATAGGTGGAGCACAGGAAAAAGAAAAAAAAACCCCATTATTTGTAAACTTTCATGCATGCATTTTTAAAATACGTGCTAATTCTAATCACTGAACCTATTTGTTCAAAGAAAATTATCCAAAGAAAGCTACTGTCAAACTTCTAGCCAACCACCCTGCTGGACCAAACATGATGTTGAGGAAAACTACAACTCTGTAAAAAATGGATCATTTGGAAAACACCACCAAAACACAGCACCTCAGAATTCCAAACTTTATAGATTTTTAAATGTTTTTATATATTAATGAAAAACAGGCATACTGTAAAACATATTATATGATACCATATACTTCAGACATTCTTCTTTCATGGGAGCTAAAGTATAACATTATCATTCATGACACTGAATTAAAACATTTACGTAGAAAGATGTAAATGGCAAATCAAAGTAAAATTAAGTTCTTCCTTTCCCTCCCTCACTCATCACAAATAAAAACTTTAGATTAATTGTACTCTCTGGTATACAGATGCTATATTACTGTTTACCAATAAATTGAAAAAGCAAGAGATTTCTCCAATTTTCACTTTTATGGTAATAAACATTGGCACAGCACTAACTTCTAACAGTTCCAGAATGAATTGCAAAATAGCATGGTATTTTACATAGCTCAATATATTCATTCTTAATCTCTTCCCCTCTCCCCCCATCCCCCAGGTATTTTTACTTTGAAAAATTTAATGATTTAGCAGAATTTGAAAGCAGAAGGTTTAAAAAAGTGATAAAGGGGGTGCAGAAATTAGCAGAGGTGGCACTACCTGAAAGCTCATCAGAAAGGGGAGTGAGAACAATATCAGGCAAGAAGGGTTTGGAAGTATGGATCAGAACAGGAGCACTTTTAGCACTGCGTATATAGGCCGATGGCAGAGCACATTCACCAATGGATCGGCTTCTCATGGCTTTAAAAAGGAAAAGAAAGAAGTGGGGAAGGAAAAAAGAAGAGTGACTATAATGAAAGGCTTGTGTCACAGAAAAAGCAGCAACAGAGAAAACAAAGATAAAAAGGAAGAAAATTCAAAAATTAAAACATTTCAGCACGGCAGATATTGGCAGAGCTGTAAGAAAGAAAAAAATCAGTGGACACATAAGACATTTTGAGTTTTTAACTTTTATGTAAAGCAGCAACAATGCCTTTATTATGACGATTACAGAGATTTTGCATTCAAAATCAAGAAACCGATTAACACTTTTTTTTCCCATTGCATCAGGGGTTGAAAAATCAAAGTCACTCCACAAGCACTCAGAACTTGAAATTTTTTAACAGAAAAAGCAACTTACACTACATTTGCATTTTTCTAGTTTCCTTTGCTTTATTCCTGAAAAACCATCTCTGAATTTTACATATACCCATACTCTTGAACTTATGATTCTCCAAAAGAGATTCAAAAGCATAAGGAGAAAATGACCAGTTCTGTGTGGAGAAATTCGCAATACAACTTGTTATAGTTCCAAATTAAAAATGAAGTGACTGAAGTGAAATGGTTTGACAACAAAAAGCATTAAACTGTCTCTTAACCATAGGGTCTGGCTTTTAATCAATACTGGATAAATCTTGCTAAACTGATCCTAATTCACCTTTTCGTATTTCACATCCTGCCAACAGTCCTACGGAATGGAAAACTTACATGGGAATTGTGGCATCAGGATCAAGGTTATATCTGCAGCTTTTCTAACAGATTTAAAATTAATCTTTATGACATCTGTTTTCCTTTGTCACAGTAAGACATAGCAAGAACTGATACTGCATTCGCTCTCAAAGTACACTTGAAGTTCTTCAAAAAGTAATGTTCATTGTTTCAAGCAGCTTCCTTTTCAAACTGTTGCAAATTTGGTAACTTGTTTTAAAATAGTTGCTGATAAACTTCTTTTAAGGAAACTTCACTGCATCTTACATAAATATTGTCAGTACAATATTTAATATGTCTTTGATCTTTTCTGTGTATATTTTCAAAACAACATGGAAAATAGACTTAGAATCTTAGTGCTCCTGATCTGTATGGGAATCAGAAGTACATAAATGGAGTGCAGTGAAAGTTGAGCACATCACACTTCTAAATCAGGTTAAATTGTCCCTAACAGCAACATGCAGATAACTTGAGTAGGTCAATGTACATAGAGCTGAAAACACATTTGACAAATGCAGCACAACTTAAGTGGAGTCTTAACATCAGTTTGAAAAAACAATTCAGAAAGACAGACATTTTAAGACTGAAGCCATTCTCTGTTAAACTTAGTTTATAAGACAGAGACAAATTTAAAAAAAAAAAAAAGGCAATTATGTGTAAGTCTTTAACATGCCTTTGTTTAAGAGATACAGTAATAAGATTCAGGATACAGTGATAGATGCATTACATTCATCATTGTGCATCTTAAAATTAACGTAGGCAAGAGAAAAAATAACAAGCTATGTAGTAAATCTTAAGGGTCTTTTCCAACATAAATGATACTACAATTCTAAATAAAGCAAGCTTTTGAGATCAGATACTGTGTTGACTATAAATCTTAACATAAAGCATCTCTTGTAATTTGACTGGATCTCTTCCATCATGTTACATTGATACTAGCAAGGGGGGGCAGAACCCATTTAAAATTTGGTAGGTGGTAATTTTATGGAAACTTTTTAAGGAAAAATTGTAGTGTATTATTATTGAAAGCAAAATTAGCTTTGAGATCCTGTAAAAGGAAAATGTGATCTCAGTGAATTCTTATTTTAAATAAAATCTGTCACATTCATTGAAGTAGTTAAGTAGACACAGACTTAATTAATACCGGAATGTAGACTAGTTATTTAACAGTTTATAACCTTCCACTGTTGTCTATAGACAAAAGCAGAACAATAGGTTACTAAATTCCTTATGATCTGCTATTTTTGTAGGACTAGAATCTGCTGCCTAAGTCACAAATTCTGTACCTAGCCCTACAGAAGATTTTTCAACCCATATGCATATCAAGTTTGAAGGCCCTTTTCCAAAAATTACTTTACATAAGTTCAGGCTAAAAATGTACACACTGCATATCAGAAAAGCTGTGATTTTTATTTGAGTAACACACACATAACACACAAATTTGGTGCAGCAATAAATGTGTGCTGGCATGAGGATGGCTCAAGAACAGAGGTGCACAGATGTACACAAAATGTGTACAACATAAAACAGATGAAAAAGAAACCCAGCTTTTTCTTACCATAAAATATTCAACATGCACATCCCCCCTACTCAGATATAAAGAGTATATTACTCACAATCAAAGGAAATATACTACATATCAGATATCATGCAACATATCTGAGGTCTGACTCAGTTCCAGACTTAGCTTGTGGAGCTAATGTTAAACTGAAAGAGAAGATCTGAGCAGCAAAATGTTCTATAGAAAATTTTACTTGTTGTGACTATAAACCAGTTTTTTTTATTACGTGACCCTGTGTTAACTGGCACAGATTAAGAAGCATCCCAACAGCTCTCTTAGCAGACCTGAGAGACAATAACAAGCAACTGTTTGCAGACAGTTAAGACATACGCTTTTGTAATATATTCTTCATTAGTATTTTAAAAAACTGAACAGTTTGGGATTCTGGCTCCGGCAACTCTTTTTGGGCTTTTCGTCTTTTAAAATCACCCTGCTAATGCTGTGATGCTTGTCCACAGATGGTATTCTACACTATGAATGGAGCTGAAATTAAGTGGTGACAGTAATACAAACTTGGCTTATTAATATCAAATATGTAAGATAATTGGAAGAAAGGAACAAAAGCATGGAAGCTGAAGTACAGTGAAACTAAAATCAGATTAGTTTGCTGCTAACCAGGTCAATATATAGCTAGATTAGGATAAATTTCTGTCATTTTAGGGCTAACATCATATAAATAGCCATCTTTCAAATAGCAGCAAAACAAAACCATTAATAAATTGACCAAACAACATAAGCTTCTGACAGAATATCTGAAATATTAACAATTTGGGAAGGAGAAATTTTAACATAAGCTTTACCTTGTTAAGATAATTAAGATTCAAAACAAAAACACCGCAACAGTTAATTGCAGACTATCTACAGAGAAGTAGAAATTACATATAAAGTATCTGTGATGCATAAGAAAAACTTTAGTCAAACTAGGTGCTGTCAAGCATGAGATACATGAAAAGCTGTGTAGCATTTGAATGCATGAAAAAGACAGGAAATTTTGGAGTAGTGACTATTTTCTCACGTGTTCGTACTGCTTATAGAACAATTAACTCTCCCACGCCCCCAATAGCCTTATAAGAAAACAATTTTTTTAAATGGAGAATTTTGAAGAATATTCAAGTAAAACCTTTGGCTAAATAACCTCTGCGACTTAAAAAGAATTGCAAATTAATTTCCAAAAAAATTTTTTTTTAAAGAAAGAAAATGTTAATTTCTGAAACACAATTATATATTCAACTGCCAATACGCATCCCCAGTTTCTAAAACTGTCAGAATGTATCTGCTTCCAATAAGTATCAGTGAAGCAACACCACACAATGCCTGAAGCCACTACTACTACAGAGATAGTAATCCCTAAAAGTTTCTTCTTTTAAATGAAAAGTAAAACCAGCTTAATTTTCCTTCACATAAGGAATAGCACTGAGATCATCAAGATGAGACAACAGGAGTAAAGAAATTTGTAGTCCAGTTCATCTTAAGGTATTCTAAGCAAATCATACAAACATAAATGAGTCTTCTTTTGAGTGATCCACCTAAAGCACTGTTTAGCATCACTCATTTCTAACACAGGAAGTGCAAGTAATGAAGTTGAGAAATCGATGACTTCAGAAATGGAGAACTGCACACACCTGTGCCAATCTTTCATTAATGCAAGATTCAGACAACACGTTTTATAAACTATGCAGACATATACGTATTTGTCACACTTTTCTTTGCACAGTTGGAAAATACTCAACCTATTTTTTTTTGCACAGTTTATGAAAACACACACTTAAAAAGCCTTCTATTACCCACCTATCCATACCATTGCTCAAACCATTCCCAATTTTTTCTCTTTCATATACACAGAACAGTATTATTTTTCCAACCCAGCTTAGGCATGTGATCAAACTTACTTGCAGTAACTGTGATTCTAGTAACCACAAGCTATTCAGCTACCCTCTAAGCACATAAGGCTGCATAATTTACACATTTAACTCATTATTATAGGTAGTATACTTTGTGGAGAGAAGTTATCCACATTGCTAAAAAAGTCAGTTATTAATTCCTTACCCTTTCTCAAATGTCACTTATATTAGCTTTTACAGATACGTACCAACTGTTTTCTGCCGTACTATGCTTCTTGCCTTTTCTGTTCCTGGAGACCCAGTGGTTGTAGCACTGCGCTGCCTCATTGGTGCTTGTCCAGGCTGATCACGGCTCCAGCCTCTAGAAAAGGACTTATCAACGGAAGATTTTGGGAATTCATGCCCAACTCCTGCAAAAATAGAATTGCAAATCTATTCACTGCTATTCTGATATCATCAGATATTTGTAGCTGTGCTCTTTCCAAGAGTTTTAAAGCTGGATAGAATAAATTATGTTACCAAAGCAAGCATGATTTCAAAAGCTAAACAGCTCATTACTGGTTTTTAAATATATAAGCCTACTCACAGCCAGCATTAACACTGAGGGATACTCAAACTTTTTCAGAAGTGTTGGTGCTATTAAACTATTGTGCTTTTCTTTTTCCTGATGGATCAAGTGCAAAACCACAAGAAAACTGGGTTTACAAAGGTTGTAGCCTGATAAAATATGTAACTAGAGAAATTTTTCCTTTGCTGTTCCTCTTAGAGAAGACGCACAAAATGATACATTACAGACTACTAATATTGTGGGTTTTTTTCCAAATAATCCCTGACTTTTGAGGAACATGAAATAAAGATGACAAAATATTTTAATACGAAATGCAAAAGCAAAAAAAATGGGATGATGGGCTCAGAGAACAAGGCTTTTTGGAAATTCACAAAAAAAAATACTATACTAAAATTAAGAAAAGATGGACCAAATTCAGATTTAACATTTATATTGAAGTAAATAAAGCTCATATGAGCAGCTATCACAAACAACTCTCTCTCAAAAAAAAGTGAACTAAAGACTATTTGCAATGTATTTCCTTATCCACATTGAACCATTGAATAGTTTGGGTTGGAAGGGACATTAAAGATCATGTAGTTCCAACCCCCCTGCCATGGGTAGGGACACCTTCCACTAGACCAGGTTGCTCAAAGCCCCATCCAACCTGGCGTTGAACACTTCCAGGGATGGGGCATCCACAACCTCTCTGGGCAACCTGTTCCAGTGCCTCACCACCCTCACAGTGAAGAACTTCTTCCTTACATCTAACCTAAATCTATCCTCTTCCAGTTTAAAGCCATTACCCCTTGTCCTATCACCTTGTAAAAAGTCCCTCTCTAGCTTTCTTGTAGGCCTCCCTTAGGTACTGGAAGGCTGCTCTAAGGTCTCCCCGGAGCCTTCTCTTCTCCAGGCTGAACAACCCCAACTCTCTCAGCTTGTTTTCATAGGAGAGGTGTTCCAGCCCTCTGATCATCTTTGTGGCCCTCCTCTGGACTCACTCCAACAGGCCTATCTCCTTCTTATGTTGGGGGCCCCAGAGCTGGACGCAGTACTCCAGGTGGGGTCTCACCAGAGCAGAGTAGAGGGGCAGAATCACCTCCCTTAACCTGCTGGTCACGCTTCTTTTCATGCAGCCCAGGATATGGTTGGCTTTCTGGGCTGCAAACGCACATTGCCGGGTCATGTTGAGCTTCTCGTCAACCAACACCCCCAAGTCCTTCTCCTCAGGGCTACTCTCAATTGAACTCATGTAAACAAAAATTATACTTGATAAACAATTACAATCATTAAAAGGGCATCTTCTTGGAAAGTGAGCACTAGTACAACATGTTCATTATTATTAGCTAACGAACAGGGCCAAAGAAATTGGCATAATTTGTATGGTATTTATTACTTCCAAAGCTGGATTTAACTCTGCAACTCACATATAACAACAGAGGCTTTCTCTGGAACTCTATTACTGAAGGCCAACACGAACTCTTCTCATGTGGCTCTGTATGGGTGATACAGATGATTCAGAATGTTTTTTAAGCCTATATTCAAATAACTATACACATTCTTATCTGACATCAGACTTCTCTCTCTTTTTTTTTCTTTTTTCTTTTTTTCTAAACCACAAGAAAAAGAAGAAAGATATATAGTATAGGAAAACAAAAACGCATGGTGGTCTGAACAACCTCTCAGGGTCAACTACAGAGAAATGTATTTTTGTCCAGCTGTCACACACCAGAAGAACAAAAGTGTGAATAATGCTTTTGCTCAAGATGAGAAATTTAGAAGCATGTGAAATGTTTTTAGCAAAAATAGTCTACAGGGACATCCTCTTTAAGACAGAGAATCCACATATATTACTTCTCACTGACAAACCGTAAGATATTAGTAGGAAGTACCTTCCCTCAGCTTTGACTGGAGAACCACATCAATCAGAATACAGAAAAATAAACAGTAGACTAAAAATTATACTTTTTTTTCCATCTTTATTACTCACCCTAAATATAATCCTGCTTCTATTAGATCTCAAAGCACTTTTTAAAGCAGAGCAATATCGTTACCCATGTTTTACAGAAGTGGAAACTAAGACAGAAATGATTGCTCATGGTCACATGCAGAAAGTCAGTCTCTGATCTGGGAAGGGAATCCTGGTTTTGCAACTCTCAATCCCGCCCTCTATCCAGGAGGACAGACTTCCTGTCCCTTACCCATTCCAGAACTGTACCATTATAAGCAAGTAGCCACCTCCTCTCCCCATATTATGTCCTACAGAGTATTTCCTGCATTGTTTAGGAATCAGTTTAAAAACCAGTACCATTCATATGGATTATTAAAGGTATCCTTTCTCTTAAATAGTCCAACAAGGTCACTTTGACAAAACCTGTCTTCACCATGGCTTAGTGATGAATTAGTACCCAAACAAAACTATGTTCACCTTACATTTCATCTTTAAACAACATTCATTGGATTTCAGGATCAATATTCCAATTGTGCTTGCAATAGCCACTTGCTAGCTAGCTATTTTTTACCAGACATATAATCATTGTTACTTTCAAGAAGTTATGATTGGGACTCAACTATTTAATTGCTTTGATAAAAGGAGAAAGGAATAACCCACTACAGTATAACATTTTAGGTTAAATTCAACACACCTTTAAGAACTACATTCCATATGTGCCTATTTGCAGGACTGATTCTTAATGTGAGGGTTTTGTGGTGGTTCTAAAAATCAACCTTATCTGAAAGAAACTGGGTTATTTCAGGTGATAGAGAGTCCTAATTAGGTATACTAAAAAGGCTAGACCAAAATTATGCTGTGCCAAACATCTTATTACCCCATCCCAAATTCAAATGATGTGTATACAGTGTCGTCTTACCTTTGCCTTTGTGTTTTTTCTGCTTCTGCTCACTCAATTTATCCAACGGCAAGTCACTGAGGTCCAGGCTATACAAGTTTCTAGCTAGTACTTTAGTTAGTGTCTCCATTGTCAGTGACCATTCAGTGGCAAGCTCTTCCCAATATGTCAGTGATGACATTACAGACAGCAAGTCATCCCAAAGTTCTCGAGAGATGTACACATTTAGATTCGCTTTGATCCAAGCTACTATAAGAGTCTAAAAGAATAAAGTGAGAAAAGTTGGGTTCTGAATGTAAGATGACAACATTCAAATGTTACTGCTTAAAAGGAAGCTTCTAACTGCCACAGAAATTTCTGCATAGTCCTGACACTCTTTTCATCACCGGTACAGAGACTTTTACTTTACAGATCCTATTTACAGAGAAGCCACAACAGCACTCTGCAGCTATAAAGTCTGAAAGGATATGCTACAGCTTACTGCAAGGAATAAAACAAACAAACAAACAAACAAAAAACCAAAAACAAACCAAAACACAAAACAAATCAGTTGGTTAGGAATGGATGGCACGGAAGATTTTGTGCTGACCTGACCTAATTTTGCAATGGAAGCAGACTAAAACTGCACACATTGCCAGTTATCCCAACTCAACTAAGGGACAGCAATTTTTTAATTTCATAGCACCCCAAAAACCATTGTCACGGTGTCATTAAACAGAACGTAACAAATGTAGCCAATTCTTTAACTCACACCCTTCAATGTTATCTGGGTAACATGATCAATGATTTAAGATGACAAACCAACAGTGGTTATTGCATCTAATCTCTTGGTCAAAATTAAGCTGAATTAATTAAAGTGAATTTATGTTTAATTGCCTGGAAAAGAGGTCCTGCAAGTCTTCCAGCTAAAGTGGAGTTTTTTCTGCCTTGATACTGCAAGAAAGTTTGGGGTGGTATTTTCAGCACAGATTCAGTAACCCTGAGCAGCACAAGTAGCATCTGTTCCCTGCAAAACAATATTAAACTTAGAGTTACCATTTTGTTATATTTCTATATATACAAGGATACTTTTAAAGATAATAACCAAGCTTGTTTTGCTCAGACAAATTCCATAGAGGACATAGTGATTACAAGCAGCCTAACTTGGTTATTGCAACTGAAATTACTCCAGTCTTCTTTTCACACTTGAGAGTCAGGAATCCCTGTCACCCTGTAACATCTTCTGCCAGGTCATTCAAGTGCTATCACCTTCAACAGCCTGAAATTACAGGCAAATTTTTAATTATATATCCAATGTGAGCCTTTACTTTTTGTTTTTGTTTTTTTGGGGGGGGGGGGGTTGTTATGAATGACAGGTTTTGGCAATGTTACATTATCATTAACATACTTCATCAATTATTTTGTGTTGTGCAATCTTTGCCGTCATGGTCTAGAGTCACTTCTTTACAGGAATGTGAAACTGGGAAGAAAATACTGATCTAGTGGTGTCTGTTTGCTGTTATTACTACCAAATTTCCCAGTGGCTAGCCTTGAACTGACTCTTTATTTCCTCACAAGAGGAGACAAGCTTCACATGACATGTAATGCCAGCTCTTCTTACCCAGAGTTCAGGAAATATTAGTGACAGATTGAATAAAAGTGAAGTTAAAATGGAGTACATCAGCCATTTGAAATCCCCTTGCTACTGCTTCCTTGCAATGGAGAATGGTGGCAATATACTGAATCATTAGAGACAGCTATTTAAAGGAAATCCCCTTGCTACTGCTTCCTTGTAATGTAGAATGGTGGCAAGCAATATACTACATCATTAGAGACAGCTATTTAAAGGATAGGGGAAAATAATAGAAATTAATTTGAAAGTGGGGTCCCCTGTACCTGCTAGGCACCTTAAGCACTGAAAAGGAACAAAACAGTTAAACAGTACATGGACTCCTGTACACAATTACAGATCAAGAGCAACCCACATCTGTATAATAGTTATCCATGCTTATCTGAGGATTTTTTGTTTATTTTTAAATAAGGCTGTGAAGCTTCATGGCTGTTTTCATATTTTAGCACTTTGACACATAAGCAAAATGCCCTGGAAAAAAGTCGTCAGTAGCTCCTTAAGAGTAGTCTGTATAACCTAGCTTGCTTCTTTTTTCACTGAGGGCTGAACTACCTCAAACTAACTAGGTGCTTACTACTGGCTTTAACAGAGCAGACAACCTCTTCCCCTGTGGTAAGTTGCCTGTGATGTTAAAGTCCATGTATTTACTGATTTAGAGCAACTGATTTACATAGTCAATACCACTCTACTGGGTTTACTACCAAGTAAGTTTTCACATTTATCTTGTGAACTAATAATCTAAGATAAAAGCATTAGCATTTTACCATGTCTTCTTGTCCATAGTCACTTGGACTACCATGTGACGGTAGATATTAAGAATGCGTTTACACATATCAGTGTGTTCATCCAGCAGAGCCTTAATTTCATTTGCAGGTTCAAGAAAGAATATATTTGAAGAATTTATTATAAAAACCTGTAAGTAGAAAAGATTGGATGTTATGAGCTTGAAGCACTTTGACATTTTCAGCAGTTCAGTTAATAGTAACCAGGAAGAGAAAAATCTACAATTAACAGAAAAGGCTGCATATGCACTCAGAAGTATATATTTAAACATAAGTTAGCTTGACATGATGATAAAACAACAATAAGACTGATTTTTTCCCATTTTTTTCTATAAAACATATTTGTGTATTTTTGCTCTCATAGACAGATGGTACAATAAACTACTCTATACAATTATTTTAATATGATGGACAAAAATGTCCCAGTAAAGTAGTCCACTGGACAAAAGTTCCACCTGTAAACCAGGAACTGACTAGTATAATATATGCTAAACTACCTGAAATAGTCCTGGTACACAGTGTGTGCTTCAGCATGACGAGGCCTGTATTATGTTCTGGGAGACTAAAGCGTTCATCCCACTGTGATCAGCAAGGCTTACCAAAAGTAGGAAACACTTCTCCAAAGTGGTTGACTTCAGTGGACAGTGAATTAGGGCTTTCAGAACAAAAATGATGAACACAAAGTAGGCAAGGACTCTGTAGGAGTTACAGGAGCTACTACTAAAGTGTTGTTATATTTTTACGTAAGTTTAAGAAGTATTTGAATCACAGTGAGCCCTAGATTTCCAATTATTTTTTACCTCTCTTCCTTAATCCACATGTACAGGAAATCATTGGTTCTACAGTTGTAATTTCCCTCTACTGAGAACTTTGGATTTTAGTAATTAAAAACTATTAGCATGTAGCTTTACATTCACTAGCCTCAACTGATGAGCCTACCCTACTCTAAGTGCCTAGAAATAAGTCTATGCAAAAATTAAATGCGTCAAATGAACCTTCATCTAAAAAAACTTCAACATGAACAATCTCCCAGACATTCTCAGATGTTTAAAACTTAGTATACAGTGCAAATAGAAAAAGTACTTCACCGTTTCATTTCTCAGAAACGGTTCATATTCTAGTCATTGTATACAAAGATTATGAAGCTGAAATTATTGTAACATATGTGAACTTAAAACTGATTTCCGTTACAAAGTTTATTTCTATATATAACAGTGTACACCACAACAGGAAACCCTATTCAGGAAATCATTCAAGCTGTGGTAAAAATAATGAGTTCTAATTAGCGTGGTCACCCATGGTAAAAGCACACACAGTGGAGTGGCAAATGCACGTCTGTTTTATTTTGTTCAGAATCAGTTTTCTTACGGATAAAAGAGTATTATGGAGGCTAGAGTCATATACACACATATATGTATGTTCATGCACATATTATACATAAAATACACACATTTTATATGACTGTAAGAGCGTTTCAAAGACCCTCAAATTATACACACTTGATTTTCTATATCCTCAACTTCAGTGAAACATTTTGCTGAATATTTGAAATTAACACAAATTCTACCCTGCCAAATTTCCCAGAAACAGAAAACTTCTGTTAGGGAACTTCTGCAAGTCTCCATTCCTCAAGGATATCACTGAAGTAGAGTGCTGTTGTGTCTGATCAAAATTTTGAAATGCTTATGTACTCATCTAATCTGTAATTCAGATAAAGATGAGAAAATATCCCAGTACACCTTATTATTGAGATTAGGAAAACCGCAGGTAATGATGTTTTGTTTGTGGTGACTAATAGCTTAAAAGAAAAAAAAAGCTTCTAAGCATTCTCATTAAACACTTAATTAGAATAATTTGAAGACATGGCACTCAAATGAGAATTATTTTTTCTGTTATATGATGAAGAGCAGAATACATGCCCTAATGCAAAATTAAAAGATTTTTTTACTGTGTTATCCAACACTTGTATATACATCGTCCTACTTAAGGTCACTGAAGATATAGTGAACCACTGCCATTATTCTAACACTATTTATCATCAAACTTTTAAAATCTAAAATAATTTTAAAAATTCCGAGATGCTTTGAAGGACCATGGGATTCCCTTGCAGGAGTATTACATTATATTCCACTCTTTATGTGCCGGTAACAAGAGCATTATTATTAGGATGAAAATTAGATATCAAGTCTATTTCATACCTGCAATACTGACTGTACTCCAGCTCGTACATTTTGCTCTTCAGTATCAATTTCGGACATTTTTTGCAAAGTATCTTCGTAACAGCCATTTCTTGCCCAGTTTGAATTTCTAACATGACTGGAGTTCATCCCTTTTTCCTGAAAAATATTTTTTCTTAAAATCCCACAGATTTGTAGACAGGTATTTTGGTTTTATATTAAAGAAAAAAGGATATAATAGATATTAAACAATGGTAGACAGACGTTTAAGATGCATCTTAAAGACAAAACTACATTTTAAGAAGTTTGTAGCGATTATTTTAAAGTATCTGGATGAAATAACTACTGTTTTCCTCATCCTTTTATTTGTATATAATTTTTACACAGCTGAAGGTTAGCATGCTGTATAATCCACATCTTGAGAATAGTTCATAGAACTGTATGAAATTTTAAATTGAACCAAGCACGTTAAAAATCTACAGATAATGGATCAAATTGGTAGCCCATTAATGCACTGTTTAATTATCATTGATTTTCCCGAACAGATGCTCTGACATCAAATTAAACCACATATAATCTGTCGAGGAGGCCACTTCTCTGTCTACTAGCATATCAAAAAGATGCACAATTAACGAACAATTATTTTACCTCTTCTCTTTCTTTTGCTTTCTCTGATGAATTGTGGTCAGCAACATTTTGATCACAATCTACAGTTGTGCACTGCATTATTTCTTCAGGCTCTTTCATAAATAAAGGCTTGTCTTCTTGCTGAATCCATTCCTGATACACCTTTACCACTTTCCTCATGGCAGCTGCTTCACATATCGGCAACAGAAATGCCTGTGAGTAGAAAAAGAAACAAACAAAAAACCAGTTACAATACTTGAAATCAAGTTGGACTCTATAATGTACAGGTTCTAAGGGATAAGGTGGTGGTGGGGGAAATACAGCCACTGTAGGATCCTAACAAATAAATTACTCCTAAACCTAAATGTTTGCTCATTTTCTTCATCTGTAAACTCAAAACATGAAAAAAGTGTTTTAACAAGAGAACTTGTCAAGGAAGTACTTGGAAAACTTCACTGCCAAAAAGAAAGATATGAGAATCCATACGTGCACATCTACTCAACACCTAATCTGGTGAAATTAAGACCCAAACACTCATCAAAAATACACAAAACAAATAATAAGAAGTTTCTATTACAACATCTTCCATTCAGAGGATTTGGAAGAGTAGAGTTAAATCAGTTATAAATGACTAAGAAAAATTCAAGTGACACACATTACTGGTAGCCACGTATCTTATTTTTAGCTAAATGAGTTTTTACAAAACAGTATCCTTAAAACAAATGACTACCTGAAAAGCCTTCAGAATTATTGTTTCAAAAAAGCGTGCATTTGAGTCAGTACGATGGCTGATCACTGCCCTCTTCCGGGGGTTTTCTGTATCTGCTGTGCTGGTAACAACTAGTCACAGATCAGAAACTTTTAACATTAGTCAGATTTTAACTAACTATAAATACATTTACCAAAGACCATGATGCCCTAATTGTATTAAAAAAAAGAACAAATAAACTACACTAAAACATAACTTTATGGACCCCATGGTATGAATGTTGAAAACTCATTGCCCATGTCTTTAAGGAGGCCCCACTTGACACAAGCAGTACCTTCTCTCTCTGGACATAGACATTTCATACTAGCATCACATCAAAAGAATTTTTCTATGTATTACAGAATTCAACTGACAAGTTCATCAGTCACACATGATCACTCATCAAGTCCAACAGTCCTCTGCAAGGCCGTATACATTTTTGTACCCTGGAGCCTAAAGTGCATAAAACTTTTTTTTCTACAATCTTCCCACCATTCAGTACAACTTAAATTTCCTCCTGACTGGAATAACTTAGCCCTAATGTTTTAGAAATATTACAAACATCTGGCATATTAGAAATGAACTTACACTGAAAACTTCTGGCTAAACAATGACCTAAATGAGATCTCATAACCACACATGAAAGCCAAATAATCTACATAAATCACAGAGTGCCTTGTGAAAAGAACAATTACCTTTGCTGTCCCTTCCGGGGGGGGGGGCGGTGTGTGTGTTTCTAAATAGACCATCAATAATTTAGACTCTACATTCAATGTCTCAGACTCTGTAAACTCCTGAGTGGCAGCTGAATTCAAGTAACTCCATTATCTCCTTCAGCAATGTGCCCAAGCTCGTCAACACATTGTATGTGGATAAGCTTCTGACATTTATTTGCTTCAGTTGAAAATATCCATTTCATCCAGATATACTGGAGTTTTAAAATGTTTTGTTTTCTGCTGTTTAAAGCAATTAGTGTCATGCATTTCAATTGAAAGTTAGTATATTTTTTCTTTACTATTATTCAGAGAAATCTCTTCATCTTTTGATCTATAGCATAGGGCATAAAGCAAGTCTATCTTGTTCTGTTCTCCCACATTGAACTCAAAATTATGTATTTTCACCTTATAAATAAAGACTCCATATTCTGGCATTTGTTCTCAGTTTTAATTTGTTTAATAGTTTCCAGTTCAGAAATACTACTTTGAGTATGCTCAGCTAACAGTTCTGGTTGCAGTAAAGTCAGAAGCAGAAGCTGTTACCTTCTATAGCCATCTGTCCCACTCTTCTGATGAACACTATCAAGGTAAGGATATTTGCTCCTAAAACAGCTCTTTAACAGCTGCAGACTCCCATAGGAGGCTTATTTTAATATGCTTGGTTGCGAGCTCTAATAGGTACAGGGTTGATGTATGAAAAGATCAAACATTCCTGCCTATGCTAAGTTAGATGTTGTCGAACTGGTTATTAAAGAAACAAAGTTAGAAAAATCAGGAACCAGGGATATTCTACACAGAAAATATTTCAGAGAGTGTTAACTTTTCAATTCTTAAACCTTAAAGGCAAGATGACAGAAAAAAGCCTGTACATTTGTATAATCTTCTGCTTAGCAAATGCTCTTGAAAGAAAACTATGACATAATCATCATTTACAATAAAATAATCAAGATTCTTGCATTCTAAAGAGGGTTCTTTACCTGTCGAAAAATCTCAGTTAGAAAATTAACGTTGCTTCTTTTAGAAGAAAAGACTTTCCGGACAATTTCAATATCGGTTAAATGCTCTTCGTCAATACTGCAGAGGCTGGAAGAACTTGGTTCTCTCTCTGTTAGAGTACTTGTATTAGAATGAGATTGTTCTGGCTCTGCATTTTTATCCTGCTTATCAGTACTGTCATTTTTGCTGTCCTCCCTTGAAACCATACTAGCAGCTGCTCTCTGAAACAAAAATTAAAGAATAGTCCATAGCTCATTTTTAGTACAACAGTTGAACAGTACAATTTTAAATTACACTGCTGTATAACTTAAACAGTACAAAGAATTCAGGAAAAAAACCCCAAACCAAACCAAAATAGGATTCACCGCATTTCAAGGCTTCTTATGTCTAGTTGATTAAAAACAAAATAGCAGAATTTGAAAAAAAAAAATCATAGTGAGTCCTTCTAAAGTGAATTCATAAGCAGAAAATTGTTTACAAATACTGTTTTTAAAGTTCTTCATTAGTTATAATTATCAGAGGAGTACACACTACTGACATAACAATTAGAGAAAAACATGAAAACAAACACTTTTTTCTCTATTTGGTTTTACCTGAATATTCTTTGGCACATTTTCACCTTCCATCCCAGGAATATGAGGTCCTGTATGAGGTTTTGGCTCAAGCCAGAAAGACACCAACCATCGAATGACAATAACACGAGCCTTAATAAAAGGCTCCTTTGTGCAATATATTGCCTCATTGGTTTCAGCATCTTTCTTAACCATTACATAGTGTGGCTTTGGTCTCATTTGTGGTATATCTGTAAGGAAACACAACATCTTAAAAATATGTGCAGAGGGAAAGCTCTATATAAGAAAGATATCCTAAAACCACAACCAATGCACATGAACTTTCAGAGGTACTGTTTTTTCATATTCACTGTTGCAAAACTCATCCCAAGATGTGCCAAAATGGACGTGATAGAGAAAATTTCAAGACTAGACTAGAAGACATCAAAAGGCTGTAATTTTCTCCTGGCGGCAGACAATATTGTCAGTCCAACAGACAACTTGTTTCTGCTATGCAAAACCTTTAATTTTTTATCTGAAAGTGATTTCTATAGCCTTACATCCTTGCTTGCATTTCTTTTCTAAACAAGTAAACACATTTCTTTTCATTGTTTTCAGCTTTAAGCTACACGCTATACTCAATATTTAAAGATAGACTTCAGCAAACTCACTACTTCACACTCTCATTGAAAACTACAAAGGAGTTCTAAGTATCAAAATAACTGTTAACTAGACTAGAATATGGCCTATACAAGAAAACTATTTTCATATAGAATTAAGATATTGTCAAATTTCTTCATTATTAAGAAGTGTTTATAGTTAAGTTACTAAGCAACAATTTATGTAACTCATACCATTTTACAGCCTTTTAAGAGTCCTATATGTCACCTATCCCCTACTACCAAACCTACTGTGAAAAGCAGGTGCAGTTTAGATGCAAGGATCACCACATTTCCTAATGCATCCCTAGAAAGATCTCTATGTTTGTCTGCAGCAATCCGCAATAAAGGAAAATAATTAGTGATAAGGGTCAAAGTTCTTTATTGACACAGATCCCAACCTCTAATCATGGCTACAATGGGAGAGCTTTAATTCTAAACTGTATTCTAACAGCAGCTGCAATAAACACAGCCGCTTCTAGCCCTCTAACAGGTGAAAGATTAATAGAACAGAGAAATCCTGCTCCAAAGCCACGCGAGTTTCACAGCTTCATCTAATGCCACATGTGCACTAGGTACTTTTGCTGGACTTTGCTACCAGAGCAAGGGCACATGCATCTTCCCATGATTTAGCTGAAAGATGATTTTGTGGCAATAGCTTCTGTACTGGCTTGAAGGGAATGCAATGAATGATGCCCAGTGGCATGCCAGCTAGCAGGAACTGTGATTATTTGGGGTCTATAACCTACAGTTCCATTTTCTCCATCCCATGTTCTACACGATTGTTCAGAACTGTTCAGCTCTTCTGGTTCTCTACTGTGCTAGTGACAAAGATGCTGCAGTGTCACCAGTATTACTGAATCTACCTCACAAAAAAAAGTGACAGTCCACTCAATGTGGATGGAAATGACATGTGTAGTAAAAACATTAAAGATGGAGTTGGGGGTGGGGTATGGACTGACACGGACAGTTTTTAAATTGTGCATAATGCACATTTCTGCAGGGACAAAAATCAACAGCACAGTTCAACTCCAGCCACGTATCAGCCAACTCAACACTGCAAAATGTCATTTCTGCATTTCACAACCCAAGACAGGGTGCAGAACAGTTCTGCAATACCAGTCATCAATCTGAAGCAGCTACAAAACTTTCAGGTGTGAATGACGTTTCTCTGGGAGTGGTGTGCAAACTCTATTCCTAGTTCTAGAAGGGCAAGTATGAGATCAGCTCCAATACAAAAAGTAGATGAAAATTCTTCTGAGGACTGATTATGACATGTGCTGTCAGAACACATCCTGCTGCTGGTGTTTCAGTATCATGGTTTTCCACACACACAAAAAAGCCCCGCAAAAAAAACAACAAAAAAAAAAGCCCCAAAAAGGAGGCGGCATGGGCAATGATGGTCCTATCCAGATATGAAGAGTGATAGATTGGACAGAGATGGTATTTCAGCACTGACTCAACTCTTCTATAGCTTGTGGTACATAAGTAAGAGATATATTCCATGGTTTTATGGGCCAGAAGGTAGTTCAAAGATACTAAAGGTGGGAGTCAAAGAAGATACAAAGTAGTCATGCTGAAGGACATAAAGTTGTTTCCTGACTATATCTTCCTAATGCAAGGTCAAGAGTTGTTTTAAGGGATCCAGCATAACTTCTATGAGGTTATGGTATCATAATTCAGAAAGAACAAATCTGGACACCAGCAAAGAAATAATCAGCTACTATCTAGGCAATTAACTTATGACAGCCACATACACTTTTAGGCATTTGAAGTGAATACAGCCTACCTGCCAGACTGCTGTAAAGGTTACCTTGTTAACATCACAAATACACAACACAACACCCAGCACCAGCACTGAGGATATCCAAGTTGGTATATCTCAGTGTCATTTCAACAGCCACATATAAAAGTAGTGATAAACTCGTCATGGTGCTGCTAAACTGAGGAATGTTTCCAGAACAGACTTTAAAGTCACATCCACTATTTTTAATGGAATCATTAGAGGAAAAAACTACATGACTCTTGCATACCATCCACCTAGAGTAACAAATGCACAGAATACTTTTTAAAAAGCTTACAAAGAGTTTATTTACTACAAATAAAAAACAGTACATTGTTTTCATTCTGTGGAAAGCAGCAGGTTAGTAGGAAAATTAAAAATTAATATATCTTAAACAGAAGCATGTATAACAGCACAATCAGCAAAAAAGGAAGCAAATGCCTGGTAGCGCAGTATTTAAAGATGCAAAAATCAGTTCCCTCTGCTATCGATTAGCATTCAGCAGGGCGTGAAGACTGCAATACTAACAGTATTTTCAAAAGGACAAGACATCCTGTAGACATGTAGTAAACATGTCCTTGCAGCACGCTGTCTCCTTCTGTAGTTTCATTATATCATCTCAAAACATTTTCTCTCTCTATTCCCTCTCAACTGTATTATGTGCTGCAGCTGCTTCTCAAATTATCTTCCTTCAGTCATTTCTTGTATTTTCGTATTTCTGTCCATCTTGGAAACAGGTGTCAAGGCTCCAGATGAGGACACTAATGTAAAACCAAAGCAAAACAGAAGCTTATTAGATTCACTCAAATAGCCCAAGAGGAAATACTCCCTTCCCCCAGCTTTCGATTGTTTTGGGCTTTCCCCACCCGCTGGCCTTGCCCCTCTGGGGACTTGATGTAAGCTGGTGCCAAAAAGGCCAGGAAGCTGAGGTGGTGGAAGACATAAACAGGGTAGAAAATTAAAAGGCTAGCAAAACCACATTTATAATGGTGGACACTTGTAGTTGTAACTACGCTTAACTTCTTAAGGCAATAAAGAGTTCAGAAGGAATGAAGAGCTGCAGAGAGCTGCAGGACACCCACTTTATTGTTTCCCTGTAAATGAAGTTGCCCACCTAAATGGCTTGGAAATGGCACAGAAAGGCATGTTACTATGATTGAAGAAACAACGCCCCTGGAATCTTACTGCCATATCTGTAGATCTTACTAAACAGTTTCTAAAGACTATCTTACCGAATCTAAACAGGTGTTAAAAGGCATTCAAAACAAAACAAAAGAATCTCATGGGCTCTTCTAAACCTGTATTGCTCTTCTAAGCCTGTAATACTCAAGCCAGAATTTGGCGGAAGCACCGTATTAGCCTCTTGTAACTGGAATGCTCAGCACTTGTTACTGTAACCAATACACTTATCTGAAAATCTACCTTAACAGAAAGAAAAAAATCTCAATCCAATATACTATCTCTAGTAAAGCCCTGTACCAATGCTTGCTTACTAAAACTACTGTTTTGATTTATACCTCATGACTTCTCCTAAATTAAACATTACGCCAGTAGCATAAGAACTGTTTTTAGCAGCAGGCTCAGTGCCCAAGTTTGCCCTTTTTTCTGCCTAAATGCTGTCAATTTTGTTCAGAACAGGCACAGGATTGTTTTCAACTAAGGTGGAAAGATACAAGCCAGAGAAGAACTTCTTAGAGGAGAAAGGACTATTCTACTTACCAGTGTTTCTATTGCTTTCAATACTGTATTCTTCCCCTTCCCAAAATCCTTGTCATTGTTGCTGACTTTGCACTGTTTAAGGCACTGACAGTAGTTTTGGAGATCTGTGCCCATTTCTTCTTCTTGTTTCCCATTGTCCTCTTCTTTACTAAGGCCTTGGAATTTTCTTGTTTATGGTTCACAGAAAAAGAGAGGACTACAGTAACACTTCTATGGAAGACACAATCAAGATCTTCATAGAAAGAGAATATACTGTTCCCACATTTCTTGTTTGAGGACATCAAGCAGCAGTAGGTTTGCTTTCTCAGCATTGCCTACCATCCCTCTTGTAGCTATTTTATCAGTGAACCTCTTCAGTATCTTCACACAACTCTTGTTTTACTGTTGTTCATGGCTGGATTTATACTGTTTCTTCCCCCCCACATGAGAAAGTCCATTGTTTGTCTTTCCCAGGAGAACATGGTTTTGAAACATCCATCTCTGAAGAAAGCCACAATCCAAATACATGTACATGGACCGGCAGAAACTAAGACCTTGTCAACAAACTTCCCCGACAGCTTGAATTTAGAATATGAAATTGTGTCTGGAGATCACCACTAATCCTTGTGAGATGCTGCGTCAACAGGTAAGAGGAGCTGTGAGGTTTCCATATTATTCAAGTAATGAAATGGCAGCTTAAAGCCTGTGTACGTGGTATTGCTTTGCAAACTAGAGTCTTGAACTCTTGTCGGCTTACAACCAACATGTGCATGGGCATGTGCAAACCTGAGCTAGCAAAATCAAGATTTGCAAACAATGTTCTAGTTTAGAATGGGCTAAAAACCTCTGAGCAAAACTCTAGTTAGGTTTGCTTATCAAACACCTAAAATTCCGCTCTCTATATGGAAAGACATATTCTAGCACCATCAGCTTTAAAGATTGTGTTAAACCCTAGCTTCCTCTTCCTACTGCAAGCTCTTGACAAAACATAGTTGACACAAACCCATAACTAACTCTGCCCTGTCTGAACTATGAGCAAGCACCATATGATCCAAACATTATGATTCTGTACAGATAAAGCCAACATCCCCCAAAGAACAGCACATGAATACCTTTTATCTCAGCAGCCGTAGTTTCTCTTCAGAGCACAACTTAAATCAACAGAGGTCACATTAAAGAACTGTTTTACAAGAACATTTAATTTACCTGCATCAGATTGACTCTAATGAAAGGATCAGGTGCCTCCACAAACAGAGAATTGAAAACCATAAACAGGAACCATAACATGTTCTTTCATAAGAAATACTTCTGGAGAATGTTCTTTATGGGAAACACAAGTCAAGCAAAAAAACTGCTTTGCTATACTCTCTATTACAGAAAATGTAATGATTTCATCAGCTGTATTAACACTTACCAAGTATAGGGTTATACAAGCTGGTTTCCTTACAGATGTTTGGGAAAATAGAAGGTAAGTAGTATTTCTTAAAATTTGAGAATAAAAATGAAAATCCCTTTTCCTGGTTTTCCTTGTTCTTCCATTCTAAACTCTTAACCTTAAAAAAAGAAGTTGGATAAAGTAAACATCTAGAAGTAGAAAAGAAACATGACTGATGAAATGTCTTCTTTATAAGTTATTTCTTTGGAACAAAACCATACACATTTTAATAAACACTTTTAGAAAGATGGAACAGAAACTGACCAAGAAATGTCAATGGAACAAAGACTATCTACTTTCAGGGCAATGGGCCTTTAGAATAGAATATACATACATACATATCTCCTCAATGTAATTCAATAGAATGGGTGACTAATATAGAAATTAGTGACATGAAGTTCTTTGGCAGAACTTAGTATCAAAGAAGTAACTATTCAGCTTGAAATTATCAGTGCCTCTACAGAGACTTCAGCAAGACTTTAGCATTCACGTAGTGAACAAGTTCTATGACACCTGTTTCAATGACTTACCTAAATTTAAACATAATACTTTCAGTTCATTACAGAGAGGGCAGCTGTCTTCAAGAATGTAAGGGGTATTTTTATTCAAAATGAACAGTCATCATTAAGCTTACCCTACAAGTCACAAGTATGGTGACCTCTATTCAACATGGGAGATGCTGGGGGCAACAAAATGAGGTTGCAAATTATTCCAGCACCGCAAGTTCACAGAGTAAGATAGATAAAGGGAAGCCATTAAATGTTTCAGTTTAACATTGGCCATATTTGTGCACTGTCCATCTTCTCTAGCACAACCTGCAAAAGTGTGAAGAAAAACTTAGGGATAGATACCCAAACGGGTTCTGCTGGACAAGTCTAACCCAGAAGGCAGTACCCTGGAACACCTACAGCATGTTACGTAGTCAAGCAGTTCGCTGGGCATATGACAGCACAGCAGGCTCAGAAGCAGCATGTGCTAACTGGCCAGCAAATCAATTACATAAAGTATAATAGCTAGGCCAATTTTTGATAGGAGCTCTTGAAAAGCCTAGGACAGGGCATGGCAAGTACTGGCTGAGATCATGGAAGTGTCAAAGTACGAAGGCAAGGACATAGTGTGCACCTGAGCTGCACACCGTGGACTACCCATTCAAGTCTTCATTTTCTGTGCACAGTTCAGCTCCATTATCTGCCTTTTAGGTAGCTTGGGATCTGCAAGATCTTATCACCTTGTGTTCACAGAGCAATGCCCCCAAGCAAGTGTAATCTCAGCAGTGCAGCTACTGTCAAGCAGAACTCAACTCATAACCTTTGTCAGATGGTAAGTATTCCAAATATGTACTGTTTTCCCAGACTTGCTTGTCTTTTGAAGAGGTTCACTTGCTTAGCTGTAGCAGTAATCCCAAATTTTCTCTGTGCAGTGTACTATATTACACCTGAGCTTACAAGTCTCCTAAAACTAAAGTCCCAGAAAGTACAGTTAAGACATCAACAGGAGTCATGGCACCATCCCTGCAAGATCTGTGTGGTAAATATCTTGTTGATCGGGGGGGAGGGAGGGAACAAACAAAAAAACCCCCAAAAACCAACCCCAAAAAACCCCAAACACACAAGCTCTTGCTAGAAAGCCATAATCCCTGTATCATGCCCTAAACACCCTGGAGCATTTCTACTAACCAGGGCTTTCCAGTAGCTCAGTGTTTCCATTAAAGAATGGAGAGGCTGTATGGTTAATCTACAGTAACAGCAGAAATTCCAGAAAGATAGATGGAGGAAAAATATGACCCTAAGCACAGACACTGGCAGTCCCAGTCTTAAAGAAACAGGATGTCAGACTCAACGGTTTGTTTGCTTTTGTCAGCTAGCCTGAATACAAACCTAGAAAAAAGGCCAGCAAAAGTTTGGGACTTGTTAAAAGCCTGTATCACAAAAATCCAATGCCTTCAGTTAGAAGTTTCCCCTTAGTTTGAAAAGCAAAGTCCCTGACCACCACAAAACCCACATAATAAGAGCGAGCCCAGTTGATCCTTCTACTGGTTGAAGGCAACAGGGCAGGGAGGGGGAGATGAAAACGGGAAGGGAGCTGGAATTAGCATTGCTGAAAGTGACAGACAAGTCTTGTTTTTTCTCCATGCTGCAATCTGATGCAAGACCCTGTGGTAACAGACCTATGAATCTTCACACAGAAGGCAAGTGAAGATCTTCTAGGAGAATTCACTTTTTATGAAGGACACTTGAGGGAGGGGCGAGGGGGAGGAACGTTTAAAACATTTTCATATACATTTCCAGTGCTACTAGTAAATGTCTTCTTGTAATGAAGAAACAGGTGTTAGTTGTTTCATATTTGTTTGCTTGAAAACTATTGAACATACCTGAATTACTATGTATTTCAAAAGTGCTTCTAAGAAATAGCTTGTTAAATCTTCTTGTCCTTTATCTCCTGATTGTGGAGGAACAAGTGGAGTGATCTCCTCTATAGTCACTTGAGCTATTTTAAAAGAAAAAAAAAAAAAGAAGGAAGAAGAAATACACTAACATTTAGACATTTCTTCCCATGCATAAATATCTACCAAGTTATCAAAGTAGAAATGCACTGGGATAAGATGAGACAGTTACAGGCAAAACAATCGACCCACAGATTAATGAAAAATAGGATCTTTTAGGTAATAAACCACCTCAGAACTAATTTCTTACATATATAAAACCACTACAGATAATAACTAAGTTGTCCCTATGCACCCTGGGAATCTCACCTGCCAAGACCCAATTTTTCCAAAAGGTGTAATCCATTTCTTCTGGAATTTATGCAAACAATAGTGTAACTTGTGTTGCACAAATGCCAAATCTTTATTTACATCTCTCATGATTTTCTTCATTTAGCAGATGATCAGTTACATTTGTGTTAAGTTTTACTAGCTTTATCCTTCCTTTGCCTCTACAGTGAAGCTAATTCAGAGTTTGTTTTTCTTTTGTTCCTGTAGTTAGATGTTCTCATTTCACTCTGCTTTTCTATGCTGTCTATATCCCCTCTAGATTTGTTCCTCCTTTCCTGCTCTAGAGCTATAACGCAAGATAACTCCAAAACAGGGCTTAAAGTATTTAGTAAACTTATCTGCAGAGCTATACTGCCACGAAATTAATCTGCTAAGTTTCAGTAAATTTAATTACCAGTCAAGGAGACACTGCTTGCTTCTACAAGCAATGCTTGTGTCAGCTCTAAAACATTGAGTGGAGGTGGAGAAAAATTAACAACACTTAATGTTCAGATAAAAAAGCGGTTATCTTCTTATTCACATTTATGTGAATGCACAGTTTGCACTTATGACACCATCCAATTGCAATTCATTAATAAATAAGCTTAAATTCCCATTAACAGGAATAAATTTAGTTAGGACGCAAGAGGCTCCCCAAAGTAACCAGTATGTGATACTTACTGCTAGAGTAAGTAGTCAAAGGAAAAACTGTCATAAGAATCATCTTAAGAGAAAAATCATCCTCACTCTATTGATTAGTGTCAAGATAATGATCTTCACATTAAAAAAAAAAATCTAGAAAGTATAAAAAGCTTATCTCAGAATGCTCAAGCCTTTCCACTGATGCAGACCTTTCTGACCTCAAGTTTTGCAGTTTACAAGGTCCAATTCTTTTGGAAGACTCCAAGCCTCAAGAATACCACAGCTTCAATTGCCTGGTCAAACACAGGCACAGCAGGAAGAGCAACCATTTGGCTTTACGTATTGCCCTAACAACCACTACTCTCTTGAAAGCCATACCAGAAACTGCTTTGTATAGCTTGCTCCTTAAGACTATGGCCAAAGCCAGTGCAAATGTTCGAAACAAGCAGAACCCACCTGTGCAAGTTTGTAGCAGATGCAGCATCTGCTTGTAAATCTTAAGAAGATCTACATAAAATCGGTCAGTTTATTTTCACCCACTATGTGTTAAGCTGCTATAGCCATACTTCCTAAAAAAACACAAAACAAAAGAAAAAACAACCCACCCTGAAAAACAACAAAAAAAGACAAAGTTACTATTGCAAGAAGACCTGATAAACTGCCAAGAAGCTCATTAACAGCTCCATAAGCTCCCTGGGTACATATGTATGTTACTGCTTTGTTACTTCAACTTGTCTTTTCTGTGCTGAGAATTGAATTATGGAGAGAATTGAGTAATACTAAAAATTACTTACTTTCTTGAACATTAAGTGGAGGGTTAATGAGATTATCTAGCGTTCGAGGGCCATATTCAGACTGTGGTGATGAAAATCCAGGAATCAAGCAAGAAAACATCCACAATTGTTCTTTACTACAGTTATTCTGAAGTGCTTGCAACCACAAAAGAAAGAGACGCACACCCTCTCGCCGTATCTTAAAGGTAAAAAACAGAACAAGTTAACTTGTCCCAGAACATAAAAAAAGCATTTCCATTTGTCCTGGAGGGAGAAGGGGAGTGGTAGAAAAAGACAAGAATAGACACACAGTATGACCACCAGCAATCAGCAGAGCCAAGCTAACACATCTGCTGCTCCTGCTGAAATGCAAGGACAACCCTAGCACCTTCACTGCTGTTTGCCTCACAGAATCCCTTAGGGTTTTTGAAAGAAGAGGAAGAAAACCAACACGTCTAGTTACTTGTTTGACTACTGCACTGCAAGAATTTTTCACAAAACACAAAGACCGTTGTAGAATTTCTAAATGTGTTTGTGAGTTATAACAACAGAGTGAGCTTTTTGCAGCAGAAGGACCCATTCTACCCTCTCCTACTCCTTCTTCAGGAAAGGTGATGGAGTCCTAGAGCAGTCCCCTCATGGCGCTCACACTGGAGAATTTCAGCACCAGGCAAGCCTGCAGGTGGTTTACAGGGGAGTGGCATGGTTGGTTGCTCCAGTACCAAAACTACTTGTTAGACTTGGGTGGCTTTAGTCCCATGGTCAACTATTATTAGACTACCCACCAACAGGTCTCTTTGGCATAGGTAATCTTCCACTTCTAAGACAGCTGAGCCCCAAAAACCACAGCCTGAGCCCCCCAAACAGTTTCCTTGCCCTTAACAATGAATGGTTAAGTCTTACTGCTGCTTTAGTGCAAAATCCTTCAAACCATTTGCACACATTCTTAACTTGGCTACTCTATATAAACACATTACTACTGTGAGTAGTTCTACCGAGATAAAGCTCATGATGTGATGTCATTCTTTCATGACACACAAGTCATGATCTGGTTCTCATTCCTGTGCTTTTACCATAAAAATTCACCCTTTTGTTCTTATTTGTATTTTTAAGTATTTTACACAAAAGTAGCATGCAACTTTTTCCAATACCTTTAATGAATTTCCAGTATGAAGAAGCTTCTTTAAAATCAAACCTGAAAAGAAGAAGAAAAAAACCCCATGTATTTGTTTGTTTGTTTGTTATTTCTTTGTTAAGAGTAAGATGTCAGAGTTCTCGGTCAGACTTGATAATAACTTTTAAACAAGTCCTTGGCAATCTCCAATTTAATCTTGGTGAACTTGATATCCTCAGGCATATCTCTCAATGCCAGAAGGAAAAAAAACCAAAGATCACCTTTCATAGCTTCCTCATGCTCCATACCATCTTTCCACAAGGACTTTTTGGTATGTGAACATTAAAAGTAAATGATTCTCAAGTCATTAATGTGCATAATATCAGCATTCCCCATTTACAAATACATACGTTATCCCAATTTTGAAATTTATTGCTAAGGGAAAAAAAAATTTGGGAAAAAATATAAATTACAAAGCAACTTTCCACCTGCCCTTGTTCTCTCTCAGCCACTATTGTATTTCCAGATTCCCAGATTTAATTTTATCTAGAAGAGCATTCATTACACTGGTGGGTTTTTGGGGGTATTTTGGGGGTTTTTTGTTGTTTTTTTTTTCCTTCCCCTAGCTTGCAAGAGTTTCAAGACCATAATCCCTGTTACGCCACTTAAAGGTTAAGGAAATGAGTAGCACAAACTACTAACAGCTACTAATAAAAAATAAGGTTTAAAAAAGAAAAGAATCAACTTACCAATACTGTGAAATTGCCATCTCTGATGAATCCTTTCTGGAAGGAGTTGCAAAATTTTCTACGAAAAACAGAACCCAAGGATCTATGTTGCAGATATCACTCTCAGAAGACCAAAGAGCACTTTCACAAAGGCCACACATCAGAAGCTGAAAGGTTAACTTATAAAATTTCCATACTGCTTTCCTTGGAAGCATTACTGTTCTTTCAAGATAATCCCACTCCTAAAGCTAAGAAACCCAAAAGCTCTGACAGACTGTCTGGCAAGTCCTGCACTGGAGACTTCAGATGTTACTGCCGTTTATCTGGCTCTACTGCCTCCCTGCTGGATATTGCTGCTTATAGCATAGGGAGTGGAATGGGATGAGCATCTGTCTCAGTTGCTCTGGTTCACAACAAGTTGTATTAGGTTATTCCACCTCTCTGGTGCCTTAAGCTAGGACGCTCAGCTGTCAACTTGCCTCTGTGGGACCAGCAAGCATTTGTTTCAGCCTTCTCAACAGAGGGGTAATGAGCTACAGCAAAACAACAAAGACCTGGGGCAATAATGGTCTAACACCTCTCCAGCTAGATTGGAGGATGATCATCTTCAGGTGGTAAAAAACAGAGCACAGTTAGCGACAGAGGCAGTTAAAAAAAAATCTATTATGTAGCACTTCAATGTTTATGCTAGAGGCAGTAGCAATGTGTAAGCAACCCGATTTCCCAAATGAATTCCTGGCCATGGCCCTCCAGCAGCCTGTGCAACTGCTTCCAAAGCACAGGTCACCTAACATCCCTTTATGTAGGAACTAGTGAACAAATGAACTAGCTCTCTTCAGATTCACTATCCTTGTAACAGCTAACCCTAAACTTCTAAGCACCAACATACCTTAAAAAAAAAAAAAAAAAAGGAAAAAAAATCTTGAATTTGTATTCAACCCCGTGATCAGCATTCATCAGCTTTCCATTTTACATATTTTTAAAAACCACAATCCTTGTCCTGTAATTAGAAGCCTCCATCAAAAAGGAAAGACAAAAACTTGACATTCTAAGCTATTTCTAAACTATAGTCTCTGCTCAGAAATGTTCCGACTTCATTAAATTAGTTTCTAACTCAATTAAGTCAAGATATGCTTTTGGTAAGGATATTGTGAAATGCTATTCTCAAATAATAAATCTTTTAAAAAATAAAAGGGATCTATAAAAACTAATTCTGCAGTAGTAATCTATTATGAGAAAAATCAGAGATAACGTGCAATCAGAAGGTGAAAAAGATCATGACTAATCAGAGATCACCTTTATAAGAATTTCGAAGTGTATAATACATTGGAAGAGGGGGGGAAAGACCACCACCAAAAAAGCAATGAACTATCTGCAGATACAGAAAACATCTTTTTCCAGTTAAGACATCTTCCTGCAAAACTGCAAGTCAAATTCTTTTTCTTCTCACACAAAGCACATATATTCAACTCTAAGCAAAATGAAAAAGGGATGCAGTTAAATGTAAAGCATATTTCCAGGCAACTGTAGAATAGCTGTACTGTTACTATTTAACAGGATTTAATTCAAAGCAAAAAACTCATACAGGAATATTCAAGTTATCTTACCTCAAAAATAAAAAGAATAGAATCTAATTCTTCTCTCTGAGACTTGTGACCTAGATGCAATTAGAAATAAATAGAAGATACACTTTCATTATCAAAATAAAATGTAAAGAACACTGACAAAGATCCTTAGATGTGTAAAACAAAACCATGCATTTCTACAACCATAATTTTGCATTTCTTCTGCAAATAAAAAAAAAGTGTATTTCATAGTCATGGTTTATAACAGTTACAGTTTGTATAATTTTCTATTATGGCATCAACAGCTGGTAGAGATTAAAATACACAATGTCTTGTTAAACAAAACTTAGAATAATTCTGCAGAACACAAAAAGTATAACACCTTAAGAATCCTCACTTTGCAAAAGGGCAAAACCAGTCAGAGAATAAACGTTCCTTGCCCACCTCTACTGCATGCACCTCTAATTGCCTTGCCTTTATTTGCAAAGTTAGTGCTCACACATATTTCTGCACAGCTATTGTTGCCATTTGTGACAACAGACACAGTTATAACACCCTGCTTTATTTTATAACAAAACCACAAGCATCAAGACAAAAAGTGTTCTATTTGAAATACTTACCTTTCTGTTTAAGACCTACTTCAATAGTCACAAAGTTTTCAAAGAACACATAATATATATGTGAGAAATGTAGGTCGAAAAACTGCTTGAGATCAATTGATTCTGCATTTTCTGAAAAATAGAACAGAACATTGTTTTTATTTCTTTCAAATACTTAGTCAATCACTGCACACCGTTATCCAGTAGTAAGAACTGAAGATACTTTAAAAAAAATATTATCATGGGTAAAGAAGTTCTTAAAGTTTTTCTTCTTTTAAGCTGAAGCTAATGATGGCATGCCATAAGTGCCTAGTGAATTTTAAAACAGGAAGCAGCGTCTTGCACACTCATTGTTTGCATGACAGTAATGCCTACAAACCCCAGTCATGAACCAGAATTCCATCAGGACTAGCACTGTACAGATGAATGTTGTTTTAATTGTTAGTTTAATAGAAATAAAGCTAATGACGCTGCCCAAACTCTACAGCAGAAAGACCACCCCTGTCCCCAACTAATTACTAGACACAACTAAGCTTACTTAAGAAAGTGGGAGAAGGATGATAAGTGACAACCACCTCTGCTCTGCAGAGAAACAGGTTGGGAGGAAGGAAACAGCAGCACTGGATTCCCACTGCTGCCTCCTTACTCCCTCCAAGCTCCAACACGCACTTTACTTTCCAGCCTGGCCCAGTCCCCCCTGTACTCCTTTGATTGTGTGGTCTCCGGAGATCAGAAGCTGGGACCTCAGGGATACCCTGAGGTGGAAACATCATCTTAAGCATAGAGGGATGTGCTTTCTTGTGTACCCCAGGAAGGTGTCTAGACTCTCTTTCCACAACACCGTAGATGGTTTTGTGCAAATCTTCAGTTAAAGAAATACATGATGATTTATCTAGATTAATTTTAAATTGATAGTTTTAAACAATCAATTCTTTCAAGCCTTATTACACACTGAACCAAAAGCCACTCCCTGTCCTGTTATTTAACTATATAAGACTAGAGAAACTAGGTGGACAGAACTATAGTATGGAAGCACAGAGGAACAGTGAGACAGTATTTTAAAAGGCAAAACTGTCCCCTTCCAGAATACTGATGTGAAACAAAATAAAAAAAAACATGAAGAAAGGCGAGGCAAATGAAACCTTCATAACCTTCACCTGCTCTATACACTGAGGCATTATCTTTCGCTGTAGATATATCTTTTAAGTCCCCCCCTAATTCTTTATTGGATCATGGTTTTTTAACCCTTTTTAGAATGACATCAATCTTCATCATCTCACATGACTGGAGATACAGCTGGTGGAGTATAAAACACAGAAACAATCTATTGAAAGGATGGCCAAAAGCATGGCATATTTTCAATTCTATTTTATTATGTAGATCTAGAGGACCATCAACTCAATTTTATCACAAATATTGCTATAAAGGTTTCCAATACATGTTCAATTTTTGCAGTACCACATCGTTCTGCCAACGTCTTGCATACTCAGTGTAGTGGAGCCAGAGTGCTCTTGGAGAAGACAGTGCTATATTAACAGCTAATATCAACTCCTAAAGCAAGGCAGCTTAGCTAGCAATAAACTTAGTGGTCCAGAGCGGCGAGCATATGCCTGACCATCTACAAGATTACCAAACTTCCAGTTTTGCAGAAACCGCTACACCACTTACAGATCAGCAGCTGAACTGCTAGAGTTTAGAGTCTGAAATATTAAAGGACAACAAAAAACAATTCCACTTTAAACAAACTAGACCATGATTTTCAAGTGGTCAGGGCAAGTGCACAAGAAACAAAGCTATGACTGGAGCATAGGCACAACCATTATAACCATTTCCACTCATGGGGCAGAACCCTAAGTGAGTTCTAGACTACAGACAAGAAAATAGAGCAGAAAGCAAATCAAACGTGTTTTGAGATAGGAGGATTGAAGGGAAAAAGAAAGAAACGTTTGAGACTTTCCAGAGAAAGGAGGGTGGCAGAAAATAATCTTTTAGTCCATATATTTAACTGCTGTAGGAGAACTGCATGTAGAAAGCAGTGGAATGGTTCACCTGATGTGAAAGAGCAGAAAACACTAGTTCCAAACACTGAAGGGATTGGAAGCAGTTAAACAGGGTCTCTGCCAATCAACACGCAGGAATGCTGCATTTTTGCAGGCACATTAAATGTTTCGTTTCCTGAAACAGGCCCTCATTCTTTCCCCAGACATGGGTCAACTATGAAGCAGACAAATAAAAAACCCAAACCAAATGTACTCTTTAAAGACTCAATCTTAACACAACAGTTTGCAGTTTTTGGAGACACTATTCCTACAGGCTTCAGGCAACAAACAAAAGGCTTGCCCACATAATCAGCCGAACAGCGATTCTCATTTCGCCACATAATTACTGTGTGACACTTGCATACATACAACTAGCACTGTGTTAAGGCATTCTGCCTTTCCAGAGTTTGGGGGGTGGGGTGGGCGGGTGGGCAGGGAGGTGCAGGAATTTCAGAGGATGGTCCTGCCCCCCCCACCCCCCGCCCTTTTGGTTTTTTATTTATTTAAGAACAATGTGGTGCCAATCACCTCAGAAAGACTCAGAGAAGCACTGGTAAACCTGTATTATAACCAATAACACCCAACTAACACTAAAAGCATACCTTCAGAATACAGCTATAGCTTTGAACAGTAGGATGAAAGTAAAAAATTCCTCGATGTACCTTTTCTAGCAAATGCATTTCACCCTGATTTCTTACTAAGATCACACTTGGTAGGATAATCAAAAGCAAGTTTTTGGAATTCAAACCAGTTAACAACTGAACTCTTGCAATAAATTCTATCACTTCAGATGGAAGAAAATAAAAATATAACATTTTATTTAATGAGAATTTTGTCCTGGCATTACCTGAAAATACTACTTATTAAAAAACTCACAGACTATTTCTGTTAATGCTGAAAACCAGCATTCCTTCTAAGGGAGGGAAAACACACTTGTGCATCTGATAGGTTTGCCACCTAGAGCAAAAGAGAGCATCTGCTCATCATCAAGGGACACCAATAGTGATTCAGTAAGCTGTTGGTCCAGAAATTTGGAACCTTACATTGGTCAAGAAGTTTGGAACTCATTATGCATATACCCTGACCAAGAATTATGGCAAGAAGTGGGGGGGGGGGGGGGGGGGGGCAGATACAGCATGGAGATAATAATGTAGACCTCAGAAGAGTTTGATCTGGAAATCGTCTAGTCTGGCCAGCTGCATACATCATTCCATTTCACAGCTACCTCTATACTGAGCACAATCCACATGACTAATACATGCATGGAGAGACTATTGCTCTTCCCGATTACTTTAACATTAAAACTTCCAGCTATACGCTGCTGTTATAGCTTTCTTCATTAATTAAGGAACTAATATTTTTTCCCTAATGCAAATGTCTCTAAAACATTCAGTTCACCTTTATCCTTGTGATCAACTAAAGATACAGCTCTCCAATTCTGTCATCTTAAACCATTTTCTCCAACACTAGGTCACTGTCTCTTCTCTATGCTCTCCCAAAGTATCATGAATGCTGCACACTGAGGTAAAAATAATTTCCTCTACAAGGACCATATGTGTGTCTTTTTCACGCAGCCTTGAACTGGGAATTTGCAGGAAGTTGCTTGTCTGCTTTGGCTACTTTTTTGCCTTTTTAAGAAGAGAGACGTAGCCTTATTTTTGCGTGAAGTGGGATTACACAGAAACAGGCTTTCCTCCCTAACTTACAGTGCATTTATTTATTTATTTTTAAACAAAAGAACTTCATATTCTCCTGCCACAGATTCATGTACTAACACAAACGAATGTATTCTTTGTGTTCTTGGTACTTATGCCCGCACTGGGAGGAGGGAAGGACTCAGAAATAGATCTGGCACCATATAAAGTAGTTAGAAGTTTCTCAGAATGGCAGAGGGAAAAATGGGACATTACTGTATTCCAACAATGTAAAAACTAAAGCTTCTACTGTACAAAGCATAGTTCCGGTACACTAAATCCAGATTTCCAGCATCATTTATAGAAGCTGTTTGTCAAGAAAATAGTTCTCTTCATGCTTCACAAGAGCAAAAACCATGGATCTTTGCTGATTTTTCCTTAATTTTCTGTAACCTAAAAATTGGTACATATCTGATCTTTGCATTAAATCTGTGCGTTCAGTGGTGCTTTTGGGTTTTTTGTTGGGTTTTTTTGTTTGTTTTTTAAAGGAGAAAGTTACATTTGAGCACAAAGGCAACATACAGCTTCTCTGTCCTTTTCTTCCTCTCGTAAAATTTTTCTAAAAGTAGCTTTAGTTTTTTCTAGATTCAGCATTAAGAAGGTAAGTTACCTTTTTTGGTTTAAGTTTTAGAAGTTGCATTCAGCTTACGATTTCTGTTCTATTTTGATGCATCAAACAGAACTGGACTAAAAATGGAAAGCTAGTTATCTAAGCTATTTGTATGACCCTCACGACAAGAACATTCAAGTTCCAGATCAACTGGAATTCATATTTCCATTAAACCCACTGAAAACTGGAAGTTCTACTATTCCCCAACCCTACCGACTAGAGCTGTAGCAAAGAAGGACTAAAGAAAAAAACAAACCAACAATCAAAACAAAACCCCCTCCACCTCTCCTACTAAATTCTGTGCTTACATGTAACTGTACTTTTAGGAACTTACTTTCCTATATTTTCAAGTGGCCAACTCTTTTCTTAGGAACTTATTTTAATGTATTTTCAAATGGCCAACTACTTTGAAGATTAATTTTTTTAAATTTTCTGAAAGGTTACATCCTTTTCAAGTATCTCAGTAAGATATTAAAAACTTAAGTGCCCACAGTGATCATTTTAGGAAGGGAAGATTCTGGGCCAAAATTTACTCTCACACAGAGTTCTGTGGCAGAGCAAATTTTCTGCAATAAATCCCATTTGCTCCAATGTTTCAATTATCAACACATTCTTTTTAACCAGGAATAATCTGCAACCATAAAAGTATTTCAATAAAAATGTAACCCTTTAATATTACACATTAGAAGGATACTATTTGAATAGCATATCATACTTAAGAATTACAACGCAGGAGTACCACCTCAGAGAGCTTAAAAAGTGACTTTGTCAGATGTAAAACATGAACCAGAAAAGGCAACACAGATTTTTACTGTATATTTAAACTTGTAAGGGATCACCTGAGCCAGATTCTGCAAAGCTTACAAGTTTGCACGTACAACATGCCAATCCTCTGTAGCAAAGAGATCTCAGTGGGCTTTAACTTACATTATACCCAATTTACCCTCCCTATCTCTTTTGTTTTCTACATATTACCCTATAAATGATTATAAACTAATCCACAACATCTATTACATATTTATAAATTAGTTGAGTTAGCAAAGGGAAATGCATCTATACTATTTAGATGATTGCCTGCTGTATGAAATCAAAATATTATAAAGTATTTTCTGCACAGGACAGAACTTTAAAGATAAACAATCAAAATACTGAACTTTAAAACAAAAACCACCACACAGATCTTAAGATATATCTTCACTTTTCTGAAAAGTTCACACAAAGCATCGCAGAAATTTACTGTAGCATTTAACAGAATAGTCTACATCATTACAAATCACGTTGTGGTTTTACATTCAATTTTAAGCATTTCAGACTTTAATAGCATGTTTACACATAAAATTGTTACAGCACATAGTATAACAAAAACATTACCCTGTCTCATTCCTAGACTTACTGGCTTTTAAGTCACTTTCCCTCATCCTTACCCAAAAATAAAATACCAGTGACAACTGCAGCAAACAATGACCTGGAAGATGGCCAGACTTCTATTTCTGTAAAGCAGAGGCCTGCTATACACTGAAGTATTTCAGTATCAATTCTCATAACAAACTGATGTCATTAGAAAGCAAGAGGTTTCTAAGCATCCTCAATTTCAGTTAACATACAATCAAAATAGCCAATAGAACTTACTCATTCTTAATTCTCCAAGCTGAAAAATTTAACGGCTGCTTTACAGCAAAACAGTACAGAGGTTCAGTTACATACTGACAGTCTCTAGAATAGAAAAGCATGTTATTTAGAAAGGTTAAGTAGAAAACCTCCGGAACTAACTGGTGGCTCTGGCATAGTTAACAGACTGTCAAAGTGAAAGAGACCCGATAGCAAACCACAACATTTCAAATAGTGAGCTACAAATGCAAATCTATTAAACGAGGGCTTCACATTAGCCCTTACTGTTTCAGATCACTAACAGCTACTTAACAAAAACAATTCAATTTTTTTTAAAATGTGATTTTGTCAAAGAAAATATTCTTGATGTTTTTGGTACTGAAAAAGGAACACACTTCAAGAAATCTTTTAATGGACTTCTATTTTGCATCAGACAAGTCTGAACTCCTGACCACCACCATCTTTTAGATACAAACATACAAGCAAAAAAACCCCAAACAAACCCCACAAATGAATAAGCAGGTTAACAACACTAATGAACATCATCTACATACAAACTGTTACAAATTTTAACACCAGCGCTCTATAGGAATGAGCAGAAGCAGCTGACAGGTCTCCAAGCTAATTCTTTCAGGTTGCTTGCAGACTCCAGAAGAGTTACACTACTAAACTTTTAAGAAATGGTTCTGTAACAATTCACCCGTGTTCCAGAACTTAAGCTTTTATTTAAGCAACTTCAAACACTTCTGTAGTAATGCACTTATTTTCATTCTGACTGCCACAAGCTAAACCCATAAACCCACACAGACCTTTCCTCCTGATCGAAGCATCAGAGCCACCTCTTCATCTAGCCTGGGGCTTTGATCCAACTCCATCCCTTACCCTTCCAAGCCAGCAGCACTGGCCACCAGCGCTCTCTGCAAGTCGAGTGTAACATTAGCCAAAACCCTAAAGCAAAGCAATTCTTCCCCCTTTTCTCCTGGCCAAAACAGAACAGAATGGGTTCAGGGTTAAGTCAAGACTGACAGAACATCAAGTCTAATTTCTTAAACTGCACTCAACCCACAGCCAAATCCATGAATTACAGTGGTGACATGTCCTCTGCAGTTAGAATTACCGGAAAACAAAACAAAACAAAAATCTACAGCTCTTGCCAAAAATAACACAGCTTTGCACATCCACAGAAACTTCTGGAACAGTTATCTCCAAAGAAAATTCCAGGCAGCTAGTTTTGCTGTAGCTTCTCACTCACCTCTCACTTTAACAACCATAAAACATTTATCATTTTTTATAGTATATAAGTGATATTGTAATGAGTGATGTTGATGATGTGCAACACCAAGGAATGCCATCCAGCTGAAGCATTAGGGCTGACTGCCAGTGAAATAGATTTCTTAAATTAAAATCCCTTCAGACAAATGCAATCTCTGTTTAAGTATATTGTTTAATATTAAACAATATATCAGAATGGATGTCCAATGCAGCCTGTTTCATTCTGTTTGGTATAGCTTGACTTTTCCCTTTCAGAGATTGCTTACATGAGATGACAAGCACTAATCAACCATGAACAAAACAAAACAATAAAAAACCACCCCACACTTCAAATACTCTGTTCTTTTAGTGTTACATTTTACAAGCATTCTCTCCATGGTTCCCGAGATACAAACAATGTATTTTTAAGATATCAGATGCAAATAAAATAATTTATGGGAAATAATATATTCCTTTTTCCTTTAATCTGGATTAACAGATTACAGGCCTGTAACTCCTACTCTACAAAAAAAATGAAGAAGGAAAAAAGAAAAGAAAAAAATTTTTAAGAATTCAGCCCTAAAAGCGAATCTTAAACCAAGTATATTCATTTGACTTGCTTGCACACAGTAAGATTATGCAGAAATCATTAAGTATTTAAGGGTTTTAGCTTTCCTTTTTTTTTTTAAATACATATATTTACAAATTCTGCCTGAAACTACAAATTCAACAGGTAGCAGCAACATATGTGATATCAAAACTAGAATAAAACAAGAAGGCAATATTGTTAAGGTATGACGCTATGAAAGGGTCACATATCTAGCTGCCTTAATTATTTACAGAGTTCTCAAAGCACTGTTTTAACAAAAGGACAAACCAAACTTGATTTGGTGCTTGAAGGATTACTAGAAGAAAATTTATGAACTACCATTTAAAACCATAGAATTTTAGTTTGATGTTGAAGTCTGATTAAACAGTGCAACACTGATTATAGAACAATGCAATATTATTTCCATGTTATTTCCTCTTAATCATCCTAAAAATTGCAATTAGCTGCTAAATCACTGGGGACTGCTAAAAATACATATTTTTCTGGAAAAATCACAGGCTTCATTCTGCAGGCAATATCTAATTCCATAAGGCACACTATGTGCCTCCACTTCCATCTGCTAGAAAGTCTCAGTGATCACACCTGCACTAACTGCAGCTGGCAGCCTTCCCTATAGCAGGGCCTTGCTTCTGACAAGGCTGAGCCACTGCCATGCAGACCGCAAGGGAATCCCATTCCACGTTCCACGTTCCAGCTCAAGGTTGATAACACTCTAACCACTGCATTAGCTCACAGTAAACAAAACTGTTACAGCCTTTCCAGCGTTTAGTAAGAAGACAGAAGAATAGTTTGATAAAAAGTCACATACGGACCAAGACAGCATTAGGGAACTGTACGAGACTTCAAGGTACTTCCCAGAACTAAAAAAGGGGGGGTGGGGGGCGCGATGAACACTTCCCTACAGGAAGAAACTAGTAACACCTCAAAAGAATCACATCTCTTAAAGCAGATAGTTCCAGCTGTTTCAAGAAAAATACTGCAGCAGGAAAACAATGAAAGGCAGATTACCTTCACTCACAGACTGGTATGTCCCAGGATATGAGACTTCAAACTCTTTAAAATTTTTCTCAGCATTTCTTAGCAATAATTATTAGTACTTGGAGGTTTCCAAAAGGCTTTAACCTCTATTAAAAAAACCTTATGCCTGTGACATGCGTAAACTGTTCACACATGATATTTACTTTAACAAATAATTTAATCAATTCTGAATTAGTCACCCGAATTTCACTGAATTTTCCTTGGTTCCTGAATTACAAAAAAGGCTCAGTAGAGCGATACTGAAGCACAGCAGAGAACCAGCCAGATACAGGAGACTGGAGTGAAGTGGCAGTTACCTACAAAAGAGTTTCAGCAAAAAAATACAAATGCATTTCCCCTGGTATGCCTATAACTGAGTTAGTCTAGCACTCAGGATCTTTCCAAGCCAAAAATCTTTTACTGTATCTTCAAATTTGGTAGGCCTTAATAGACTTTTTTCCCTAGTCTTTTTCATATATGTTACATATTTTTCATGATCTACCCCTACAGAAAGGGATTCCAAAGCTTTCAGCATCTTTTCATATTAAAGTTTTACTCTCATCCGAGTTGTTCCCATCTCTAAATCTTCTATACACTGACTATAGCAATAAGACTACTAAAGCTGCAATGATATTTGGTGTAACGGTACACCACTGTTTTACAAAGACACAAAATTTTCTGTATTCCTTATGCAGACTAATTTGCATTTTTTACTAAATTTAAACTGAGTTGTCACCAATGACAAGATACTTTTTTCCTGAAATGATATAACTCACTGCAATCTAAGTTATCCTGTAAAAGGCATTTAAATAATTCCATCTAAAGGACACTACTTTTAATTTGTTAAAAATAAACGTGACTTGCCTCTGTGCTATCCACTCAGTTTCATATTAGGTTCTCTGAAATTGTTCAGTCTCTTATGGTTTTTACTAATAATCATATTAAACGATCTTAAATATTTTTAGATGATGCCCAACTTGCACCATTGCCTTGCAGGATCCAACTGTCAATCTTTTATCATAATGAATTTTTTTAGATTTCTCCTCTTTAGCTAACAGACAACCAGCAGTCTATAATTCACAAGCACTCTGCCTCTTTTCGTGACTACTCTGTTATTTTAGTTTACTGGAGAACTGCTGCTTTGGATGCCTTGAAAAAATAGAGGGAAAACGAACTAGTACTCCCTTTCCTCCCCTCAAGTCTTAACCATGAATCCAAGGCCATGCTTCAGTTTATCATTGCTGAACCAAAGACTAAAAAGTACAGCAAAACAACAAAAAAAATTAACTCTGGTTCAACACACCTTGCAGGCCTATTGAAAGGATTTTAAGTTTAAAAACAAGAGAAAATTCTCTCCTTCTCCTGGACATGAAACAGCAGAGAATTCTCTTCTGGATAGTATTTTAGTCTCCAATATGCAGAGGCTAAGAGCAATAAACCAGACAAATCATTTTTCATTCATAAAGATGCTGAAGAGAGCTGAAGTGAGATTTCCTCCCTTATCCCCTTGGATAGTCTGTTGGGAATAGCTAGGTTGGCTCCCCCGAGCACATGGAAACATGCCCATTATTATGGTGGGGGAGTTGTCACCGAAGAAAAAAGATCAAACAGGAAAACGCAGCACTACAAGCTGCAGGATGGTGCCTCCATGCAAAGCCACCTCAGGTAGCAGTCTATCTTATGTGGGCACATTATTTTTTTTTAATCTGGTCCTGCAGACTAGTCAAAGAAACAATTGGAGAAGAAAGGGCATAGAGCTTATGCTTTGAAAGCCAGTTTAGGGAGCAGACAAATTTAAGGAATAAAGCAAGGAGGTGATCACAGCAGAAGGCAGACTTCAAATAGTCTGCTATATACTGCTCTTCCACTACAGTGGGAATACATAGAGAAATATCCTACTCCCCTGCCCCCCAAAAAGACCTTGGTTTCGTACCTTGCGCATCTAAGAATATCTGCATAATGACAAAATCTTGTAGATGCATCTAAGACAGATAAGCTGAAGAGCACTGTTACACCTTTCCCTACTCACAGTCACACACTGTATTCACCCAAATTTGGAGAAAAGATATGTGGGAGCTGTGCTTCAATGGCTGAGATATATGGGGGGGGGGGGGGGGGTGGCCATCACACAAAAACATGCCCCAGCAGATTTAGTCTGTCCTACAGCCAGTAAGCAGAAACCTCAGATTAGATAAGAATGTCTGCTTGACATAAAGCTCATGGCTTGCATCTTACAGAATGCATCCAAGTATTAACAAAGCTGAAGGAAAATCTTGTAAATAAAAGACCAGAAACATCAAATGTAGAACAAATCAAAATCACACAGATTGCTTTGCAGACTAAAGCAAAAGTAGAAATATTCAACATACTTTAGCTAGGAAACCTAAATTTAGAGAGGTACTTAGTTTCTTTATAGTGCTCTTTCCTTTTAAGTTTCAGCTGATGAAGTAGCTAAAAATAAGTATAAATCAACATAAAACAAGCCACAACTGGCTCAAGTACAGCTAGTTAAGAAGAGTGGCAACATGCTGAGTGAGGCAAGAAGATACACCTAACTACTGAATTGTCTTGGATAGCTAGCTACCCAACTATTCTCCATTTCAAAAGTCTAAATAATTATTATGTTGCAGAAAATAAGTCATGCGGCAGCAGATGCTGCCATACAGGAACACCTGTTACTTCAAACACCAATACAAAAGAAAACAAGGAGCAATAACCGCTTTCCCTTGAAAGAATCCAGCTTTGGAGGCCAAGGACAAGGTACTTAAATACCTCCAGACTGTGGGCAGAAGCCAAAATAATCCATTCAGTACTCTGCACTAAATACAGAATGCAGTTGCCCTTGACCCAGCCCTGCTCACATGTTGATAAACTGTCAGAAGCAACGCATGCATTTACAGAACTGAAGGGCCCAAGAGACGCTCCAGTGCAAACTTCTTTTCTCAAGGACAGCTTGATGACAATGACTTAGATTTTTACAGACACATGCAACTAAAAGATATTTTGGAATGGTTAACTGTGGGTTTTTTCCCACTGTTTTTTCATTAGGCAATTATTCCATATAATCACAATTTCTACTTCACTGGTCAGGTTAAACAGCTGTTCGCATGGAACTGCAGCAGTACTTAAGTGCTTATGTTCCCTCCTTGACCAACTGGCGAACCAAAAGTGTTTCCAGACTAGCTGTATGAATGCTCCTCTACATCTACTCTAGTGAGCACTTCTTGTTGTAGCTCTTACCTTGAAAACATACACAAACGTAAATCGTTACTGTAAGCATTTATGGGAAATGGACTAGGGAGTGACAGGCACCATTAGCACTCACCAGCCTCTCTTATTCAAGCGTACCGACTTAGCAGCATTTATGAAGCTCTAGAGAAGAATTCACGGGGGAAGCACACCAGCTTTTCGCCTCCCTCCACAGTTGCCAAACGAATTCCACCTTCGGATGCGGTGGAAGCGTACGTGCCTCCGTACAACAGCGGGGAGCGAAGTATCCCCCGCCGGGTCCAGCGGCCCCCGGCACACAGCTGAAGCCTCGCCGCCGCCGGCCCCGCGATGCCGGGCGCGGGGCCCTCCCTCCGGCCGCCGTGCCCCGGCGAGGCTGGGCCGGGTGGGGTCTCTCGCCGCAGCAGAGCCCCGAGCCCGCCTCCCGCCCTGGCGCCCAGCCGGCCCCTCGCAGCTCCCGCTTCTTCCTACGCCGGGACTCGGGGCCGTAGCCCCCCTCTGACCCGCTCGCTCCCTCCCGGCCGCCTCACCGATGAGGACGCGCAGGTGCTTCAGGCGGGTCAGCGGGTCCTTGCGGGTGTCCAGCACCTTCTGCGTGGATTTCCGCACGTCCCCGTGCGGCTTCTTGGAGAACATCCCGCCGGGCCCGGCCCCGGCGCCGCGCTCCAGAGGCGGACAGCGGCCTCCAGGATCCGCCCGCTCCGGGGCCCCTACATAGCCAGCGGCAGCGGCAGCACCGCCCCCGCCTCCTCCTCCTCCTGCCTCCGACTCCGATGCGGCGGGGGTGGAGAGGCGCGGCACGGAGCCAACTCCCCGCGGGGCCGGGGGACGGCCGGGCCGGGCCGGGCCGGGCCTAGACTCGACTCCCCCTTCCTCCTTCCCCCGCTCTCCTCCCGCTGCTTCACGACAGCCGTCAGGTGCGACCCCAGGCGTCCCTATGGCAACCGCGCCGTGACGTCACGGCCGGCGCTCCCCGGCGCACCTCCGAGCCGCGGCGGGCTGGCGGGCGGGGCTCCGCCCCCCGCCCCCCGCCGGGGGCAGCCGGCCGCCTGCCCGCCAGGTCGGTCGGTCGGTCGGTCGGTCTCAAGGCTGGGAGAGGCGGCGCGCCGGTGGGCAGCTGCTGCTGCCCGGGGCTGTCACGGGTGTGCTTGCCAGAGGATGGAGAGCAGGCACCGGAGCGGGACAATTAGGGGCTCGCTGCAGGATCCTCCGCGCAACTCGGCGACAGCAACCGGTGCTGGAAACTGTACTTCAGCTGTTTATAAGTAGAACGTAAAGTTATCCCATTATACGGCTACTTCTGGCTAGATAGAGGCGCTGAAGTGTAGTGAGGTAAGGGGGGAATCCCGTGAGGAATAAGGAAATAAAATGCAGGCGGGGACCTTGTTCACCAAGGCGGTGACTCCAAACCTTTACTCAAGCCTCAGTTGTGCAACGGGCAACGATGTGTCTCGTAGTTCCTCTTTCCACACCGGTCCTCAAAGTGCCGCAACTCCTCACCCCGAGCTCTTGCCCAGAGTCGCTTCTTCCCGGTTTTGCTGCCTACACCTTCGACGGCAGCGCTGGCATCGAGACTGAACCATCAGGCGTGGCTGGGTCCAGCGTGACGGTCAGGCGCGTCCTCATTTCTTCTGCGCTCCGTCGGACGCTCGTGCCCACGTTGCTCCTACAGCGAAGGCCGAAGTGGGCTCAAGAGACCGCAGGCGTCCCAGTCCCACGCGCAACCTCGCCAGCGAGGCCCGCAACAGCAGCTGGGGAAGTGTACGACGGGCCGCAGAAACTCTGCTGCTGAGGGCTGAACTAGTAATACTGAAAAGTTTCTCCTAAAAGCCTGACATCGGTTTACGAATGAAATTTACGAAAGAGAGAATTCTTGGACTTTTTAATAGACATCTGCTGTTGTATCACTTAAGACTCATGATTTCCAGTGTTTCTTTGCTTGGACGTTTTTAAATAGTCCCTGGTGCTCAGTTTTGCCTTGAGGAAATCCAGTTCCCTGAGCTAAGGGTCTGATTAGAGCAGCTGGAGTTTTTAATATTGGCAACATTTGAGACTTGTTGTGAAATTGTAAGAGTTGTCAACATTTACACACCTGTTACATAAATAACGTAACCTGAGTATTTAAATGCATAACCAATAACAGTTAATATTACAAGCATAAGGGCAGTGGGATTTAGTCAGCAGGGCATCAGTGAGGGAGTCTGTGTTATCTGCCTACCTATGTGGTCTGCCCCAAAGCATCTCATATTCTACCATCTCTGTAAATGAGATCTGAAGATTAGCAATGATAGGTAATAGTTAGTATTACAATAATTTATTTTACCATAACGCAGTACATTTTAGTTCTCTAAGATCTGACAATGATACACTGATTTATGTACTTTGTTTTCTAAATTCCATTAATTCTAAGCACAGTTTTATACTTCGACGGTCTTTAAAAAATATCTCTTCTTTTGAGAATTTGCTTGCTTTTCTGATAATTTTTAGGTCTTTAACTCAAGACAGAGCTTAAAAATAATAACCAGAGTAAGAGATCACCAAAATATTAAATGACAGGAGGGAGTGGTGCTAACCAAGCTAATAATGGCTTCTACGGAGAACCTCCTCATACAGAGCACACCGGGCAGGAAGGGCATGTTCCATGCACAGCGAAAGCCATGATCTTGCAAAGGCTTGACTTTGAAGCATGTGACTTCGATGCCTTTGATTACACACGGAGTACTAGGTTAGGAAATAGCAGGATTAGTTAGGGAGGGGTTAGGTTCTGCTGCATTCCAGGTGGCTATTGCTGTACCCAATTCTTTGCGTTTCCACTTTAAAGAAAGAACTTTTCAAATATTTTTGTCCCCTGTGAGGGGACGCCCATAATTAAGTTTAACTGAACTTTTAAAGGAGCAGTGTAGACAATTAAGTGCTGCAGAACTTTTTCCTCCTTCTTTTAACTCTCTCTACAGGGCCCCATAGGGCACTCAGAGTAGTGGGGGCAACTGGGTCGCATTCATACCATCAATTAACTTCTCACAATTCACCTAGGATTTATGATTTCCAAAGAATTCAGCTGTTGCCAAGTTCTTCAAAAAACATGAGTATTTTTTTGATATATCAAAGAGAGCACAAACCCTTCAGTTCTAGCCTGCTTCAGCAGTTCACATTTCAAATGGATAGATTATGTTTTGGATTCCTGCATCCACCCCCAGAAATTCAAGTTTCTGGAACTCCTGCTTTACTAATATTTACACAACATTAAAGTCCATGATTAAAAGTGAGTTAAAATTACTCAGAATTTCACTGAGTATTTCCCTTCTTTCAGGTAGCTAGCATGAGTCTTAAACCTGATCCCTCAGAGGTGGATGCTTATATTCCACTGAAGAGCTATTTGCCCACATGATCCTTCAAGAGACAACAATAAATTTAAAATAATTTTTAAGAAGCGTTCCACTGCTGCTCCTATCTTCCTATTTAGCTCAACAGCTGATCCCTCTGAGGCTTTTCTCTAAGTACTCCTATTTCTACTTTTCTCTACTACGCTCCATAGTTTCTTTCCTATGGGGGTTGTCTTGCTTTTGAGAAAGAAGCCTCTCTAAATTGCACCCTGGGCGTTAGGATGGTGTGTTGTAATCCTCTGGGTATATATGGCTTTGCCTGTGGCACTGTATTGCTGTTTGGGAACCATCCTGAGTAACAAATTTTTAGTCAACTTAATTGGCAACTATTTAATTTGAGAAAAAGACCCCCAAACCTAGATATTTAAGGTTTGAGTAGTCAAAACCAGGGTTCTGCACAGTTTAGTACTCTAGGGTAACATATTGATACTGGAGATATCAGCCACTTTGACCTACGCAGTCAAATATGAGGTTACTGGAAGTTATTTCTAATATGACAATAATGGAACAGCTAGCTGTTCCTTTGACAAAATCCTGTTCCTGTGCAAAAAAGCACAAATTCCCATTTCATTTGCACAACCCCGTGTCTCACAGATGAAAACTGGAATCTATATGCTTCTGTAATTAAGGCAAAGAGCTCTTCATGAGCATATACTCTCCTGAGCAACCAATTCTTGCTTTATTGCTTTTTTTGTTAAGCAGTATATTGGCATTAGTACCTTTGCATGAGCATCTGATACAAAGTCAGAACACTGCAGCCTTTCCAACCACCAAAGATCCCAAGCTTGAATAAATTTTTCATGAGCTACAGAATTAATGAAGCCAGAATTCCTCTGAATTTGTATTCTAGCCAGCCACTGAATGCCATGAATCACCTCCTTCCATAACCATAAATCTTCCTTTGCTTAGTCCTCCCCTACCTATTTGAGATGGGCAAGAGGCCCGAGTGCAGCTAATTCTTAACTATGTGTACACAGGTTGGCGAGCTGACTGCTGTCCCTTGGAAGGGTAAAATCTAAGTTACGTGTTTCCCTCTACGGGACATTAATAGGGCTTCTTTGTTCCAGATACTGTTTCACAAAACACGCAGAAACTTGGTATCTTTAACACTTGTGCTCTCATGTAAAATTACCTCTAAATTAGACAATGGCTTCCAAAGTAGCAGGGAGAGTGCAAGTGAAAAAAAAACCAAACCCAAACCAACCCAACAATCATTACCTAAGCTCTGTTTTCTTAACATGCTAGGACTATGTCAGCCATGCTCAAAGAACAGAAGGGATATATGGCCCATCATGACGAGAAAATTTCATACACATGAAAGTTATTTTCAGCTGACATAACCATTACTAATTCCTGTCCAGCAGTGCCAGAGAATTTAGACTTTTGCTGTGCAAAGTCACCTCCAACTCACAATGTTTGAATTCAAATGTAAGCACTAGCACTCCATATCTGATACGAAAGAGGTTTTGAAATGTGAATACACTGATACAGTGGCAGTTACAACAACTTTTTAACCAAAAGTGCTCAAACACTCTCTCTCAACCACTCAGATGTTTTCTTTTTCTTCCTCAACTTATGAAATAGTTTTGCAACATTAACAAACCCACAAAAGAACTTCCAGAAGAGAAAAGCCCTGCAGAAACTCTGCGTGTCTGCCAGCCTCTCGGGGAGAGCCAATTTTGCACAGATTATTTCCTTTTTATCAAAGGAGATATTTTGGCCTGATCTCTCCCCTTATCTCACCTGCAGGAGTAAGCAGGGTCTTTTAGAAATAAGTCATATCTCTTTGAGTTTATTTTGATTAGTAGTTTTAAGCTTACTTTACACCACTTGCAGCATATACCAGAATATCTTGCCTACATAATATACGAGTTGATGGAGGAATACGATCCAATAGCCTTCAACCATAGCTAGTAACTTGCACACCGAGACTGCTCCTTTAACTTGCTGCTGAGCTTGTCCTGCAGGGAAAATAGTCTTTTCAGTGTTCTTGTGACCCACCTCCTAATATTGCACTTTGAAATTGAGGGTGAAGAATCAGATTTAATTTGATAGAGCACCCAGTGTATAATTTCTTTGTGATACTGGATAAAAATTATTTCAAGTGACATAATTTTGTTTGCCAGGGTTCACAAATGCCCCAGTGCTACCAATTCTTTCTTAACCCATACTACAGGTGAGACCCAAGAACTGACTAAAACCTTGCATATATGTTCCAGATAAATTTCTCTCAGGACTCTTCTTTCATTGTTAATAACACATACTGATAGACCTGGCTAGTAAGTTGATGTCTTGTCCCCTTTGGAGGACCTCACCCCCCACAGTCAAACTTGTGATGACCAGTCCAAGACAAACTACGTCTTTGAACTGGGAGAAACTCCTAATGAGAAGATATTTCAAACTCATTAAGATGTAGTGCACTATGTTGGATCAAACACAGTGAAAGCTCTTTCATCCCTGCTTCTCCTTGAAGGTTTCATCTATACCTGTATCATACTGACTCACATTATATATCTTTGGCTTCTCTCTTTACAATCTTCTTGTCAGAAATACTCAATTATTATGCAGTTACTCACTGCAACAAAAGCTGGCAATCAGGTTGATAATCAGAAAGCTAGTAACTGCTTTTCATATTCTAGAGTGATACATGTTTCCACTCACTGTCTCCATTCAACAAATTAGCTGTAAAATTACAATTCTGCTTCCTAGCTTTTTCTGAAGATGTCTGGTCTAACAGCCACCACACTTGTGCCAGGTTCCATTTTTCTCTGTGTTTCACAGATGTGATTCAATAGCCAGCTCCAGATTATTGGCTTAGAGTGCCCAGATTAAGTCCTAGGAAGATGATGCCTGCATTTCCAAGCTTTTCCTTTTCATGTGTGTGAGTTCCCATCTTCAGACATCCCTCTCCCAAACTGGAAAAGGAGATTTCACCATCTGTCAAGGGCTGTGCTGGCCAGCATTTTATTTATAATGACTGTTATCACATCCAAATTTTTTTCAGTACCAGCTTTCAACAGAATTGCCAGTTTTGAATTTTACATTGTTGCCACCTGTCCCTGTTAATGGACTATGCTTCTTTCTAATTGTTCAAAAATACCACATACCAGCTGTTAATCCCCACTTCCCCATTAAATGCAGAGCTGAGCTCATGAGGATAATGACAATCACCTTCTTCTTAACAGCTATTTTACTCTGATGGAGGGTATATGTCATGATCCAGAAAAAAATCATAGCTTTGTAGGCACCTAATGCTTCCTTTCACTTATCTTGATAAAATGGTCAATCCACAGACTGGTCCTCTGGTAGCTGACTGGATTCCTAACTGGTATGTACACACAGTAAGACACAAATCTTTGGAAGTCCTCTAGTAAGCCAGCCAGAATTTCTTCCTTCCCCCCTCCTTCTAGCACACACCTGGCCCTAGCTAGCTGATTAAGATAGGTGTTGCCACTTTTTATGTTAAGGGCTTATAGGTGATCTGATTAATTAACTTTATGATTCTGGGAACAAATGATAAACTGCCACTAGCACTGTGCCACCATATATAGCTCCTGGAAATACCCTTTTCTCTTAGCTTTTCTAGTACTCTGTTTGGAAAGCCAGGTTAACTTCAACTAGTACCTTTTGGGTTTTTTTTTCTCAAGACAGTAGATACTTGTATTGCTTTAGCTAGGTAATCTGCCCCTCTCCTGGCTACAAACAGAATAGAAGCAGCCTGTAAAATTCTGTATTGCTAAAAAAAAAAAAAAAAAAAAAAAATTGGCTCAATTCCCCATCCTGGTTGCTGATTTCCACTGTGCTATGGGAACTTGGATTTCCTTCTGGGGCTTATTTTTAGCTCCCCTAGACCTAGTTCCAACTGTTTGGATGGGAAATTACAATCAGGCCAAAGGTTTCCTGGTTTCCTGCCATTCCTCTCCCTGCAACTGTTTCCAGTGGTTTCTTTCTAGTCCAGAACATTTGATTTCTAGATTTTTTATCTTGCTAGTCCAAAACACAATACCTGAATTCGAGAGTGTTAAGACCTTTTTTATTTCTGGTTTCTTTTTGTCAAAGCCCTGCGGATCTCTTAAGAGAGATCTGAGATCCAGTTTGGGAAATTCGCTGGTTTTCTCTGGGGACGCCTCCTGCTCTTGTTTCAGGCCTTCTCCCAACTCCTTTCAGCCATTTGAGTACCGGACAGCACGCCTAACACTTTCGCCGCCTTAGCTCAAAGGAACACCGGCTTAAAAAACAGTTCCGTGGTAACCGCCTCTGAGTTTTTAGAACTATATGAACCGGCACCCGGCCGGATTTTGGGATCCCGCAAGTCGTTTCTAAACAGGCAAACACCTGCGGAGGCGGCCGGCTGCCGCCGCTCCGTGGAATAACCAGGGACCTTCAGGGCGCCCCGGCCCAGCCCCCTCGGGCAGGGCCCCGCGCGCTCCCGCCGCCCCCTGGCGGCGCTGCCGCACCCGCGCCCGCCCGCCAGCACGGAGCATGCGCCGGGCACGGAGCATGCGCCGCCGCCTCGGCTCGGCGGCCCGCCTTCCCCCGGCACCGCCGACCCCGGGGAGAGCTCTGGCCGATAGAGCGCGCGGGGGACGCGGAGGCAGGGGAAGGAAACATGTCTTCGGCAACGACAGCTGCCCACTGCTGCGGAGCTAGGGAAGGACTCGTTCCTGCGTGCGCTGCAGCTCTTGTAGAAATCATGGGTGTTTCCTGTCATATACTTAAAATTATAAAAACTGCCATGGGTGTGGAGAAAGCATGCCAGGTTCTGCTGGGTCCCCAGTTGGCTACAAAGCCAGAGACGACAGAAGGAGAAGGGAAGGAGTTTGCACAGCGAAGGACGGGAGGGTGTTAATTTTGTCTAATATTTCTCTCTTGGTGTTTTTGGTGAAGGGGTGGTATACCTACATGCACTCCTCTTGGTGGAGATACAGGGAAATCAGTTGCTTTGGATATAGAGAGATGTGGGAGAAAAGAAGTGGCTAACGTACAGTGATGGTTATTGTGGGCGAGGTGGGCAGCTCTTGCCACAGAGGTAGAAGTCCACAGGGAAGCTCAGAAGTTACTAACTGCCTCGCAATATAACCTGCATAACATCTTTCCAGGCTGTGGGGAGTGACTAACTCTGGATCTCTCGAAATGAAGAACTGCTGCTGCCGCGCGAATACAACCTTAACATCATTGGAGCAGCACATTGCATCGCTGAGACACACGGTGCTTCTCTACTGCTCCTTCACCTGGCCCAGACTTCAGAAGCGAGCCTGTGCTGTACCAGCAGGCTCACCTTTGCCCCAAAAGTACTGCCCATGCTTACCTGCAGGCCACAACCAGCTGCGTATTTTGTGACTCCTGATGATCCCTGCTGGACTTCCCTGTGCATGCGTATGTCCTGAAGTGCAGCTAATCAGTCCCTCATAGCAAGGGGACAGTTGGGACAGCTTGCTACAGTAAGCATCATTGGTATTCAGTACATCTTACAGAGCACAATTAATGGCAATCGGTGAATGAACAGAGAAGTACCAGTACTCAAAGCCAAAAAACCTATCCCAACCCTGCACAAATTGCAGCGTATCCATTTAGTCCCTTCTCACGTCTGCTCTCAGTGGTTGCTGTCAGCTTCAGGGGACCAAGTCAAGTCTGATTTAATTTAAAGCCTATCACAGAACGTGAAACTGGGCAAGAAACAGGTTCTGGTGGGGAGGTCGCTATTCACAGGGACCTCTGTCCTCTGGAGCCCAAGGGGGAAGGTGAGAGGGAGGTGCCGAGCCTCGAGGGACGCCTTGCCGGGATGCGAAGCTCCTGGGCAGCAGCGTGGGCGCGGCAACGGTCGAACCCGCAGGCCCGCTCCCCCGCCCGGGCCACCTGCGGGAGACGCGGGCAGGTGCGAAGCGCTCTCAACTCTGCCTGACCGCGACAGAGCTTCTCAGTGGCGAGCAGTCCCGCGAGTGCCCCGGGACGGGAAAAGGGGCGCGGGAAGCCCTCGCTCCCGGCCCGGCCCCCCCCCCCGGCCGCGGAGCCGCGCCGCCTCCTTCCTCCGCGCCGCTCCCGGCGGACGACAAGTCCCGGGGTGCCCCGCGCGCGGGCTAACGCGACGTGCTGGCGGGGCTCGGCCAATGGGAGGGCGCGGAGGGCGCCGGGCGGGGCAGGCTGCGCAGGCGGGGAGAGGCGGGGCGGAGCGGAGCGGAGGGGCCGGCGGCAGCGGCGGAGCGGCGGCGGGAAGGGCTGTCCCAGGGCTCGGCGGCGGCGGCGGGGACGATGCCGGTCCATTCCCGGGAGAAGAAGGAGAACAACCACGATGAGATGGAGGTGGACTACGGGGAGAACGAGGGCAGCAGCTCAGAGGAGGAGGAGACCGAGAGCTCGTCCGTGTCCGAGGAGGGGGACAGCTCAGGTACCGCGGCCGCCCGCAGGGCAGCGCCTCTGAGGGGAGCGCCGCGGCCGTTGCCTCGGCGCCCGGCGCGCTGCCCCGGGGGAGAGACCGGTCCCGCCCCCCGGCTCCGGCGGCTGCCGGTGCCCACCCCTCCGTGACCCCGCCCCCCCGGCCCGGCCCGGCCCGGCCCGGCGCAGCCCGTGCTCCGGTCCCGCGGCTCCTCTTCGGGCCGGCGGGGAGGGACGTGGCGGGGCGCATGGGCACAGAAACCCCGCTTCGGCCCGAGCCGCCGGCTCCGGAGCCGGCTGGCACCCGGGCTTGGCTGGCCGGGCCGCTCCGCTCCGTGGGTTGTGGTTTGTGCCCTGCTGGGCTTGAGTGCATGGCCTGCAGGGCGGGGGGGTGCTCGCTAAGGTCTGCGCTTAAAGGCTTGGCATACATACGTACATACATACGTGCGCATGCATGCACACGAAATACGGGCATACATGTGTGTGCATACGTATACACGAACGTATTTCCTCATATGCAAAATCGTGAGTTTCAGTTAGATGTTTTGAGGCCTGTCTTTGAGGGGGTATTGGAAGCCCTGTCAGAACCATTGGCCTCCTTTGCAAAGCATTTCAACCTCTGCCAGAGCAGAAGGTTGAAGGTCCCTTCCTTTTTTCATAGCTTCCTCTGGACTGTAGATTTTGAATGATATTAGTAGGTGAAACCAGCTTTAAAGGATTACTTTTTCAATACTCAATTTCCACTGTGTTAGAAGAAGGTTATTATCTGCTCAAACTTCACTTGTAATTACAAGGGATAAATTATAAAATGGTCACTTACTGGCAAACGTACCGATCATCAGATTCGTACATTGCTGCTCTGGAATCACTGGGGCCCATAAGTAAGTAAGCTCCATAAGCAGGATCTTTGTCACTAGAAGGGCTAGCTGAAAAAACAGTAGCTGTGTTCAGTGCTAGTTGTGGTCCTGATGTGTGTTTCTGGCATCTTAAGTGATTTAAAGTGGTCTGCTGGGATCCTGTCCCATGCCTGTACTAGCACATTGACTTGTGGCACAAGTGCTGGGCTTGGCACAGTGGAAGGTTTGGAATGCCATGAACTTGACAAATTAGGCAGCTGTCAAATTATATTTTTACATATGTTGGCTTCTTATTGCTTTATCTCTGTGTGTTAAAGTCCTCAATGTACAGTTAATTCTTCATTTTTGTTGTTAAAAGATCTGGGAGATCTTGAATGTTAAATCCTATGGCTTTTATATTCACACTGACTGATGCAGTTTGGGGAAAGCCCTCCTATGGTGGTTCTACGTGGGCTCGTGGAGCTTGCCCTTGTCTGGGCTGTGCATGGGCTAGCAAGTTGCTGGAGCCCCACAGGTGTGGTACAGAGACAGTCAAGCTGACTCTGCAAAAGTAGAGTGAAGACTCTAGTGGTGCTGGGAAAGTGTGGCTGCCATACTGGGAGAGAGTATAGTCACTCCCTTAGACCCTGATCTGAGTTAATACTAAGTCTGCACCAGAGTTGATCCCCCAGTAAAGGCCTTGGTTAATCCATAAATCCAGGTAATCTGCCCATGGTTTATAAAGAGCTTCCTGTGTTTTAGTTTATTTTTTTTCCTTTTTCCCCTTCTTGTCCCCCATGCCTTTGAGCTGGCAAGTATTGCTGATTGAACCCCATTTTACAAGTTAGGCTGCTGGTCCGTGGCTGTCCACCTGGATAGGATTGCTGGCTGCCACTGTTCTGCCTCTAGTCCTTACCCACTGTTCCTGGTACGCTGTGCTTTCCTGTCCCCTTTCTTGCACTGCCTTCGATGCTTGATGGGCCTTTGTATGCTAAGCTGTCAGAAGAACAACCCATTAAAGAAGTAGCTAGTGAAAACATCTCAGTGAAGAATCTGATATGTAAATGGGAGGCACTGGGGACTGTGTAAACCAGTGGCTAGATAACTGCAGTTCAATAGCAGCAGAAGTCATAAATTGCAACTTTGTGAGAATATGTGAACACTTCCAACTTAAATCAGTTAACTGGACACCTACACATTGTTGTGAATTTGGGACTAATGATTTGTACAGGTTTAGACAAGAAGTCTCCTGGAGCAGGGAGTTCTTTACTTCTGGGCTGTTCCCTCATCTGAGGGAAGATCTTGCTTCTCTTGTCTAATGCAATGCTACACAGGAGATCTCTTCAATCAGTGAACTGTGGACCACATCCAGGTATGGGCTTGAAAGAGTCAGCAAAATTGTTATAAACATAGTGATTTTATTTTTGTCTGTATTAGCGACTGATTTAGCAAAACAAGAATAGAGAATAAGTAGCTCTTATTCTAGAATAGAGTAGGTAGTGCTGAGGCCCCTACATCTCCAAAGTAGTTAGGGTTTATTTCAGATTATGTAGCCTGAATTGAATATGTTTGGTTGGAAGCTGCCTGAAGGACAAGTCATTGTTTCAAACCCTTGTGTTCACCGTAGATTTTGGAATACATTTGACAAGTATGTGGAATGAAGCTTTGGGTTTAACTCGATAAGAAAATAACTAGGTTTGTGTTCACCAAAACTGCTGCAAACTGACCCAGTGCCTGATAAGCTGGACCGGTCACGGGACTGGCTTCAAAGCTATGCTGTACTGAAACTTGAATGTGTGCACAGCTTTTATAAACAGTTGGCCTGTTGTAGTTGGAGAGTATATTGATAAGAATTACAGATCTGCTGCTGAGTAAGGCTGATCAGTGTTTCCTTACCCTTGTTCTCTCAAAGTGATTCCATTGAAAAATAAGGCCAGAAAAATGTGCTTAAACTGTCTTGTGTTGTTTTGATGAAACCTAAACTAGGCAGCATCTGTGTATGCTGATAGTTAAGATGGAAAAAAAGTGAACTTGAGTGAGGGTACCAGGGCAAGCAGCTGGAGGTAATCATGTTTTAAGTTGGAAGAGCATATCTGATTATGTCCTTGTTTGCACAGCAACCTGCTCTGTTCCTTTCAGATGTGACTTATGAAAGCATGCTTCAATTTTTTTATCAGAATTGTGCATGGACTAAAAAGGGAATACTGTATTTTGGATAAGAAATTCACGGAGGCGGCTTTTCAAGAAGTTCTGATATACAGATATACTCTGTTACATCTTTCAGGGGAAAACAGAGAGAGTGCAAAGGAGGAACACACAAGCTTATTGGGCAGTAGGTGGGTGAGGCACAGGGTTGTGAAGGATTCCTTAATGAGGTCCAGGGGCAGCACTGCAACAATAACCACTGCTTACTTAGCCCATCTTACCCTTCCAGTTTGTATTGTAGCTAGGTGCCGTCTGGGAATGCCCTTTCTTCATCTTTTTAGACATAAAGATTAGCTAGAATAAAAAATGTAATTTTCTGTGTGAGAAAGGGAGCTTGGTATAACAGATGTAAACTTAACTCTTTCTCTCCTCCAACTCCCTGACTGGTGAAGAGAGAAATGTCTCTGTTAGTTCCAGCTTTGAAGTTTGCTCTTTTTCAAAATTTGCCTTTTCTCCCATTTGTAGTTGTACTAATTGATATTTTTAAAGAAAACTTTGAAGTTTACATGTCCTCAAAGACACTTTGGTTGATTGTTCTTGAAGGCAAGCAATTGTGTTGTCTTGCCCTTGTCTTGGTTTCTTCTGGGATTAGGGGGGAGGAAGGGGGAATTGTGTTTTAAGTGAATGTAGTCTGTGAATGTTTCTTAAAAACAATACAAGAAGCTCTCCAGATAATTTCTATTGCATTCCACAGAGGAAGTGCTTTTAAGGGAGCACTTAAAAAGAGATGATTACAGGAAATTACATGCTTGTCTCAGTGTCTTGACAAATATGAATGTACTCCATGGAAGCATATTGCTCCTACAGACATAAGATGATTAGCACCACAAGAAATAAGTCTTAATTAAAAATAGTAATAATAAAAAAAGATTTTGAAGGAAAGGATATTTTTTGTTAAATTTGTCATTTGCTTTACTTGCATTCAGCCTTCTTTTTTTTTTTTTTTTTCCCAGTAGGTGCCTGAGAATACGGAAAGTGCAATTAGAAGAAGCATAACTTGCCCTTCAGAGCTGGCACTGTTTCTGTCCAATTTCTCTTGCTGCTTTGTATTTAGTATTGGGTTTTTTATTGACCAGGATATAGGATAGCATATTGGAGATGAATAAAAAAGCCACAGGTTATGCTCACCATCCCAGATGAGAATTTGGCCATTTTTTAGAGAGCTTTATATAGCCCACAGCTTATTAAAAAAAGCTATTTTAGGCACTGTTACGTTTTAAGTACTCTGTGTTTTTTTGTCTTTAAACTGGGCTGCCCTAGTTACTGAGTTGGACTGCTTGAATACAGTAGGAAAAGAATGACTGTGATTTTGGAAGTGTTTAAAAATACCCTAAATACTTTGTGCATTACAAAACTTTATGGGAAATCTGAAGTGTTGAGACAGGATGAGCCTATTAGCAAGTGTTTTAATATGAAATGAGGACTCTTCTACCTCCAGTGATGTAAATTTTCGACTGGAAAGCCATGAGATCTGATCCTAAAACCTCTTACTTTTTCAGTACTGCATATTCCCCAATCTGTATGTTGTTTAAGGCCACGGGGAAGAAGTTCCATAACTGGGGAATTAAAGATATTTCAGGACTCTGAAAATCTTCATTCTTTTATGAATCTTACTGGAGGCAGAATAAAGGTAAAACAATTGAAGAGTGACTTAGCATGTGAATTGCCATTCAGTATGCATGATGGGTAGAATGTAGACTTCTAGGCAGAAGGTCAAAGACTTTTGAGTGTATACATAGCTGAGGGGAGATTGGAGAGAGCTATGTGTTATTTCAGTATCTACAAGAGAGTCAGCTCTGGCCTCCAATACCAACGCATTATAGTTTCCTTGCAACGTAAGTTTAAAATTTAAGATGCAGTCCCCTTCCCCTCCAACAGTGGGTGTTGCACTGATCCTCAGCCAAGGTTACAGTTCTAATCTGTTTTCTTTGATTTGTAGTCCCTAAATTTACACAAACAATAAAATACATGTTAATTTAAGGAAAAGCTTCTGAGTTAATTCCTTACTAAGACATGCTTAGAACCAAAAGCGTAGCTGAACACATCTGAAACATGTATTTGAGTTTGGGAATGAAGTGGGAGAGCTATCAGTATGCCAGTGTTTGTTCCTGTCTGGCTTCACAGGGAGGTGCCTTCAAATTTTAAAGAAGCTTTATTTTTATAGCACATAAATGCTTTAGACAACTCTTCAAGTAATTTGACTGCCACATTCCTTAAATCTGGCCAAGTTGAAAGTTGCCTAATCAATTTTGGCTTGAGTATTACGTCGGACAGCCAAATAAAACTTTGCTCTTTAATCTGATTTTCAGCCTTATTCTGGGATTCAGGATCTGCCTTACTTTTGAGAACAGTATTTTAAAATAAAATAGTATCTCTTAATGGCCTGATACTCTTTTCCCCCACCCTCCCCAGTGTGCTAAGCATTCAGTGTATTTTTTTGAAGTTCTGTCTTTAAATTTTCTCATTCTGCTTTTGAATACTTCAGGTTGTATCGTGTTTTAAAACTTTCTACATACTCTTTTTTGCTTGTACTAACTGTAGCATGACAAACTGCAGTAGGTCTCTGATTTGGACTCGTAGGTACCGTTGTAATACAGATTAATACTGCTCCACTGCCTGCTAGTTTTCATATCCAGGCAGAGAGGGCTAATGTAGTTTTTAGTCTTAAAAGCTTGTAATAATTTCAGGAAGAAGCCATGTGCAGAAAACTTCATAAGTTGAGAAGTCTGAGTGGAAGATCTGAGTTAATCAGATCCGCCAAAGTAGCTGTGCTGGCCCTGAAGCTACTCCTTTCACCTCATCGCCTTTGCAAATTGCCATATTCTTGCAACAGTAAGGATGAAGACTTGCGTGCTCCTTTCTGTACTTTGTGTAGGAGACGGCATAGAGCAGTTAACTGTGTCTGTTGGAAAAATGCGAGTGAGGAAGAAGCAAAAGGCTGAGGATTGTTTATGGTCTAGAAGAGTGAGTTCAGGCTGTCTCTGCTTGGTTCAGGATCCTACTTTGCCTTTCTGTCAGGAGTTAGGATTTTTCTTGACAGAGTAACTGCTTAGATGGATATGGCCTCCTTAGGACAGCCGCTTCTCAAACACTTGGCTTCTTTGTACCAGTTCAGCGCCAGTTCCTGACTGCGTGGCCATCCCTTCTTTTGCATGTCTTCTACTGGCTGGTAGTTGGTCAGTTGTACCATAACTGTAGAGAGCTAATTCCTGGAGATACTGCTGCTATAAAGCAGTTTCAGGACATCTCTAGCTTCTGAATATGGCTTAACAAAGCTGCCTTTTTCTTCTGGGAAAGGTGGGAGAGAGTCAAGAATTTTATAGCATAGTTTTTCTGTTTCCTACTCTTAAGAAAAGGCAGTGGAGGTAACAAGTGATGTTTAGTAACATCAGATTTCTCTATGGCAAGTGGTAAAACTTTTGGCCAAAAAGTGGGTATTTATTATACTTTACAGTTATGTGCACTAGGTAAATTAAGAAAAAAAATCAGGAATATAAATTGAAACAAAAACTGTGGAAAGAGTTTTATGCAGCAAGAGTAATTAAATTAAAGCATATAAAATTAAGTTTCTGCAAAATTCTAGACTTTGCAGGTTAAGAAGTGTTTCATTAGAAATGCAGTCATTAAGATGAACAGATATTTCTACATTAATATTTCAGCTTCAGAGAACTCTCCAAATTGAACAGGATGAAACCTGTTTTCAAAATGAAGTGTTACTTCTTTTTTTTTGATGCACATTATTTTATATGACAAATGTAACATTGAACTGTGCTTGCTTTGCAGGGATTACTTTTGCTCATACTAACTCAGGATAAACTTAAATTTTCAGTGGTGGCTAATAACTCTTCATGCTTAATGGTGCCTTTTGTCTCCTGTGGTATCCAGTGTTTAGTTTCTCTGTTTCACACATTCTGAGGTACACTTTGTCTTATCAGTCATGAAATTTAACCACTTGAACTCTTACAGTGATGTTGTTTCTTTTTTTGAGGAAGAAAAATTGCATTTCTTCTAGAATTAGATCTAAGTTTCTTACTTTGTAGTTTATATGGCAAATGATTTCTCATATTCTGCTGTAATATAATGGCTAAAATTCAGGCTTGCTTCAAATTAATTAGAAACAAAATATCCAGTTTATTTGGTTATACATTACATTGCTCAAAATAAATTACCTTTTTGTTTATTCTTAGAAATGGATGATGAGGACTGTGAAAGAAGAAGAATGGAGTGTTTAGATGAAATGTCCAATCTTGAAAAGCAATTTACAGACCTTAAAGATCAGTAAGTATTTTAATGTTTTAAGTGCCTCATTTGAGGATCCATTCTGTGAGAATATTGTGTGCAGCTGGTGTTTCTTGTCTGTCATATACGTGGATGCTACTTTTGGAGAAGAATAAGGACTGGGAGTTCTGAAAGTATTTGCAGGCAGTTGCTCCAGAATACCTTTATTTATTTATTTATTTATTCTCTGTTTTGCTATAAGAAAGGTTTTGAAGTGTTGTTGCAGTGAAGGGCTAGTGTGGGTCTATTGCATCAAAATCCTTAGCAGAACCAAGGAATTGTGATTTTAGGGAAATTTGTGGATTTATTTATTTAGTTATTGAAGATCTTTCTCATCCTTTTATATATGTGGGACAGACTCAAGCACTGTCTTTGCTAAGTAAGAAATTAGGGGTTTTTTGCAGGGTATCACAGCAGCTTTTATAGTTGGTACCAACGAAAGTTTCTTGTGGTTACTGCAAAACAGTTGCCAATACTAAAAAAAATGAAAATACTGTTAGCTCTCTGTAGTTTGCCATAATATGCATATCAGTAGTAAAGAGCTAGTAAGTAGAAAAGAAAATTAATAGCCACAGTTACTCAGAAGTGAATCTCATTTGTATTAGAGCCAGTCTTTTGTATGTATTTTAAGTTGGCTTTTTTTCACATGCCCAGACAAGCTAGATGCATCTGTTCCAATTTAAATAGGTGGTAATCTGTCAACTAACTTGATCAGGTACCTGACAAGTGAAACTTTGAGGAGACCTTGTCTCTTCTTGGGCATGTATTTTAATTGAAAATCTAGTCAGGTGTCATTACAGTTCAGATGCGTGTTTATATTGTGAGATAGTTCTTTCTACTGCAGAACTGAGACAATTTGCTTTGCCGAACAGGATGCTGTGAGTTCTATCTAATAGGGTCTGGAAAGAATTGCCCAACAAGTAATTTCTTGCTGCAGTGTATAGAGAAGACTGTTTGTCCTGCTGTTGTTCTTTGGGCTGAGCATGGCGCAACCTGGGAGATAGAGCCAACTGATGAGTATTGGAGCCAGTCGGTACCAACAGGTTTGGCATTTGGAAAACTGCCAGCTTTTGAGTTCAGTCCTACTCTTCCATCTGTTGGACAGCTTGGATGACTGAAAACAGTTTGTGGAAACAAACCGTTAAGGAGTGAATATGAAGGAGGGTGGTCTTGGGAGGAAGGAAGCAAGTATTTTGGTGGATTTAGGGATTGTGAATGGTGTTTGGGAGGTGGTAAGGCTGTGTTATATGAGGAGGAAGGCACTGCGTAGGCACTGGTTAGTTGAGAGATTGGGATGTTTGTAGGGGTGGAATAACTGTGATGGTGGGAATACTGGGAGAAGCGTTAGAATGATGGAAGAAGGATGAGTGAGTAGGGGGGTGATAAAGTTGGGAAAGAAGAAAAAGATGCATAAACAATGGGATGTTTAGTCACAACCAATAGCAGAGATGATGAAGTGATTGCGTCTGCCTCCTCTTCCTTTTCAGGGAAACTGGATGCAATGAGATAAGTAGGGTTTACAGTGGTTGATAGCAGTTACCCATTTTAGGCAAATCACTGTTTGAAAGTACTGGATGAACAGTTTTAGTCCGTCAACTGCTGCGTGGTACCAAGTGCTGGCAGCACCCAGTCCCTAAGTGCTTGCTCTGATGGAGCTGGAACTTGGTGCTGTGTAATCAAATGCTAGTGACCCACCCAGTCACGTGTGCTGTGCACCTGTGCTTATATTCTAGATAAATAATTCTGCTGTAGTGGTGTGTTAACCATTGTGTGCATAGCATGCTCATCAAGGATTGAGCCCAGCAAATTGGGTTTCGATCAGCTGCAGGCTATGTCAGTTGACTGCAGGACAGACTGCGTGTATCATACTCTTAACAGTTTGCGGGTAAGAGTGAGGGGAGTGATCACTGACTATTGCTAGGTAGGTGTACGTGCTTGAACTATGGAGTTGTCATCAAAGTAAAATGATGAGCGGGCTGGTGGCAGATGAACGGGAAGTATTTCTCAAGGAGGTCTTGATGTATCAGTATATATGAACTTTCTGCTGTCTATTCATTACTTAACCTACACACTTTCAACAAGTAAAAAAGCAGCGTCCCTGTCCCAAAGACATCTGTTATATATGTATAAACCCATATAACAAAGATATATCTGTGTAAACAGATAACATCTGATGTGTTCTTAGTACATACAACAGGGTTTGTACATTTGCCTTAATTCTACAGCTTTTGATTGTGGGGTGCAAGGTAAAAAATGAGAACAGGAAGAACTATTTATATTGATGATTCTACCATTGAACACTATATTTAAGTTATCAGTTACAAAGAGTGGAGCTTTATTGTGATTTAAATACTTGTAATTGATATTACATTAAATTCTTCAAAATGCAAGCAGATTTCTTCATTGTCTGCCAGTAAATACCAGCTTTTACAGAAGGAATGAATTCTAGGTAAAAATATTTTAAATACGCTTCCTTTTGGCAGGAATGGAAGATGTCAATTACAAATCATCCCTTGATATTTGTGATAGTATGCAGTATGTGGATTTTCACAGGAGATTAAATGAGCCTGCGTCTCTTTTTCCTTGGTTTATGGTAGAGTGGGAGCAGATATGTGAACACAAAAGTGAATGGGTGTTTTATCCACAAAATGTCTTTCTCTCCCATGATGTAACCATATTGTTATTATGTATTGTAGCACCCTTTCCTGTCCTCTTCCATGTTGATTCACCTCCTACTCTGTCTCAATCCTATTAACAGCTCTGCGATTTTTTTTCTTCTTCCTTAGACATGGAGATACATTTCACTTTATCTCTACTTTTTACACTTCTGATTGTCTGCATGTGTTTTTCAGAAACGGTTGGTAGACATGAGGAATATTGTTCAAAAAGAAAATATGTATTGGAAAACTCAAATGGTAACAAATCTTAACTTTGCTTCAGTGTGTGTTCCATAACATTAACAGAGAGATGCAGAATAATAGTTCTTTTACAAATATTCTAACTTGTGTTTGCTTTTAAATAAAATACATATTTTTTTATTTCTATTATTTTAAGACTTTACAAAGAAAGATTAAGCCAAGTGGATGCAAAACTACAAGAGGTCATAGCTGGAAAAGCACCTGAATATTTAGAACCATTGGCAGCTTTACAAGAAAATATGCAAATCCGAACCAAGGTGGCAGGTAGGCATGTAAAATGAGTATTGCTGTTTCAACAGTATAAACTTGCTATGCATTTTAAGGTCAGTCTTTTTTTTTGCTTTAGAATTGTTGAAGGAGAGTGTTTTAAAGTTAGAAATACTGTGGCATAGTTTTAAATGTAAAATATTTTTCAAGTAAAAATGAATAGGTTGCTTACCTCTTTGCACAAGTTGCCCAATAACATGACACTAAAAATATGGCTTTTTAATATTTCATTTAATGGGTGTCTGTCTGTGTGTAGTAAGCACAAAATTACTGAATTAAAAACAGTAACAATTTTTATTAGAAGATTTGGGATCAAGTCTGCGCACTGGTCAGTGTTGAAATGAAGAGATATGTAGGTGCTATGTCATGAAGTTCTTGCCAGATCATCTTAGATGATCATGTTTTTTCTGCTCTTCTAGTCTGTGTTTCTTCTACTCCTCTGCTCCCATCCTCCAGTTTCATCTGGGGAAGGAGGACAACTCTTGTCCTTAGCAGCTTTACCATCTAAGCTGCATTTTAATTATTAAAACTAATGCTTAGATAGGGTTTTATGCTCATGGAAGAAGCAGACAAGAACTTTTATCTTCTTCTGGAATACAACCATACAGTCATATGGAGTGGTGGTATTACAGGTAGACAAAGTTCTGTACTTCCCTATTGTAAGTTCTTTTCATGTTATAGCTCAACTCATTTAGGAGTAATTCAGGTGTTTAGGGGTTACCTAACACAGGCTGTCAGAGAGCCAAAAGGCAGATAGTCATGATCTCTCCAGCCAGAGAAGCTATGCTAATGTCTTTTCTAAGAAATTCAGCAGAAGCATGGTGCAGGCAAACTGGAAAATCGCAAGCCTGCTTATACTTTTTGTAATACTAGTGCTACTTCAGTGCTACTCAATATATCATCATTGGTACTTTTGACTTCAGGCTACGAAGAGAATTTGAAATCTTTTGGTCTGTTGCATTTCACTCCCTCCTGGTCTTCTCCATAAAGCTTTTCCTCAGCTGGTGAACCAGAATTTCTGTGGTTTAAGATCTTAACTCAAATTTACTTGACTAGTGCTAAGTAGCCCACTTGGGTTTCACAGAAGGTTTGCAGATGAATTTGCAGAAGGTTTGATATAAAAGCAACCTTAATCCAGGCTTCTGATTTTCAGTTTTAAATGTGGCTGGCTGTAAGTGCTTTCATGTAGGTGGGTATGGATAGGCAGAATATTACAGGCTCTCCCGATTTGTCTTCAGCAGCATTGAAGATCCATGTTCCAATGTAAAAAGAGCCCAGGGTGAAAATTAAAAAGTTTCCTTGAAGTTGAGGGTTTTTTTTAATTTTTCCTTTTTTCCTCAACTGAATGAGATTTGATAAAATTATTCCAGAGAAAGCAAGTATCCTGGTTTTGGCCAGAATAAAGTTAATTTTCTTCCTAGTGGCTGGTATAGTGCTGTGTTTTGGATTTAGGATGAGAATAATGTTGATAACACACTGATGTTTTAGTTGTTGCTAAGCACGTTTATAATAAGTAAAGGACTTTTCAGCTTCTCATAGTGACCTGCCAGCAGAGGCTGGGAGTGCACAAGAAGCTGGGAGGGGACACAGCAAGGACAGCTGACCCAAACAAGCCAAAGGGATGTTCCATACCATATGACATCATGCCCAGTATATAAACTGGGGAAGTTGGCTGGGGGACACAGCAGCTCGGGGATTGGCTGGGCATTGGTCAGCAGGTGGTGAGCAATTGTATTGTGCATCACTTGTTTTGTATATTCTATTATTATTTTTTATTATCATTATTATTTCCCCTTCCTTTTCTGTCTTATTAAACTGTTCTTATCTCAACCCACGAGTTTTACTGGTTTTTTTTTGTTGTTCCCCCCCCCCTCCCCCCTTTCAATTCTCTCCCTCATTCCACTGCGGGGGGAGTGAGTGAGTGGCTATGTGGTGCTTAATTGCCGGCTGGGGTTAAACCACGACAGCAAGAAACTGCAGAACAGGCTTATTTGCTCTTACTGTTTGAGAGCCTTGACAGAAGTGAGTAGTAGCAGGGCTTGAGCTCCAGCAGGTAACCCCTAAGGACCTACTTCTACCTGAGAGAGGGGAGGAAGGGGTGAAAAAAGAAAGAGCTAAACTATGTTTGGCTAAACTATGGATATAATTGCATCTGGGGTAGAAAAGGAGCTTGTGTTCCTCTGCTTTCTAAGGCACTGAGCACTATTCACACAAAATTTGGATCTTGACTATTTCAGCAAGTCAGGAATACAACTGTTTCTTCTAGAATTAGTCATACCGGTACTGCTCAATTTCAGGCAAATAAGCAGTGATTATAAATTGGTAGACCTAGATATGCCAGCCAGCCATAAATATTACCAAAAAAAAAAAAAAAAGGCGCCAGCTTAACATACTGATGTAAGAAGAACATTCTGAATTCTAGATCAAAAGTGACTTCACAGCAGAAAGATGATTGACATAATATTTTGTGATTTGTTTTTCAGAGGAATTGCCAGTGGCAGTATTGTTCCTCTTGTACTGTATTAATTTATAGTCAACTGAATTCTAAGGGAAGTTGTTTTGGGGAGTTCTTCAGTTGCTAGGCAGCACCAGTGTGTGTGCAAACTTAACTCCTCAAGATGATAAACTGGAACAATTTAAGTATTTTGTGTTGAATTCATTGAATATATTAAATCAAGTTCTATCTGTACTTGCCACATACTACGTTTCAGATACCTTTCAGATTTTTTCAGCTGTCTGTTTAGTAGACACGTTTTCAGAAAGGCATAAGAAATGCTTCTAATACTCAGAAGCAGTATCTTTTGTATCACAAGGTAGCTATTTCTAAGAATGGAACAGTCTTGTTAGTTGAGGTGATTTATTAAGGTCATGCATTATAAAGTAAGCCTTATTCCAAATATTAATTTGTAAAAGCTTATTCTTTCATTCAGTTTTCTAGCTATTTAAAAACCCTAAAACATTATTTACAATTCTAATTAGAAAACAGAAGAGGCTATTAGTACTTCATGGTTTTGAAAACTGAGGATATCCAGGACAATTTGATCAGAAATATGAAATAGACCTATTTTGTAAAGTTAGCCTGACTGCTGGTGTAATTTGTTGACTGATAGGGGAAAAAGTTAAAATAGCATTTATTTTTTCCTCAACTCTTCAGAATTAAGAGATTACTTGTTCTTATTTTTACTCTGTAAAGCAGCCAACCGCTGTACATGCCCAATATAATATATCTGTACTTTCCAGTATGTAAGTGTTTTGGGACTTCCAGGCAGTCTTAAAGGAGAATTCTGAAATCAGATATACTAAGGAAAGTAATATTGCTGTAATTTGTCTGATTACAGGAATCTATAGAGAGCTTTGTCTGGAATCTGTGAAGAACAAGTATGAATGTGAAATTCAAGCCTCTCGACAGCACTGTGAGGTTGTGCCAGCTATTTTACATCGATAGCTAATCTCATCTAACTTTACTGTGTGTCATGGTTTCCAAGTGCAGTGCATGTTTTTATTATTGCTATTATTTGCTATTTGAATGCAATTGCCTTGTGATATTTAAGCTCACGTAAGAGGTTATTCAAAGTATATAAAAATTAGCTTTATATTAGTTTGGCTTTACATTTAAGTGTAGCTAAGTTTTCTTATTTTTCATTATCAGGCTCTTATTCCTACATGATTTTTTTTACCTTATTCTCATTCCCACATGACTTTTTTTACCTTTGTTATAAAAAGATTACAAAGGACAGTAAATAAAATATCTGACATAATTTTAGCACAAAGCACCTTACATGTTAACAACAACAACAATAATAGTAATAATAATGTCTTTTTAAGATGGCTTGGACAGCCAGTGATAGAGTTGTCATTTCAAGAGCAGTTACAGGAAGAATATATTTCTCTCCTTGAACATAAACATTCCTGATTATGTGTCTAACTACTAGATACCATAATACAAATGCTCAAGTACATGTATGTCCAATGCTGTAACATAGCTGCTTATATCCTGAGGTTTGCATCATAGTACTCCTCAGCCCCCATTACAGTTGCTTAAAGGTGTTTTCTTCTGAGTAGTTCACTACATTCCTGAAGTCTGTGGCTCCTATTATACCAGTAAAGCAAGAATATGCATGTGGACTTCTAAAAAAATTGCCATTTTCTTGATGCCTTGGGAAAGAACAAGGTGTAATGAAGGACCACTCATTACTGACTGTCTTTGCTCCTGTGAATATTCCTGAGGTTGTACAGAATCCTGTAGAACTTGCAGGGTTTCTCATCCATGATTGAATGATTTGCTTTGGCTATATATTATTTCTCTTTAAGGTGGTCCTTGTCCCTTGTTTTACTATTATGTTTCTACTGTGAAACCTTCAGAATTCAAATATTCACCATCCAATAAGGGTCTCCTGGGGGAAAAGCTCTTTAAAGTCAGCAGTGCTGCTTGTAGAATCACTGTTCCACTGGAATATAACCATTCAGCAAGAATGCCTCTGATGCCTGTAACAGCTTTTCACACCTTATTTGTCACCAAGTGCTTGAAGCAAAACAGATGTCTAAACAGAAACACTATTTAACTTTAAAATGGTCTCAGAACAGATAACACTCATTTGACATTTCAGGTATATGTAAAAGGCTTCCATCTTTTCAATTCTACTGGGAAATTTTTTTACAATTAGGGGTTGAAAAATATATGAAAGGAGGTCTTTGGAATTTAAATACTTTGTAACTTGAAGGGAATGGTAAACATGACAGCCATTTAGTAGAACAGGGTTCTTTGTTCCTCAACTGTTTTGCTTCACTCCAGCATACTAGTTCAAACATTGGTAAAGGTAAGTTTCTGTTAGTATGCTATGCTATGGGCAGGAGCAGTTGAGATACAGACATCTGCTGACTTGGCTCTAGGGACTGCAGCTTCTGGCAGAGACATGGTAGCAAATAGCTAGACGCAGTGACTTGTGCTGCTTAAGCTGTTTTTTCAGTGAGTAAGTCCAAGCCCTCTGTTTTCCAGAGTTGTTAAAGAAGTTGCTCAATGAAAATTAACTTTAAAATGTAATAATCAGCTGTATTTCCTATTTGTGTTTTGGGAAATGTGCAAGCTTATGAAAGAACAGTAAATTTATTTCCTTGAGGCTGGAACTCAGCTTAATTCCAAGTTACTGGTTTAGAGAGGTTAGTGGTTTTTGATGCTGCCTTTAAAAGGGTAACTGATCTATATAGACACTATGTAATTTTGGTATCAGTCCTATGTGGTGGACTATAATGAGAGCGGTTTACTACAAAGTTGATTTTCTCGTTCTGAAACACTTAGAGATGGAAGAAAGTGTAGACTGCACAAAATGCTGTAGCAAGTTCATGTCAGAGTGTGGTTTTGTTTGTACATAAAAAGTGGTAATGAAATGTCGAACATTGAAGGCATTATGTTAATCTATTTGGATCAGAAATTGCCTTTTAATAGGATGAACTGGCTAACTTTTCTAAAGCACTGCTTTAGAAAAAGTGTTTCTCACAGCTTTAAGGTAGACAATTTTGTTTTCACAGCTATCTAGATTATTTTATATGCTCCATAAATTTTTCTGTGGGAAGGTATTTTTCAGATCTATGAAAAGAGACAATTACTGTGGTAATAGATGATAATTCTCTATAAATGACTGCAGGCTTATTAATATTGGAGGCAGCTTAATAAAAAGCTTTCCATTAAAACATTAGTTTTTCTGATTTGTAATGAAAGATGGCATAGAGGTCACTACTTTTGTTATTCACTGTGAATAAATCTTTGCTATCCAAAAGGAAAATACTGTATTTGTGTCAAAATACAAACAGTTATTCTGGAGATCTAGCTGCATGCTTTTATATACTTAGTTATTCTTGGTACTGATATTTGATAACTATATTTACACTTATGCCAAGTGAGCGTGCTGTCTTTAAGGAGTTAGGATCTCATGCTAAGAAAGTGGATGGGGGAAATGTCATATGCTTTATGGCTTCTGAAAAATTTTCACCTAAAGGTACTCTTACCTTCCTTCCACTGAGGCTTTAAATTGTTGTCATGTATATTTAGATGATAGAACTTAGTAATGTAAAAATGTGTAATTTCTTGCCTTTTTAGAGTGAAAAGCTTCTGTTGTATGATACTGTACAAAGTGAACTAGAAGAGAAGATTAGAAGACTTGAAGAAGACAGGCATAGCATTGACATTACCTCAGGTGGATGGAAATTCAAAGTTGTTGGGTGCTTTTTGTTTGTTTGGTGTTGCTTTTTTTGTTGGGTTTTGGGGTTTTTTTTAATCTTTTTTTTTAATCTTCTGGTAGCTACTGATTAGTTGACTGTAGACAGACATGTCTAGTGAGTTTCAGGTTATCCAGTAGAATGCTATTCAGCTGTAGACTTTGGGTGGGGGGTTGAATTTAAGCTTAGAACGAACTTTGCTCCAGTAATTCTCAGCATCACTTGTGTGTTTTGAGGGTATTAATATATGACTACATAATCATGTAACACCTTCATTCTGTTCAGAAACAGCATCTCACCAGAAAGTGTGTTATTTTTCATTTTTGGACAATGTTTTCTGCTGTAAAAAGAGCTAAACATGTAAATGTTTCTGATTCGTAGCATATTCTTATTATGTCTTTTCAGAATTGTGGAATGATGAGCTACAGTCCAGGAAGAAAAGGAAGGATCCATTTAGTCCAGATAAGAAGAAACCTGTTGTTGTATCAGATATCCTTTTACTGAAATCATTGTTCTTTCTAGTAGTGTTTACTGTTTTATAGCTAGTCTTATTAAATATGTCATTAATAAAAGTTGGAGTGATAATGCATTCTCAAAATTGATTTTTGCATGGCCGATGTTATTCTAATTCAGATTAGAGAAACCATGTTGACACATCCCATTATGAAAATTGAAATTAAGATTCTCTTATCTAACTACTAGTTTCATATAGAGAATATTTCTAAAAGTTGCTTTTTCTAACTCTTTAAAAAATACAGCTTTAAGGCAAAAGCAGATAAAAGTTAGGCATTATGTTTGCAAAGTATAACTTGACTTGTGTAACTTCTCCTGTACAGCTTTGCTTTTCCTACTGGGACATCTTTACCTCAATTTATTACTTCTTAACAATTCCATAGACTTTTGAACCCTCTTTGATTAAAAGTTTAAAATTCCAAGAACTGAGATGGTTGCGGGAGGAGGGGGTGGTGTTTGTGGGTTTGGGGTTCCTGTAGAGCGAGTATAGTATTGAAGAATTTTGCATTGAGGACTTCTTCATAGCTATTGACAAGCATGCTGTGCAGCTGAAACTTTTTAAGGTATAACACCTAAGAGATGGTATCCTCTTTCTCCAGAGAAAGAAGGAGGTGCCTTTGCAAACTGAGTGTTCTCTCTACTCCTACCCCCAGTCTAAGATTTTTATAGGATAGAGATGTGACGGCTTAGAAGTTGCCAGAATCATGCAGACTACCTAAAAGAGACCAGCTTCTAAGTATTGACATGATACGTTATAAAGGCCATTTTTTATTGCTAAGCTGCTGCAAAAAATTCAGCTACTTCCACAAGGTTTTATAATGTTAGGAGAAGGTGGGAAGGAAGAAGTTTCTGAAAAAACTGTCATCATTGGGACACCCTTCTTCAGGATGGTTTTTACTGGAACACACTCCAGATGGCTGATTTGTCCTAATAATGACTCTTTTTCCATTAGGATGTGTCATAAATTCAGTTTAGTAGAGATGTTTTTTAACTAGTGCTTAAAAGCCAAGTGGTATTAACAATGCAGGTACAACTGGCTTCATTAGTTTCTTAACTCCTTTTAGTAATTTCAGTGCCAGGTTGTGTGAAAGTGTATTTTCTACAGCTCTCAGTCATCCCTGTCTTCAGGTTGTCCATATAAATAGCATCAGATTCTGTGAATTATGAGCTACCTTGACATTTTAGAATACATTCCAAACAGAAAATACTAATATTGTATTAGGTCTAAAACCCCAGCAATTTCAGGCAATTCATAAGGCTGAAAATACTTTCAGTTGTGAAGCAAATTAATTTGCTCTTTTTGCTTATGATTTTAAAATAGTTGTGAATTTGTCAGTTTGTACACATCTGTGTAAAGCAAATATGTAGAAATTTTACATGGCTTTTGATTTGTAATTCTTTGCTATTTAGAGGAAAACAAATTTGAAAATGGCTAAAGATTCTTAAAATTTCAAATCGAATGTAATTTAAAGCTCTCATATCCCATTTTAGGACATTTAGTTTTTAAACATTCATAGCACCTTTTTCTAAACTTGTTTTTCAGAGTTGAAAAGGGGAGAAACAAAGTAAAAACTGAAGACTGTTGAAATGGAATAGCTGTGCTATGTGGAGTTTTGTTTTGAAGTTCACGTATTGTTCTAATACACAATTTTTACTTTACAGCTGATAGTTCAAGGAAGAGGCTTTGTCTTTCTACTTCCTGGTTTTTGAATATTTGATATTCAGAGATGTGGTGCTGTCTACACTTTTCTGTCAAAGAAATATCATGCAGAATACTGTAAAAATAATGATTTTATTAAAGCTGATACTAGTGTAGATGCTGATTTGCAGTGGTATATTGAAATTGCAGTGAATTTTAATTGTAATTTGTAGTATTTCAAATAGAATGGGATAGAATGGTTGTATCACAATTGTTTATCTTATCCTCCTCTTGAACTCCAGTAGTCTGAATATCTACATACTATTACTTACCTCCTTTTAATAATTTTTAAAGTGTACTTCTAGGTTGCATAATTCAAAGATGCATTTATCTTTGCTGAGCTTTCAGTTCATGTAGGTGTTCTTTCTGTGAAAGATGGGCAGAACAGAGCTATTAATATCTTTCTACAGACATTAAAGTATTTTTATTATTGCTGTTTAAAAGAGTTTTCCCTAACTTTTCACGCCCCTATATAGTTTATATGTTACAAGACCTTGATATACTTGAAGACTGGACAACAATAAGGAAGGTAAGATGAAAGGACTGAATGCCAGTGGCTGTGGGGTTTGGGTTCTTGTCTAATCCTTTTGCATCTTAAAAATATGTAAATATGTTTCTTACATGATCAAAACTCTAAATAGATTTTTATTTCTTTAGTAGTCAGCTAATCATTCCAGTTCAAGTGATGTTATTTATACTTTTCTGATTCTACCCAAATCATGCAGAGGAATCCAATGAAGTGGTGAAGGAGGTTATCTCTAAAATGGGTAGTCCATCATTTTCCATGATAAAGTGAGCCTAAAGCCTGTGTCAAGAGGGTCTGCTTTCTCAAGAGTCTAGCATAATTGGGTAGAAACTATGATAGAATAGTTTGATAGGATTTTGTTTTAAATTAAGATTTTTTTAAATATATATCATATGGTATGTTTTCACATAGTAAATAGTTTATTTTATGAAGATTTCTATGCTTTGACCTCTCTTATACTTTTTTTTTTTTTTTGGTATAAAGTCAAATGCTGGGTTTTTCCCCGATTATAAGACAATCAGGGTTTTCAGGAAGAAAAATTTGTTTGACCAGTTGATGTATTTGAAAAAATAAATCCAGCTTTTAAGTGCAGAGTGCCTTTTGTCATATCATTGAAGTAACTTGCTGTAATGAAACGCTACCCTTGCCTTCCACCTGCAGTCAGAAAATTTCTGCTAGTACCCTAGTGCTTCCCAGCTTATGGAATAGCAAACTACTGAGGTGAATTCAGACACTTGGTGGGAAATGGCTTTGAGTCAGTTTCCATCCTGCTTTTATACTTGTAAGTATTTCCTAAACAAGGAGTAAAATGTGATGTCTATGTGAAAACTTGTCTGACTTTTCTCTTCCTATCAGGTCAGAGGAACAGACACAAAATAGCTTTCCCTCAATTTCTTTCCTGTAGTGTAACATGATTTTAAGCAATAGCAACAAACCCAGAATCTATTGGGGATTTTGCCTTTTCTGGAAATAATTTTAAAAAAACCAAAAAGCAAGCAAGCAACCAACCAACCCCAAAAAACTCTTAGAGTTTTTTTTAAACCTACCTTAATACTATGTGTAATCTAGAGTTTGCTTGAGAGAAAATTTGTGAGCTTATAACATATAAATCAAAAGAGTAGGTTGTTCATATAGCATTTTGTTTTTCAGAATGAGTTAATGTAATTTTGTATTTTCTTGATGGAATTACGTAACAGCACGTTTGAGGGTTTAATTTAGAAAACCTCCTGAGTTACCTGAAGTCAAAACTTACTAAAGAAGGTGATTTTTTCCACCCTCAAAATGCTGTTTTATTTGGTTACCAAGTCACTGTTGAATACACTTTTATTTTAGATTTGTTCTGATTGTGATATTTGCATGTGAAAACAAGTATCCTGAGCTACACTGCACATAACTTCACAATTAAATCCAGCAGTTAAGGAAAAAAGACTATGCTTGCTGACTAACTTCATTTTCTTTTGTGTTTCAAGGCAATGGCTACACTGGGGCCACACAGAGTAAAGCCAGAACGTAAGTAAACATTGTCTGGCTTCGCAAGACAGAACTTGCTGTGTGCAATGATGCAAACCCCATCTAGGCAGATCATATTTATTTTATCCCTGGTATAGTGATGGAGGGTGGGGTGAGGTAGCTGGAAGATGTGGCTTTTATCTTTACCCTCTCTCAGGTGCTGATACTTGTAGCTCGATTGCTGATGATTGTGTTGATAATTTTCTAGATTTCATGTGTCAACAAAACCTTAAACTTCTAAAAAGTGGTTACATCAATTAATATTAGCAAGCTATGCCGGTGTTTACATAAGATGAGGCAGGAAACTGAGAGCATCTGGACCTTAGGTGTGCATTCTAAACAATGCTCACATTCACTGCAAGCAACAACCCTGAAAAAGTAGAGCTATGGGAAGAGAATGGTAATTGATACTTGGCACTGAGGTGAGAAGCACATTAATGCTAGGTAAAATCAAATACTTGGCGGTGGTGAGTAAAGAGGAAAAGGGAGCAGAGGCAAGCAGGTGGTGTATTTCTTTAGCAATGTATTGCTACCTGCATGTTGTGGTAATGAGCTGATGAAGAGGTTTCAGGTTCTGCCATTTGAAGTCTTCTCTATATTGCATTAGTTGATTTGTGAAAATTCATATCACAGATATGAAGGTTGTGGGGAAGATAGCTTCTATCAGCAAATGGAAATATAACTTTTAATTTATCTGACTGGAAATAAAAAGGTATCTTGCTTCCAATTTTCTTGCATTCTTGAAATTATTAAGAGAGAGGTTACTTTTGATAATGGAAAAAAGTGTGTATTCTATGTAAATAACTGGATGAAAGTGTATTTAAACATCTAACTGACTTCTGCCAAGTCAATGTTAAATGATTTTATTGATCATTTTAGCACCTGTCAAAATAGAAAAGCATCTACATAGTGCTAGATCTGAAGAAGGAAGACTCTATTACGATGGAGAGTGGTATGGACGTGGACAGACGATATGCATTGATAAGAAAGATGAATGTCCTACAAGGTAAAGATAACTCAGTTTATGCAGCTCTGTACATTCATGTTAAGCATTAGATAGGATGATGGCATTGAAGAATAAGGCTTATTTAGAAATACTACCACTTCAGGAACATGTGTAGTTCACCTTGGGAGACAGGCATTATCAAAGAAGGTTGAGTGCTGGAGTTCTGAGAGAGGCTAGTAAAGGTTGGACTTCACTGAAGGTAATGAGGTGTTTTGTCAAGTTAGGATCTCACTAACAATTTAAGCTCTTACTAGTTTCTGAATAGCCTTTGAGTAAGTTGGTTTTTGTTTTTTGTTTGTTTGGTTTTTTGGTAGTATCTTGGGATTTTTTTTGCTTTGAGATTTTGATCTGTTGGCCCATCCAGAAATACTTTATTATGGAAAAATGCTTTATACCATTAAAGATGAGCTTTGTTTTCAGTTGATTAATGCTCTGAAAGAAAAGAGTTGGAACTTTCTTTACAGTATTTCCTTTTCGTAACAAAGGTTCTACTTGAGAAAGGTCTAAATATTACAGTGCAAATTTGGTTGAATGTTTAAGGTATCTAAACGTATTTTCTCTGCAAGGATAATATTTGTAAATTCTAAAAGATGGGTATATTTAAAACAATATTTAAAATTAAATTTATATCTTACTCTTACTGAATGGGGCAAATCAGTCTAAGTGCAGTGTTGATTGAATATGCACAGCTACCCGGGAAAACTAACTTTAACTTGATATAGCAGTAGTTTACCGGAAAACTGGCTATTTCTTTTCTTCCCTGTGTATGGTGAAGGGGAACAGAATTTGGTGTTTATTCAGGGCTGACACAGGAACGTATTTTAGTAAACTATATATTCTTTCTGAAATTTAAAAAAAACTGAATTAGTTTAACGGAACATAGCAATTATACCGGGCCAAAAAAAGATCTTGGTATCCAGTGTCTGACAAAAGCCAAAAGCTGATGCTTAACAGGGCAAGCATACAGTTGAACTTCGCAGCTTTTCAAGATTTCAGCAACTTTTAAGGCTGAAGAGTTCCCTGGAGGGAGTTTTGTCACAGTCAGTATGTGATAGATCTTTCTTCCATTAACTGTTTTAATCTCTGGTTTTGAGCCTTTTTTTGTCATCAGTTCTACTTGAATTTTTTTTTCCTAGGGGGTATGGGGAGGGCGTTGTTTTCACTATTTGTGTTAAGGTTTACCACAAGGAGCATAAAAGCAGGGTTCATGTAAGAGTGATTCAGTAAATCAGACTTTGACTTTATTTCCTATGGTCTTGGTATAATGACTAACAGTTGAATACTTTTTCTGCTTTAAATCTTGGGCTTGAATCTGTTTAACTTTTTTCTAAATACTTTGTATTCGAAGTAATTTCTGGGTATGTTTTCCAACAGATCTGTTTTTTATCATGGGTAGTCTGTTGTTGTGTTTTCTATGGGTGACTGTTCTTTTAAACAATTAAAATATTTGTACATGTTGAGGGTTTTCTCATAGGAGAAGAAAATAGATAGATGGCTGAAAAATTCAATACCTTCACTAGGCACACATGCAGTTACCAAAGAATTCTGTTAAAACTATCCTTACAATGGAGCCAGTATCTTTTGGGCCTAGCATTTACAACTAATGCATATTTTCATTTACTGTATAGAAATATAGCTGCAGTTTTGAGGTTATTTATTAGCTTATGAGGTTTCTAAATTCTTGTTGTTTTTCTTCCCCTGACCTTTCTTCCCTCATTTTCTGTAGTGCCATAATTACAACAATCAACCATGATGAAGTTTGGTTTAAAAGACCGGATGGAAGCAAGTCCAAGCTGTATATTTCTCAACTACAGAAAGGAAAATATTCAATAAAGCATAACCACAACTGACTGTTGCTAACCAGATATGAAAGAAGTGGTATTGCCATGCTTGATGTGCCATGGGGTGAAAGTTGTATTTAATAGTGTTTTGTATTCCTTATAAATTTACAGCAGTATCTGATGTGTATTTGTAGTGCTGTATGTAAACGTCATATGGATGGCCTTCAGAAACCTGAGGATGTTAAATCAAGTTGACAGACATTTTACCTCTAAATTGGGTCCAGTGCCTAAGATATGAAGTATGCTCTTCAAGTATAATGGCTCAGAACTTCTGGTATTTGTAAAATGGGGCGGGGGGGGATGGGGATATTTTTTCCATTGGTGACAAGTTGGTGTGATAAAAATGATAACCATAGTTACCAGCAACTCACTTCATTTTCAGTGAGCATGTCATGCTTCTTTTGTGGATGTAAATTTAGGCTGTTCAGCTGTTGCTTTTGAATAGATTGTAACAGGCATAAGCATTCTTTTATCCAAAGTGGACCGATTTATTAAAATTATTGCCCTTGACAGCTCTGCTAGTACTGACTGTGTTATATTTTGTAAGGTTTATTATATTGCTTGTAATGAGACAAAGCCAATATTTTGAGCTATGGTTTTTGAGGAGCACTTTTCTAGTTTAGGACCCTATTCTAGAGTAAACAAATTGTTGGTGATTTTTTTTTTTTTCTTGTTCCCCAGATTGCCAGCAAAATTTATGCATAAAGTAGATTTTTCTTCTTTCCCCAGACTGCCAGCAAAATTTATGCATAAAGTAGACAGTGTTGCTCCAAACTGTGTTATACGTAGCCCAGAAAGAATGACTGCGGGGATGGTTATGTAAATACTGTTGCATGCTCCGCTTGTTTGGTGCACAGTTGTATGAAATACTATGAATCTTTTTTTCAAAGAGAAAATATTTTCCCAGGAATCGTATATCTGGGAAAATTTACACTGACTTTTTCACCAAACACTATTTTCCAAATTTCGGTACCCTACTTCTTGTACTTCTTGTACACCAGAATTATTTCATCCAGCTTAGAAAGCTGAATTTCTCTTAAATCTTACTGTTTAAGCCACGGAGAAAAGTCCTAAATCCTTGATGTTACTGTGATGTGCTTGGAACATCTAGAATGATAGATGGGATTGCTGAAGAATTATTAATGCGTTGGTTATGTGCACTTTAATCTCCACTTACAATGATTCTTCTTAGAGAAAGAAAGCATCCATTTGCTTTAAAAGATCACAGCAAATAAGTATTTTTATTGTAACATATAAATGTCTTATTCCTGTATTAATTGTCTCTTCTAGTGCAGGGTGGTAACTACTTTCCAAATGCCAAATCAGTTTCTTCTGAGTGACGCTTTTCTACAATTGTATGACATTATTAATCAAATGTACATAAAAGTATCAATTGACATGTTGGCTTTTAACAATATGAACTGTATGTATACAGTTGTTTGATAAACTTTTTGTAATAAAATATTCGTATTTTTTAACTTAGTATATAAATAAATGATCTGTGGTAGTGGACATCTTTTATATTGTTTTGCTCTTTGGATTTCTGGTCTTGTTGGAATTGCTGATATACCGAATGCTAAAGAGAAATCTATCTAAGTATTCAGAAGGCCTAAATCTTTTTTAAGACCTTTGACTTGCACTTTCTTCTGAATTTTGAGAGTTTGTATGTATATATTTTGTTTGTTTTTACAATTTTTTTCTTTAATATTTTATGGAAGCACTATTCTGTGCTGTTTATAAATCCAGTGTAAGCACTGTTAAGAACCTCTTAGCTATTGACGTGCTTGAAATCATTTGTATTTAGGGCATGCTGGGGACCCTAAACTGTTTCTATAATTCACCCTTTTCCTCTTTCCTCTCCCCTGTTCTGAACCCCTCTAGCTGCAATTGATTATTTCTAAAGCTGTTTCTGATCTGATCTCCTTGGGTGCAGAACTTTGCTTTGTACGGCCCTGCAGTTTGGACTGATACTTGGTGAGTGTGGCTTCTTTATTCAGAATAAACATCATTCAAATCAACGTGACAGGTAATAAGCACAGCAGTATGTGTTAATGATCGAACAGCTGGGATCTACCTGTTCCATTACTAGAAGTCCAAGAAACCGAGCTATGGCTTTCCATTTTACATGTAATTACTTCTGTGTATATGATTGGAAAGGTATGAGGTTGGTCTTTTTTTATAATTGGTTAGTTGTTTCATGCCTAGACAAATTATGTTTGGTACATGCTATATAACTCTTTAATATTTGAACAGTTAATGCGTTGCTTGTTCCATCATAAAATGTAAGAGGTGTCTTCAACAGATTTCAGTCCTTTGAAGTACAGAAGTTTTTAGCCTGTTGCCCATCTGTTTTATCTTTTATACTGCTACAGTAAAGCTTTTCAAGCCTCGGTAGGATTGTTTTAACCTACAAATAGGATTAAGATCTGTAAAGTGCTGAAAGGAAAAAGATGTTGGGCATACAATTTATTCCCTGAGATACAATATGTGAAAAGGGAAGTAAATGAAGAACAGGCATTGAGTGACAAAAATAACTTTCTGTACATGTATAGAAAAGGCTTCTATATCAATAGTTATGTTTCAGAGGAGATGCAGTTTGTTTTGTGCCAGTCACACAGAGCAAGCTGATCTGTTCATCTTTCTCATAATGAAGTATCTGGTATATTTAGTTGAAATGCAATTGATTTAACGTGACAACGCTTAATGCGTAAGTATCATGTGGAATTTAGCTTAGGTACCTTGTAACAAGCAGCTCTTAAACTTTCTAAATACACTTGGGTTTTGGCACTTTGTTGCACTGTGTTTGCTTTAAAACTATAAAAATTGGCTATTTATAGTCCATGGAACATCTTGTTTTAGATTTGTAGGCTGAGGCCTGCATAACTAGCTCACCACCCCCATCAAGTGGCAAGTGACTATCAAGTACTAAAATTTTCACTCATTTTGAAAACCTACACTGTCTTCCACCAAGAGGTTCAATTTGTTCTGGATGGGGGTTTTTGTTTGGTTTTGTTGTTTTTTTTTTCTTTGAAGTGGAAAGAAAAAAATAGGTTTGGGCTTTTACCAAAAGAGAGAAGTACTAATACTGCTCCTAGTGTCCTGGAGAAATTCTTCAATTATTATTGTGGGCAGAGCTGCTTTTTTTGAGGATAAGGTAAAGCGGTAGGGACAAAACGTGTTCAATAGACCTTGCATTTAAATAGCTAAAATCTTCAGTGCTTTTATCCATACCAGGTTTGTTGGAGCCTTTTGCTGTTCCTTGTGGTAGCTAAATGGGACATGCTTTCTTCTGTCTCTGCATACGACAGCCCTGTCCAAGCACCCTTTTACAAGCGGCCAAGTAAGCTCTGTTCTAAGGGCGCTTGATTGTTCCTAAGGAAGTTTTTTACACGGCCCTTCTTGATCGGGGGCCTGGTTACCATTGGAATTAAGACCAAGTGGCCAATATTTTACCTCTGGTACCTAAGGTAGCTGAGAGGTGTGACAGTCGGGACGCTCTGGGTGATGCGTACTTCCAGGCAGCACGGCAACTGCCCGGTGTCTGGAAATACTTCAGTGTTTCGGCAGCATATGTGTAGGTCAGCTGCACGGTACATCTGCAGTAAATCAGCATGGGATTTGCAGTCTACGATTTAATCAAAAGCACAGCATGTATTTAGTAAGCCTGATATTTCCTGGAAATGCCAGCCTAACTGTACTTGCATGGCATTGTGTATGCTTTTATTTCTCTATATGGAAAATCGGGTCTTGATGGAACAAACATGACTTCCGATGTTTAAGACTCATTTCTGTTTTTTCTGGAACTGTCAGACTGGAAAGCCGTAAAGTGATGTGCTGTGCTGGCTCCTGTAGATCTCATTTCTAGAAATCTAACTTTCCCAGACATTGTATGTGGAGTTTGAGTGCTGAAACTGAGCTGAGAGATTGGCTAGCAGGCAGAGGACCTGAGGTTAGGTGCGGTGCTGAGTGCAATGTTGAAAGGAAGAAATCCCTACTCTGGAATAAAGATTGGAGGTATAAATGGAGCACATGAAGTGTGTGTCAGACACCAGCATTTAAAAAAAAAAAAGGTCAGATGAGTAACTTAGCCCTAGTTACCCTGGGCCCTGACAGAGCCAATTTCTGACAGGAAAAAATACTCCATGATTTTGTAAGGAAGGATTGTTTCACATGGCAATGGGTTCAAAAAAAAAAAAGCTTTGTAGGTAAACTTTGTATTTGGCATTTCCAAGCTTTAAAAGTGTCAATGTTACTCTTTCAGTATGGTTTTTGTGTATGAAAGAATATAAATGTTTAGGACTCAGGCCATTTAGTAAAGCAGTAAATTTTAGTAAACTCTGTAACAGTGTTTTCAGATGTTTTAACTACAGACATTATCTTTGTTGTAAGATCTGACTTGCTAGATTTTTTAAAGATCTGGGTTATGTTTTTGAAGATAGTAATTTCTTTGAACAATAGAAAAATACAGAAAGCACCCAGTGTTTCAGAGGTCATTAGCAGCAGTAGAACTTGTACCCTTTTTTAGCATGTCAGTTCAGCAGGAAAATCTTCAGACATTACCACTGTCTCCACGAATAGAAGCAAGCTGGAATAGGGCAACACAAATGAAAATAAGCCGCATCATTTCTTTGAACTGGGCAACGTTAGTGGATCCTCCTTTTCCTATAAGCAAAATCAATCTGAATCTGTTGGTACACACAGGAATATAAAATCTGCCTTCCCTCCAGGGACATGGGGTTTGTGGTGCGGGTACCCTTGCTTCTGTGCTCTGGAGACCCATGTTGCTGAAAGCCTGCAGGTGGCAGTCAATTTATGCTGAAGTTACTTAACGGTAGTTTTAGAATTTTCTGTCTAGATCCTGTTAGGTTTTTTTTACTCGGTTTCTTTTAGTTGGAGCACTACTGCAACTGATTTTAATCCTAATGCATACTAATTAAGGGATATTTGGAAAGAACAGATAGCACCCGGAGTTCTAAAGAGGGATTATCTTTTGCTACTGTATCGTGAAAGAAAATTGCTATGTAAAGGCTTAGGAAGGAATAGAAATGGATTAGGTGCTTTCTAGTTGCTATAGAAACAAAATATGTAATTAAACAAAATGAAATATATTACAACTCTTACACTGATGAAAGTACTTAGGAAAGGTTGGACAATGAATGAGTGTTTTATATTGCAGCACCAAACCGAAAAATAAACAGAGGGTTCAGGGTTCAGGTTTATTTTTCTAATGTAATTTTCACCTACTGCATTTTTTGTGCTTGGTTAACTAAAACCAAAAATGTTTTGTTTCCGACTGTGAATCTATAAAAAGGAATGTCAACAATAATAAGCAATAAGTAATGCAGTGAGGATTTGCATCAATACTGTTGAAAATTAATAACGTTAATATTATGTGATAGTAATAATGTGATGACATTAGTACAAATCTTAAGTACACACTTTTTGGGGAAAAACCCATCATTTTATGAGTTTGAACTGTGTAATTACACTTGCTTTAAAATAACTTTTAACAGATCACTTCAATGTTTCTTATTCTATAAAAGTATATTAACAGTTTCATACCCTTGTTCTATAGCCAATAAAGACAATTCATAACACAAACTGTGTACCAAAAGAACTTTCCTTTAATTGGAGAGAAAGTGCTGCGGGTTTAGGATGCATTTCAGATAAGCTAGCAGTTAGTGCCAGCTGCCAGAAGAGGGCACTTTGAGGTTTCTCATGAAATGCTGGTTGCTTTTAAAGTTTAACTCGAATTCTCAGAATTTTCTTTTGCTTCCTTGTATGATAAAAATTCCCAGTTTTAAAGTTCAGAAATGTAGCAGTGATTGTTACTTCTCTTTGTTAGCTTAACTCTGAAGGTGACCACATTCTGCTGTTCGTAAATCAAGGAGGCGCATTTCCATGGAAGGATCTCTTATTTAGCACATGTCAATGTGTGGTCATGGGAGGTGGATGGAAACTGGTTGGCTTTGTATTTTACACCACCACGACTCCCATGCCCCGCCTCCTCCCCCCCCCAAAAAAATTATATGTAGAGAATGATGATACGTGATTCTTATCTTTATTGGTCAGAGTGAAGGGAAGGAAGGAAGGTTAAAAGAAATCCTGCACTCAGTTCAGTGTATGATTTCAAGTTCAGGTGATTGTGACAAAACATGGCTAAAATATTAGAATCTACCCTGTGCAGACAACGTTTATGTTGAAAGTACTTTATGTGGTACATCTGCACTTGCTTGCCGGGCTTCTATGTGGAATGAATCTGTTTTATCCTTTCTTACCATCCTGATGAGCTCATTGCCTGCCTTGATTTAGCACACCTATTCCCAGGGCTCTGCACCTCTCGGTGGGAATAAACAGTAGGAACCATCAAAACCGGACACAGAGAGCCAGCTCTGCTGCAAAGGCAAAGTGTGTCCAGTGTATCTGCTCACTCAAGACCAAAAGGGAAATAGAGGAAAAAAGGAGGGAGGAGGAGAAAAATACTGAATTCTTGGAATTTTCTGGGATAGGAATTAATTTCAGATCTGCCTGCCTGCCTTTTGTTCTTCCAGCAACCAGTTGCTTCAACCGCAGGTGTGTTTGTCCTCAGGTCCTGTTGTGTTTGGCTATATTTAAACTGATTTCTAAAGCATCTTAAGCAATAGTCCCGGTAACCAACCCTATCAGTATAAGTATCTTTAAACAAACAAAGAAAAAACCTGAAAAAGTGTATTGATTTCCCCCTTTGCTTTTCTCTTTTTCAGGGAGGAGGTGAGGGTGTTTAAACACATTTAAGTCCTCCATATTTAATGATATCTGCCACTGCTAAGACCTCCGAAGGCAAAATTTTGCTTTTTTTCATCAGGCACAGTTGCCTGGCGTCTTTCATAGCTATGAAGTAAGTCTACTGTAACTGCTACACTGGCTTTGTTTTTTTTAAAAAATGTTTCCAGGTTTTTTTAGATAGTAATGAATACATGAAATAAACATACATTTTACAATCAAGACCCAAAATTTCACTGAACTGGAAAGATCAGTAATATCACTGCAAACTAAAATGTAATAAACCCCTATGAATTTTGCAAAAATGTTTAAAAGTGAGGGGAGAGTCACCCAAAAGTGGAGTGGAGATGATCCAGAAAACCACTTGGACAGGTATAATTTATGTGTGTTTTAGTAAAAACTTTGGTTAATTATTAAGAAACAAGTTTGTTTTGCAATATTATAGAAGCTTCTTTATAGGCATTTGAAGACTCTGAAGTGGAAATATGTTTAATTAATACTGCCTATAAAATTTACCTCTATGTCTAATAAAACACTTCGCACTTTTTTTTTTTCTGAATCTAAATGGGATTTTCAACTCACCTCTTTTGTGTGGTGTCCATACTTGTCTTTTATGGAAGACGGTGACATTTTCCTGAGAAATAACACCTGCAAAACAAAAAATACTGAAATGAGACCATCACCAAGGTACTATGAAGTCTTTGCTTAGATTATGGAGCTGAGAGAATTGCATCTCCAATGGTGCATGTATGTTAAGAGATCCTTGTCATTCATCAAGAGGTGAAATGACAGCATTGTGGGGAATATATTCCAGCTAAAGATA